>NW_026099572.1:86726866-86774893 GCF_025091365.1 Daktulosphaira vitifoliae
AAAAAAAAAAAAAAAAAAAAAAAAAACACATCATAGTAAAATTAATACCTTCTCAGCTTCGCATCAAAGCTAAAATATATTTTATATACTTAATAAGCATAAATAATGTAAAATAAAGTTTACCTTTATTAAACATAAAACAGGAAATTATCAACAAAAAAGTACTTAATTGCCAATTCTAGAAAAAACATCTATATATATTAAGGTTTTAATTGAACACTTTATTTAAAATGTGTTACTTACCTCCATTTTTACTTTATGTGTTGTATTATGAATACCTAATGACAATTTTTTTATTAAACTGATGTATATATATATAATTATTGACATAATTTTTTAGCTTCGATGCGAAGCTGAGAAGGTATTAATTTTACTATGATGTGTTTTTTTATTTTTTTATTATTTTTTTTTTTTTTTTTNATACTATATTATATATAATAAATATTATTTTCATTCAACTTAATTATACAGTTGTAAAAGCAGTTAGCCAAATCAGGATCGGTATAAACAATTCTTGTTTTAAAAAGTTTAAAAGTTTTAAATGCGAACATTAATATACACACATACATTCATATTGTAGTATCACATTTTAATACATGTAATAAATAATACATATACTTGATAAAAATTTATCACCAAATCAGTGTTCCTCGAGGACAAGATGAATAAAAAAAATAACATCCTTACACAAATTCAACCACCCGCTTACGCATTCATAAAACATAAAATGTTTTCCTATCTGTATGAATATATGGTCCCCTCTTGATTATAATTCTATATGAAACCTAAATCATTTAATATTTTATTTTTAATCGTTGGATTTAGAAGAATTATTATACAGCTTATTTTTGGGCGTACACTTTTGGTGATATAAATATTTTATCACATAAAAAATATTGGTATTTGATTTACTCATTTATATATATACATTTCAAAAGGTACATGATTAGATTGCTACTTATTGAAGCGCCATAACTTGACTGGACAGAGTATTAGCATAATAATGTCGTAATCAAAGTTTGAATCGAGTGTACGACTCTAACATAACTTATTGTGCATAAATTTTATAGTACAGTCGTATCTAACCTAGGTCGTCCTTCAGGTGATTAAAAAGAAGTAGATCACATATCATAAAGATCTTTGCATAAAGATAACAATATTATTTGGTATCTCATGTTGGCATAGCCAGCTACGAAATACAAATTATATTGCAATCGAAATATTATACTGATTCACTAACAATTTATTTAATTGTAAGCATTTATCTGGTTAGTGTCTCTCCGCATTTTGACTAGGCAGTCTGACCTCAGCCGTTTTTCCGAAAAGGAATAGCGCGGGCAATCAGAGTGTAGGATACTAGTATAATCTATTGTGCAACAAACTTAAATTGAGCTCGCATCTACCCTAGATCACTCTGTGGACTACTGAAAAGACGTAGGCTATTTGGAAATAGTTTTCTTACACAGGATAGTAATGTTATTTATTGGTTTTACAAATTATTAAATTACAAATGTGTTAATATAAAACATTACGCATACCACATAAATAAACAAAAAGGGTTTACATAAAATATCAAAAGAATAATAAATTGGATTTTTAACTCGAGTAGATTTAATATAGAGTTGTCTAGAGAAATAGTTACGCGCAAGTTGATATAATAATAAAAGTCGTGTAATTTCAAGTGCGTATACAGACGCATATACATACATATATACATTAGGGTGGCCCTTAAAAATCGAATGTCTTTTTTTTTTTACGCTACCCCTTAATTTTTTTTTAATGGTCAAAAAAATGAGCTGTGCAAAATTTGGGACCAATCCGTTAAGGTTAACCCGTGCCCCCGGGCCTATTAAGTTGAGTTATAGAGTCAAATTTAATAGAAATAACTGATCTATGTCTCATAACTTTTTTTGCTCTTAACTTAGAATAATAAAAGTAAAACTCAAGTAAAGGAAATTTTACAGGAAATTCAAAAATAATAACTTCAATGTTGTTTTCTCAATAAATAGCCCACAAAAACACTACATACAGTAAAAAACATGTAAAAGTCTTAAAATACGTTATAACTGATTTTGTTGATTTTTAATTATTTATTTTCATTTTATTTTTTGGAAAACGCATATTCGTTTAAAAAAAGATTCTAGAAGTTTAATTTTTTATGCCAAGTACGATAATTATATTAGATTTATTATTTTATGGACAGTTAATTAATGATTAATTACAAACCTAACAGTTTAATTTAATTGTTATTAACAATTTTTAATTTTTTTTTTTTTAAATAATAATAACTTTAAAAAAAATATTTTAACAATAATTAAATTATATTATTATAATATATTTTTTGATAATGTACTTTTTTTACAATTAGGAAATTTTTTCCGATAATTACTTACTATTTGTAAAACGTATTGTTTCTGTTCTTCATTTGTAGTTAATATATTAATGTAGTCTTAGATTAATTTAATGCCACGCTAGGCTGTATCATTAATGACTCGTAATTTACTTATAGTATTTAAAGCATTTATGTAACTGTTGTTCGCACTCCAAAATGATGGATCAATTTTCAAAAAATCAGTGTTCAGATTAAATAGTTGTAAATTTGATGGTAACTTACTACCAGTTATTTCGTGGGAATAATTACCAATAAGATAAATATTAGTTCGTAATACTTTAAAAGACGCTAAAAGTATTGTACATTTGTGATTAAAACGTATCATTTAATATATAATAATAAACAGGTAAAATATATTTAACGTGTTCACAAATTGTCTGCTGCATTTATACGACACAAATTATGTCAGTTGTCGAATAATATAATAATATAATTCAAATATACTTATCTTTAATAATAATATAATTGGTACTATCTTAAAGTAATTCAGTAAACCAAAATTGATATATAGATACGACAAAATGTAATAATACAATCAATTTTGTTAAATTTGTAATTAATCATTAATTAACTGTCCATAAAATAATAAATCTAATATAATTATCGTACTTGGCATAAAAAATTAAACTTCTAGAATCTTTTTTTAAACGAATATGCGTTTTCCAAAAAATAAAATGAAAATAAATAATTAAAAATCAACAAAATCAGTTATAACGTATTTTAAGACTTTTACATGTTTTTTACTGTATGTAGTGTTTTTGTGGGCTATTTATTGAGAAAACAACATTGAAGTTATTATTTTTGAATTTCTTGTAAAATTTCCTTTACTTGAGTTTTACTTTTATTATTCTAAGTTAAGAGAAAAAAAAGTTATGANGTAAAATTTCCTTTACTTGAGTTTTACTTTTATTATTCTAAGTTAAGAGCAAAAAAAGTTATGAGACATAGATCAGTTATTTCTATTAAATTTGACTCTATAACTCAACTTAATAGGCCCGGGGGCACGGGTTAACCTTAACGGATTGGTCCCAAATTTTGCACAGCTCATTTTTTTGACCATTAAAAAAAAATTAAGGGGTAGCGTAAAAAAAAAAAAGACATTCGATTTTTGAGGGCCACCCTAATATACATGTATATATCGCTAACAGTGATATCAACTACATGATTCATCTCAACAGAATATTTGACTTTTCAGGATAATCAGAGATAAGTGAAAATATTTATATACAATCTATAATAATATCTTCACCGAAGGATTTTTAGTAATAAACAATTAAAGTGTGGTAGGTTGTTGAAATCAAATTAACTAAAATATTTTTATAAAGAAATACGATATATGTGACTCGCCAGAAATTAGTGTATATATTAGAAAGGTTACAAATATTATAAAAAAAAAAATTAAATGAAATGGCCACAGCGGATAAAATTTGTAATTTTCATGGCGCATTGAAAAATACACAATGAGAGTCGCCAACCCACTGGACGAGACAATGTACTGTTAGACTACAGTAGGATTTTACAAAAAAAATTAAACTGTACTTTAAAAATGTATTAATAAAAAAAAAATATTTAAAATTTCTTATGTTTATAACAAGAGTATAGAAAATTTGAACGGAAAAACAAAGATTTTTTTGTTATTAAAATGCTCTCAGGATGGTTACAGTTCATAATAGAGTACATAAACTTTACTTACACTACATACAATGGATATAAACTAAAATTCTTTTTTAAAAAAATTTTTTTTTTTTTTACTTATCATAACGAATAAGACGTGAGTATTATGAAAAATATAAATATTATATATTATATGATTTATTTTGAAATCGTCATCAGGTAAACAGTTAATATATAATAATTATACAGTGAAATAATAAAGAACAAAATGAACAAATCATTGGTACAGATGAAAAACAAAAAAACAATAACAAAATATTGGGAAAAATATTTTTTTTCAAAAAATTTAATAAATATTTACATTTCCTTCAAAATACTAATAGTAAAAATGTTTTTTTGGGAATTAAAAATTATTGATCTTTATTTATTTTATAATTGTTGAAATAGTATTGGATCATTTTTAATAAAATAATGAAATGATAACTTATATAATAAAATTAAGAGATAATATAAAAATTATAATAACATTAAAATAACCCACCACAAGGGGGTCGGGGCACAATGGTGACGTAGCATAGTTGGATCAAGTATAATGATATCTGACAGTGATTAAAATCACTATAAAAAAAAAAAACAGCGTAGCTGAACATCAGGCGACAACGGTATGATCCACACACTACACTACGCCCCATGTAGTTACTCGTATATTAAGTGAAATATGATAAATAAATAAAAGAAACAATGGCGCTTTAATCAAAAATGTTATAATTTTTCAAAATAACACTTATACGTTTCTTAAGAGTGCGATCGCCACACAAGTGCAAACTCTAACAATTTATTATGCTTTCAACAACACCAACTCTAAATATGGTCCGTCATGTGGCCATACCTAATATGAATAATAATATTTATAATAGTTTTGGCTGTATAAAAATTACAACATATACATTTTTTATAATTAAACACAGCTGTCTCAGATATAATGAACACCGCTTATAACTATAAAAATAAGCATTATTCATTAATCTAACTAGAATAATTTTGATTAAAAATGTCAGCGTTTTGTAATATGTAGAGTCTAAATATATATTTTTTATTTGAATATTTCATATATTATTGCACTTTTAGTAGTACTAATATTTTGCATTGCTTAGAATTTTTTTAGAAAATTTTTTCTTCAGTAGTTTTATTTTTAAAAACTCTTTTCGGTAGCATCATAATTCATTGAACTTGGGTTTTGTTAATTTATAATACAACAGTTTATAATACAGATGAACTTTTATTTAACCATTTTATTTTTGCGTTATACAATTGTTTCAAGATGAATAATTTATTTTTTAGAACACAATACATTTTTCTGTATTTTTTACAATATTAATTGCAAAAATCGTTGCTAAATAATAACTTTTGATACAATTATCATTTATTGAAATTTTCTTCCTAGTCTACGTTTAAAGCATATTTTTGCTATTTATTATTAATAAAAATAAATAATAAAAAACCCAGCAAAGGGGGGTCGCGGCACAGTGGTGACGTAGCATAGTTGGATCAAGTATAATGATGGTATTTCTGTTAATCTACTGTATCACTGCCGTGCCTCTCTCAGTTTACCGGTCACTTTAATTTTTAATCAATCACNTAAAAAACCCAGCACAGGGGAGTCGCGGCACAGTGGTGACGTAGCATAGTTGGATCAAGTGTAATGATGGTATTTCTGTTAATCTACTGTATCACTGCCGTGCCTCTCTCAGTTTACCGGTCACTTTAATTTTTAATCAATCACTTGCAGAAGGGGTTTTCCCTTCCGTGTGGAAAATAAGTCGAGTTACGCCAATTCTCAAGTCNTTCGAGTTACGCCAATTCTAAAGTCTGGGGATCCAGCTGATGTTGCTAATTATAGACCCATCTCCGGCCTTCCTATCCTAGGTAAACTGTTTGAGTATATAGTACTAAAAAGAATTGAACATTCTTTCTTAACCACCTTATCAATTGATCAACATGGTTTCTTTCCAGGTTGCTCGACTGCGACTAGTCATGTTGTTTTTGTATCTTACCTTCACTTGGCGTTCGAATTGGGTAATCAAGTTGATGTGATATATACGAACTTTTCTAAAGCGTTCGACTCTTTAGACCACAATGCACTTCTATATATCCTAGATAGACTTGGTGTTGGCGAGCCACTTTTATCATGGTTTACTTCTTACCTTAGTGGGCGACAACAATTTGTCAGCCTCTTCGGTAAGTCTTCTGATCTCTTCCGGGCATCGTCTGGTGTTCCACAAGGCAGCCATTTAGGTCCCTTATTGTTTAATATTTTTATTAACACTATGTGCTCAGTTGTTTCCCCTTGTCGTCTTCTACTTTTTGCCGATGATTCTAAAATTTTTCACATGATTACCTCAAACAATGACTGCCTCACTCTCCAAAATACCCTTGATAAATTCACCAGTTGGTGTAGTACATTTAATTTATCTCTTAACATTTCTAAATGTAAAGTAATGACTTTCTTTCGTTCCAAGTCAGTGATATCTTTTGACTATAATCTTGATGGTATATATATTCAGCGCGTTAATCAGGTCCATGATTTAGGCATATTATTTGTACCTTCCCTTAATTTCAGCCCTCATATTGATTATGCAACCAGCAAAGATTTTCGTTTTTGGGATTTATAAGACGTCACTCAACCAATTTCAGCTCTCCCAAGTGCCTTTTAACTCTCTATAGTGCACTAGTCCGGTCGGTTATTGAATATGGGTCTATTGTTTGGTCACCATATACCGCAGTTGACATCTGTCAGATCGAACGTGTAAAAAGTAGTTTTATGCGTTTCGCCGGTTATTGCCTCAACATTCCTCATCCTCCACATGAATACGAGCCAGTAAGTCAAGCTCTGAGACTTGTACCTCTTTCTATTAGGCGTGATAATTTTGGTATCACTTTTATTCAGGGTCTGATCGAAGGTCAAGTTGATGCTCCCAGGCTTCTTGGAGAACTATGTTTTCGGATTCCTAGTAATACTAGGCTTCAGTGTAATTTTTATATCCCCACCAATAAAACTAACTTCTCCAGGAATGCTCCACTTATAAGAATGATGTATAATGCAAATAATAAAATATGTTATTAAACCATTTATAGTACGCAGTGCTCACATCCTGTTTTATACAATTTACACCATTTATATTTTATTTATTATTTACCATGTCTTCTTTTCTCTCTAATATTAAGTTAGTATAAGTTATGTGTCTATTAAGTTGTTATCTGTTGTCCAATTTTTTATTGTCTGTTAATTTTGTAAAAACCGCTTGTCGTTGATTATAATATAATAATAATAATAGTATCTGACAGTGATTAAAATTAATATAAAAAAAAAACGCTTCGATGCAAATCTTTAGATGGTCTTTAATTTTAAAAAATTGGTGGATTATTCCAAAAGCTACATGATCTGCTAGTTCTTTATTAATACCCTGATTAAGATAAAATATATCGAATGAAAAAGAGATTATTAAAAAATATTATTTCTCATAAAAAAATTGTGTTGATCCATACACTTTTCAATAAGTTATAGCATTATAAAGTTAAAAATGTAAAATATAAAATCGAGAATTTTCACACAAAAATAGCATTCGGTAGCCATTTTCACAATGAAGACAAAATAAAGTCCGACATTTTTTTTTGCATAATAAAGTACATTACATTAGCTTTAATTTAAGATATATATAAAAGTGTCAGACTTTCCGGAACACTTTAAAAATGTAAGTTGAAAAAGTTCTACTTTTCTATGCATTTTTATGTTTTGACCCCCCCTGTATTAAGAAAAATGGTCCGATTTAAAAAACAAATAAGTCGAATTAAAGTATATAAATATTATTTCTCATAAATAAATTGTATTGATCCATTCATTTTTCAAAGATTTATAGCGTTATAAAGTTAACAATATGAAAAAGAATTTTTTTACAAAAATCGTATTTTTTTTTATTAACTTTGATGACTTTGTTTTCATCACGAAAAAAAAATTAAGTCCAAAATTTTTTTTTTTTATATTTAAGTATATTACATAAGCCTTAATTTAAGATATAAATAAAAGTGTCAGACCTTCCGAAACATTTTAAAAAGTTAATTTTTTGTGAAAAAGTTGTCATTTTAAATTCCCCTCTGTGGACAGGTAAAGAGTTAAATTTATGAAAAAAAATACCAAATGATAGGTAAAGGTATCAATCATCTATAAAAAAAAATTATATTGATATGTTCATTTTTGAAAAAGTTATGGCAGTTTTTAGTAAAAAAAAATTTAGAAAACTAGCGATTCTTAAATTTGTATTTTTATTGAGGATTTTCTCCATTGACATGGAACGAAGGAATTGTTTTCAATTTTTAAGGGTAAGATCTTCGATAGATACGATTTGTGATCTTTTGACGTATCGTTGAAAGAAATCCGTTCGGTGAGAGCTGAAAAAAGTAGTAACAGATACAAAAAAAAAAAATAAAAAAAATAACATATCACAGCAAAATCAATACCTTATCAGCTTCGCGTCGAAGCTAAAAAACATCATAGTAAAAATAATAACTTCTCAGCTTCGCATCGATGTTAAAATAGTTTAAAATATTTTTTTCAAAAAATGTCTGTTTTCACTGTAAAGAGAAAAAATACGAAAATTATTTTTTCCATATTTAAATATATTACATTAGCTTTAATTTAAGATATATATAAATTTGTTACACTTTACCAAATGAAAGGTAAAGATATGATGCATCTATAAAAAAAAATTATATTGATTTGGTTATTTTTAAAAAAGTTATGGCAGTTGTAAGGAAAAAAACCCAGCACAGGGGGGTCGCAGCACAGTGGTGACGTGGCATAGATGGATCAAGTATAATGATATCTGACAGTGATTTAAATCATTATCAAAAAAAAAACGCTTCGATGCAAATCTTTAAATAGTGTTTAATTTTAAAAAATTGGTGTATTATTCCAAAAGCTACATGATCAGCTAGTTCCTTATTAATATCTTGATTAAGATAAAGTATGTCGAATGAAAAAGGGATAATTAAAAAATATTATTTCTCATAAAAAAATTGTGTCGATCCATACACTTTTCAATAAGTTATAGAATTATAATGTTAAAAATGTAAAAAATAACATTGAGAATTTTTACACAATAATAGCATTCGGTAGCCATTTTCACAGTGAAGACAAAATAAAGTTCGAAATTTTTTTTTTGCATAATAAAGTACATTACATTAACTTTAATTTAAGATATATATAAAAGTTTCAGACTTTCCGGAACATTTTCAAAAGTCAAGTTGAAAAAATAAATTTTTTGTGAAAAAGTTGTCATTTTGAATCCCCCCCGTTATGCAGGTAAAAAGTCAGA
Organism: Daktulosphaira vitifoliae; assembly: GCF_025091365.1. Classification (NCBI taxonomy): domain Eukaryota; kingdom Metazoa; phylum Arthropoda; class Insecta; order Hemiptera; family Phylloxeridae; genus Daktulosphaira; species Daktulosphaira vitifoliae. The sequence goes on from NW_026099572.1 coordinate 86,736,245, forward strand.
TTTATAAAAAAAATATACCAAATGATAGGTAATGACATCATGCATCTATAAAAATTTATTTTTAAAAAAGTTACGGCAGTTTTTAGTAAAAAAAATTGAAAAAATTTCGAAAATTAGCCATTTTTAAATTTGTAATTTTTTTGGAGGTTTCCCCCATTTACGGGGAACGAGGGAATTTTTTTCAATTTTTGAGGGTAATGTCTTCGACTAGATACGATTTGTGATCTTTTGACGTATCATTTTCACGTTCTCACTTACCTTCGACATGGGGGAAACGAGCATTAATCTTCCGCAGCGCAGAGGACAATTAAAAACGTCTTTAATAAAATTCGAAAAATATTTAAGTAGTGGAAAAGTCTCAATAGAGCAAATATTATTTCAGATAAAAAAAATAGAGGCTGTTTGGTCAGAGTTCGAAGTTATTCAAGGAGCTATAGAGCTCGAAGAAGAGGTAAACGTGGAGGAACAAGAGATATATAAGAGGAATGTGAAGAATTATTTTTTAGAACATTAGTCAAAGCAAATAAATTAATTGGTAGAGTAAGTTCGTCAAAAGTCGAAAATAGAGAAATCAAAGAAAATCAATATAGTTGTCAACAAAGTTCTTGTGGTCAAACAAATAAATTTATTTCTCACGTTAAGTTAGCTCCTATAAGTATTCCAGTATTTACTGGCGAATACAGTGAATGGAAACTTTTTTATGATTTATTTTCTAAACTTATACATGTTAATGCAAATCTATCGGATATTCAGAAATTTTGCTATTTGCGCTCATCTTTATCAGGAGAGACAGCAAATATTATTAAAAGTTTAGAAACAACAGCGAATAATTATGAAATCGCGTGGATAATGTAAAAAGAGAGATATGACAATAATAAGTTAATAATTCAAACCCACGTGAAAGCTATTTTTGAGCTAGGAATGGTGCATCAAGAGTCTGCTGTTAAAATAAGAGAATTTTTGGATTCTTTAGTCTGTCGTATTAGTGCATTAAAAATGTTAGAAGAAAAACCTGAAGAATGGGGGCCGATGTTAATGCATTTAATTTGTACTAGGCTTGATAGAAATACGCTAAATACATGGGAAGCAGAATCACCCCAAGATAGAATAGCACACGTATCCAAATTTATTGCATTTTTGGAAAATAGAGTAAAAGTATTAGAAGTGGTAGAAGCGTCCAAAAATATTTATTCGCGAGGTAACCAACAACTTGGTAACCAAAATATGTTTATCAAACAAAATAAGTATAGATCAGCTGCGGTAACAATTACGCAAGGATTAAAATGTATATTTGTGATTTGCCACATACAATATAACGTTGTCCACAGTTTTTTCATTATCAATTGCGGATAGAATTAAAAAGGCAGTGGCACTCAAACTATGTAAAATTTGTTTGAGGCGGCATAGTGAAAGATGTACAGCGCGTTATTGTTTAAAGTGTTCAAAACCACACAATGTATTGTTGCATTTAAATACAACTCTAAATCGAGAAATAAAAGTAGATAATAATACTACAAACGACAATTCAGTAGTCTCAGATAACGTATCAACGAGCGCTATTGCAGCTGCTCAATTACACGAACAAGTGTTGTTGTCAACAGTAGAAGCTTATGCAGATAATGTTAAAAGTGGAAAAGAAAAATGTATAATTTTGCTGGATTCTGGTTCACAGTGTAACTTTATAAGTGAATATATGGTACAATTATTAAGGTTGCGTAAATCGCGAGTACACCACAGTGTCATTGGCATAAGAGGTACTAAAAAAAATATTACTTCAGCGGTTACAGTAGTAATTACATCGCGCATTAGTTTATTCAAAATAGAAGTACAATGTTTGGTTGTTCCTAAGATAACAGGATTTATTCCGTCGAATAATATAAAAAGTAAATGTTTTATTCCGGAAGGTATTCAATTAGCGGATCCGTCTTTCACAGTACCGCAAAAAATAGACTTATTACTCGGAGCAGGTCACTTTTTTGATGTTATATGCACGGGTAAAATTAAACCGTCCGAGGACGGACCAATATTTCAACAAACGCAGTTTGGTTGGGTAATTACAGGAGTAGTAAATCTGGGCTATAGTCAAGCGTATCATTCTATTAGTTATTCGGCAGTGATTGATCACGAAAATGAATTAGAAAATATGTTATCTAAATTTTGGTTTTTGGAAGAAGTAGGAACAGCCACGCCACTAACGTTAGAAGATAAAAAGTGTAAAGAGTTTTTCGAAAATACGGTTAAGCGAGACGATGTCGGTAGATTTATGGTTTATTTACCTTTTAAAGAAGGGGAAAATTATAAATTAGGCGAATCATACGAGATAGCAAAAAGAAGATTTTTAAATATGGAAAAAAAGTTGCAAAAAGACGAAAAGTTAAAAGAGGAATATAGTAAATTTATGAAAGAATACGAAATATTGGGTCATATGCAGAAAATTAGTAATAAGAAACCCATAGTTGGGGTACATATATGTTACTTACCGCACCACGCTGTATATAATTATAACAGCACAACAACACGACTTCGTGTTGTATTCGATGCGTTGTGTAAAACGTCATCTGGTAAGTCACTGAATGACGTACTATTAAAAGGTCTTACAAGACAATATGATTTTTATTTTAATACGTTTTAGAAAACATAGAGTTGCTTTAACTGCAGATATAAAAAAAATGTATCAACAAATTAATTTAGCTCCTGAACATTGTGATTACCAAAGAATATTATAGAGAAAAAATCCAATAATGCCCATAGAAATTTATAAATTAACAACAGTCACATATGGTATAAGTCCTTCATCGTTTTTAGCAACTGCTTGTTTACGTACTTTAGCTAGTTAGGTAGAAAATTATTATCTATCAGCTTGTTCTGAAATAAAAAATAATTTTTACATGGACGACTATTTAGGAGGCACAGACACTATCGAATCAGCTGTTCAGTTACGCGACGATCTTATCTGTATATTTCAACGAGCCGGTATGTCGCTGTGTAAGTGGTTATCTAATAAAAACACAGTTGTAGACGACACGGTTGAAAATAAAAATAACGAACATGCATTTGAATCAACGATAACAAAAATAGTTGGTCTAACGTAAGACCCCGCTAATGATATGTTTATATTTAAAATAAATTTAAACATTTACCCGGAAAGTGATTTAACTAAAAGGAAAATATTATCTGAGGTAGCCAGTATTTATGATCCGCTTGGTCTTTTAGGACCTGTAATAATAAGAGCCAAACTCTTCATTCAAAGTTTATGGAACATACAATTAGCAAGGGATGAAGTATTAACTGATAATATAAGTGAAAACTGGTTAAATTATCGCGAGAGCTTGTTAACTTTGAATAATTTAAAAGTGCCGCGAAAAATAACGCGCGAAAAAGATATTTTGTCAATAGAAATACATGGTTTTTTGCACGCATCAGAAAAGGCATATGGTGGATGTATATACTTACGATGGTAAACATAGTTTAAGGCTTATTTGTGGGAAATCAAATGCAGCTCTATTAAAAGTAATTTCTATACCCAGATTAGAACTATGCGCAGCATTATTACTCCCACGGTTATCTTATAATGTTATGGAAAAGTTAAAATTAAATATTATAAAAAAGTACTTTTGGACGGACTCAAATATAGTTTTGGCGTGGATATCTTCTCCGTCCACAAATTGGAAGACATTCGTTGCTCACCGAGTTGGTGAAATTCAGAATTTATCTTGTCCATCAGAATGGGCTCAGGATAATCCAGCCGACTTGCTTTCTAGAGGGTGTAAAGCGAAGTTGATGAATGAGATTCAGTTATGGTGACAAGGACCGTCTTGGTTGAGTAAGGATAAAACGGAATGGCCAAGTCAAAATAATGGAGTATTAGAAATTTCAAGCAATTTGTTGGAAAGAAAAAGTACAACTAAATTTATTGGTAATGTAATAGAAGAAGCTAATTTGTTAGACAAATTTTCATCTTTAAATAAAATTTTACGTATTATGGCTTATTGTTTAAGATTTATAGATATTAAAGTACATAAAAAATTGCTCAAAACAAGTGTTATAAATGCAGATGAATTAAATAGGGCAAATATTAATTTAATACGTATTGTGCAAAATAATTGTTTTGCTAAAGAAATTAGTTGTTTGATAAACGGTAAAGAGGTGTCAAAGAAAAGTAAATTGTTACGATTAAGACTGTTTTTAGACGATAAACATATAATTAGAGTTGGTGGTAGGCTGAAAAATGCATTATATATTGATAAAATGTCAACGTCATCCTATAGTGTTACCTGGTGATAAGTGTAAATACACGCGTTTATTATTTCTACGCGAACATGAACGTTTAATGCACGGCGGCCCGCAGGCAATGTTATCTACTATTAGATTAAATTATTGGCCATTCAACGCACGTAAGACAGCAAAAGGCGTATTGCATCATTGTATTAAATGTTTCCGATATAGACCGGTTGTAATACAACCCATTATGGGCGATCTACCTAGTAATAGTTTTGAGCAGGGAAGAGCTTTTTTAATAAGTGGTTGTGATTTTGCCGGTCCGCTGATGATAAAGGACAGTCTTAGAAAAAGGGCATGTCTATGAAAATGTTACGCTTGTATATTTATTTGTTTTTCAACAAAAGCAGTTCATATTGAATTAGTATCTGACTTAAGCACGAAGTCTTTTTTAAATGCATTAGATAGATTTTTTAATATACGCGGGATTGCAAAAATCTTATACAGCGATAATGCACAAATTTAAATGCTACCAAAATACAAGTACTCATTCCAGAGGTGGTGGTGTTTTGTTATCGGTTAATAATAAGTTTTATAATAATAATTATAATTATAATTATAATTATAATTATAATAAGTATTATCTGTACCGGCTAGTCCAGTCGAACACATATTTGTCATAACTAAAATTAATCTTAATTATATAATTATTGGTAATGTTTATTTTCCTCCTCTATCAGACATTTCAATTTATAATATTCATTTCGATATTATTAATAATTTATTATTGAAGTTTTCATATGTTAAAAACTTAATTATGGTTGGTGATTACAATCTTCCTGATTATATATGGCTTTATACATCCAATGGATTTATTCCTAGTCTAGAAAACTTAAGTAACCATTACTCTGAAATTCTATCTACATTATCTTTTTTAAACCTTTTTTAATTCAACAATATTTATAATAAAACTGGATCAATATTGGATTTAGTTTTTTCTGATTTACATAATGTGTCTGTTAAAAAATCTAATAATCCTCTTGTTCCATGTGATGCTTATCATCCTGGCTTACTCATTTCTTTTCCTATAGTTGTAAATAAACCGATTGATTATAATTTTTGTATTTATAATTTTTTTAATTGTAACTACGCGGAAATAAATTTCACTTTATCATCGATCGACTGGAATAACCTATTTAAAGACGTATGTGTAAATCAAGCTGTCAATTTGTTTTACTCTATTATTTATGAAATTTTTGAGATTTTTGTACCTAAAATCATTAAAAAACATTCTACTCATCCTCCATGGTTTAGTAGAAATTTAAAAGAATTAATTTTTAAGAAAAGTATAGCCTATAAAATTTTGAAGAGTTCGGGTTTGGTGAGTGATTATAATAAATTTTCTAATCTTCGTGCAAAATGTAAATATTTTTCAAAATTTGACTATCAAAATTACTTTAAAAAAATTCAAAATAATTTAAAAACTCATCCTAATCAACTCTGGAAATTTATTAATAACAAACGTAATAATAATTTTCTGCCGAATAGTTTACATTTATTAAATGAAGAATTTATTACTCCTAATAACATTGTTAATGCTTTTGCTAATTATTTCTCCAGTGTTTACGAAGACTACAATAATGTTAATGTAAATTACAATTATAATGTACCGCCTAAAGTTCTTTCTTCTTCTATGCACTCTGTCTCAATTGAATTAATTGATATATTTCAGTCTCTTAGCTCTNCTCCATGGTTTAGTAGAAATTTAAAAGAATTAATTTTTAAGAAAAGTATAGCCTATAAAATTTTGAAGAGTTCGGGTTTGGTGAGTGATTATAATAAATTTTCTAATCTTCGTGCAAAATGTAAATATTTTTCAAAATTTGACTATCAAAATTACTTTAAAAAAATTCAAAATAATTTAAAAACTCATCCTAATCAACTCTGGAAATTTATTAATAACATACGTAATAATAATTTTCTGCCGAATAGTTTACATTTATTAAATGAAGAATTTATTACTCCTAATAACATTGTTAATGCTTTTGCTAATTATTTCTCCAGTGTTTACGAAGACTACAATAATGTTAATGTAAATTACAATTATAATGTACCGCCTAAAGTTCTTTCTTCTTCTATGCACTCTGTCTCAATTGAATTAATTGATATATTTCAGTCTCTTAGCTCTTTAAATTCTAAATGCAGTCCTGGTCCTGATTTAATACCAAATGTATTTTTAAGAAATTGTAAGTATGCTATTTCACTACCTCTATTTCTTATCTTTAATTTATCACTGTCATCTGGTACTTTCCCCGACGCATGGAAAACTAGCCTCATTCGACCTATTCCTAAGACCTCTACTGATATTTTAAATATCTCTAACTATAGACCAATATCTTTACTTTCCCTTATATCAAAAATATTTGAATCTATTATAGCAACTAAAATATTACCCACTATAAATAATATTATTGTTGATGATCAACATGGCTTCACTCGTAACAAGAGTATGATTACTAATCTGCTTAAATTTCATACTTTTGTTTCTGATGCTATGTCAGATAAATCAAATGTAGATGTTGTTTACACAGATTTTGCTAAAGCTTTTGATAAAATTAATCATCAAATTTTATTTTATAAATTAGAGCAAATTGGTATTTGTGGTAACTTTCTATCCTGGCTTATTTCTTTTATCAAAAATCGACATCAAATAGTTGCATATAAAGAATATTGGTCTATACCTATACCTGTTACGTCGGGTGTTCCTCAAGGGTCTCATTTAGCTCCAATTTTATTTTTAATTTTTATTAATGATATTACATTTCAAAATTGTTCTAAATTAATGTTTGTTGATGACATAAAAATTTTCCGTAGAGTTAATTGTCAATCTGATTCTGATTTACTTCAATCAGATCTAAACTCTCTTTATGAATGGTGTATCAATAATAAATTTACCCTTAATATTAATAAATGTAAGATAATGTCATTTTCCAGAGCTAGAATCGTTCCTAAATTCGTCTACCATATAAATGCAGAAATAATATCTCGTAGTATGGGACCGATAAAAGATCTTGGTATTTTGTTTGATTCTAAACTCAAATTTGATAGTCATATTAATAATATTTTTATAAGATCAAACAAAATATTAGGCTTCATTCAACGTAATTGTGGCGACTTTACCGATAAGGATGCCTTTAAATCCATTTACTGCTCATTAGTTCGCTCAATGTGTGAATATGGCTCCATAATTTGGTCTCCTTACCAAACCAGTTATAAATTAAAATTAGAAAAAATTCAACAAAAATTCTTACGCTTTATTTCTTTGAAGTGCTTAATACCAAGAGAACCTCATTCTTCATACACCCCTCTATTAGCAATTATGAATCTTGAGACATTGGAACTACAAAGAATGTGGTTAGATATTTATTTTACCTTTAAAATTTTTGCTGGTCAAATAGATTGTCCGATATTTTTGAATCGATTTTCATTTCATGTACCATCTTGTAGCACCCGTAATATAAAAATATTTCACATTAAAAATGCAACAACTAACTATGATAGTAACTCTCCCATAAACAGAATTATGAAAACAGTTAATAATTTAAAAATTGATTTATTCATCTCACCAAACTTTATAACTTTTTTCCACTCATATAAAACTTATTGCAATTTCATATTTTTTAATTCACACGTTTTTTAGTTTTATTTAAAATTTAATTTTTGATTTTTGTGTTATTTCTTCTTTACGGAATGCTTACATTGTACATCGTCTTACAAACACTAATTGTTGCTATATTTGTAATACATTATTCTTAGTTATAGCTTTTAATTTTTTTTTTTTTTTCATTTACACTGTTTTTCTTTATTAATAATATTGTTACGAATGATGTTACTTTTACTTAAAAATTTTTGTAATTGGGCTTGCCCCGTTTGAAACTTAAATAAATAAATAAATTTCGTAGGAGTTAATAAATATTTAAAAGAAGTTTACGATTTATTTCAATCTAAAGAGCACAAAATTCAGCTGATTAATCATGTTGCGGAAAAAGGCATGGAATGGCGATTTATTCCTGCGCGCTCACCTCATTTTGGGGGTTTGTAGGAGTCCGCTGTGAAGTCAATGAAAACTTTAATTTTTAAGGTGTTAGGGGAGGCATTTTTAACATACGAGGAATTAAATACTATTTTAATAAGGGCAGAAGCTTGCTTAAATTCTCGACCATTGACTAATCTTTCCCCAGATCCATTTGATCCTTTATTCCTTACACCTGCACATTTTAGCTTCGATGCGAAGCTGAGAAGGTATTAATTTTACTATGATGTGTTTTTTATTTTTTATTTTTGTGTCTGTGAACGCTCAATCTCAGCTCTCGCTGGACCGATTTTGATGAACAAATGTCAAAAGATCACAAATCGTATCTAGTCGAAGACATTACCCTCAAAAATTGAAAAAAATTCCCTCTTTCCCCGTAAATGGAGGAAACCTCCAAAAAAATTACAAATTTAAAAATCGCTAATTTTCTAAATTTTTTAAATTTTTTTTTACTTAAAATTGCCATAACTTTTTTTTAAATGATCGAATCAATATAATTTTTTTTTATAGATACCTTAGATATTTACCTATCATTTTATATAATTTTGTAAACATTTGATCCTTTAACAGCCCACAGGAAGGGTTTCAAAATGGTAACTTTTTTACAAAAAGTTAACTTTTGAAAATGTTCCGGAAAGACTGACACTTTTATATATACCTTAAATTAAAGCTAATGTAATATACTTTAATTTGGAAAAAAAAATTTTACCTCTGGACTTGTCTTTGTGGTAAAAACGGACATCAAAGTTAAAGAAGAAAGTACGATTTCCGTGAAAAAACTCTCGATTTTATATGTTATATTATTAAATTTATATTGCTATAACTTTTGGAGAAATATATAGATCAATATTATTATTTTTTTATAAATAATTTTTATATACTACTTTCATCTGACACACTTTTTTTGTAAATCGTATCATACCCTTTTATACAATGGGGGTCAAAACTTTAAACATGCTTATTGAAACTAAGACATTTTCAATTTAATTTTTGAAAGTATTCCGGAAATACTGACACTTTTATATATATCTTAAATTAAAGCTTATATAATATACTTTAATTTAAAAAAAAAAATGTGACCTCTGGATTTGTCTTCACGGTAAAAATGACTACCGTATTCAAAAATTTGCTATTTTTGTGTTAAAATTCTGGGTTTTGTATTTTATTTTATTTTAAAATACCTGACAAGGGGACTACAGATTTTCATAAATATTATATAAATAAAAAATTAATATAGCATAGAAAGTTAAACTTATTTAAATTTGTTTGCTTCTTTTAAGTCGAGAAAAATAACTTTGAAATTTGATTTAGCTTAAATAGCTAATTTTTTCATCCGACGATAACAACATACGGTTGCCGAATTGGTAAAACTCATGCTTTACACGCTTGGGGTACGAGGTTCCAACTCTCGTATGGCAATGATTTTTTTGCATTTTTTCTTAATTCTTTTTAAGTTAGTATAAATTTTTAACTCGTTTGATTTTTATCTCATTTAGATTCAATAACTTGACCTACTTTTTTCAACGATACGTCAAATGACTACAATTCGTATCTATTTGAAGATATTACCCTCAAAAATTGAAAAAAAAATTCTAATTTATCAATTAAACAGTTAGTTATTACATCGTCTCCATAAAGACAATTAAAATCATTAATTTCTAATGTTTTCAAAATATTAATTAACGAATTAAGTTTGATATGATAGGTTTCAACTACAAAATTAAATCATTTTACTTTGTAATTTAATAATTTTTTTACTCTATTTGTGTGTGCTACTACTAGACTATAATATTACAATTTTTTTTTGTAACATGTTGCTATATAAATCATTTCTAAAAAAAATGATTGTTTTTTCTCCTGAATTAACAATTGATTTTTACAAATATAATCAAATTTTATAATACACTCAATTGAGTAAATCTTTTTAACAACTTTGTTTTGATTGGTACATTTAGTTAAAGTAAATCATTAAAATTAATTAAGTTCTCAATATTTCAATTATAGAATCTTTTCAACAAACAACAAAAGTTCCTAGGAAATTATTACTATTACTTCTATTTAAGTTATCTATTACCATAAAAATGCAAAAAAATATTGAGCTTTTCTGATAAATTTACAATAAATAGTAATTATAAAACTTTCTGACTGCATATTGATCTTAACGATACAATTTTTTTAATTGTCATAAAATTTTCTATTTAATGATGTCAATATCAAACTTGTCAGTTGAGCTAAAAGTTATGGTAAAATAAATTCTTTTTTTTTATTATAAACATTTACAACAATCAATATTAAACGATTAAAAAAATAGGTTAAATATGTCATTTTCCTTATTTTTAACATATTAATAATCAAAATCAGTATTAATTTAAAACAATTTTTTTTGTTCTTAATTATTTTTTTTTATATGTAAATACTATTTTTTAATAATATTAAAACTTAAAAGTGGTAGAAATAGTCTAATTGCACATTTAAAAACATCGCGAAATGTTAATTTAGAATATTATATTTTTGTTTCTTATGAAAGTTTCTTGTAGTACAGTGTATAAAACTTATAACTTTGTTAACTGTTAAACTTTATCAATAATGACCAAATCAGTATAATTTTTTTTTTATATAGATGCATGTCATTATCTATCATTTAACTCAACCAGCCCACAAGAGGGATTCACAATAATAACTTTTTTTTTTTAGTTTAAGTAAATCATTAAAATTAATTCAGTTCTGGATATTTCAATTGTAAAATCTTTTTAAATACCAAAAATTACTTAGAAATGATTACTATGATTTCTATTTAAGTGTTCTATTACGATAAAAATGCAAAAAATAATGAGTTTTTCTGATAAATTTACAATAAANATATAAAAATGCAATAAATATAGTTTTTTAGACTATATTTATTGATGAAATACTGGACTTCAAGCAAAAATATACTTTTCTAAATCAAATTTTCGCGTTGTTTTCAAATCTGCAATTAGACTTTATCTATCTGTTCTATTTTTTTATATTATTACTAATTACATATAAAATAATAATTAAAAGAAAAAAAAATTGTTTTCAAAATATTACTGATTTGATTTTTAATATGTTAAAAATAATCAGTCCAAATTTTCATTTTTAACCTATTTTTTTGGTTCTTTAAAGTTGATGAAAAATTTTTGATAAAGATTTATGAAAGTTTATAGTAAAAAAAATTGAATATGTTACCATAACTTTTAGCTCAATTACAAGTTTAAAATTGACATCTAGGCCAGTCAACAAAGGAAAAATTTCTTAAAAAATTCCCAACTTAATTTTGTTGTATTAAAAGTTGAATTAAAATGTGTATAATGACATACTAATAGTTCTCATTGATTGAAATTGAGCTTTTTTTTACTGCCTCGCAAAAGTTCAAAAATATGAGCTTTTTTAATTTTCTCAAAAAATATTTAACTTACAAAAAAAAGTTTCGTACAAAAGTTGTTTAAAAGACAATTATAAACAAAAAAATTATCTTATATTTTTTCATTTAAACAAATATTTTTCGAGTTACATTACATTTAATATGAGTACTANCATATTTATTCATTTAAACAAATATTTTTCGAGTTACATTACATTTAATATGAGTACTAAAATTTATACTCCATTTTTTTCATTTTACGGTTACTTTTTATCGTGATATACATTAGACACAATGTTATAAATGCATATGTGTGTATGTGTGAGTTTATTTATTTATAGTATCATTTAAGTGTAGTGCATATTAAGATACAACCGATAGAGTAGGTAATTGATTTGACACTATATTGTTTATACCCAACTAAACGCTAAATTGTACATTCCCAAATAACAATCATATTATGTCAATTGCCACCGGAATATCTGGNTAACAATCCTATTATGTCAATTGCCACCGGAATTTCTGGTAAACTTTTTCTTTTTCTTTGCCTTAATCCCAACTACTTGGGGTCGGCCACCCTTATCCTAAGCTTCCACTTGACACGATCTCCCACATCTTCTACGCTCACATCAGCTGTCCTCAAATCGCATTCAATAGCATCCTTCAATCTCTTTTTTGGTCTTCCTCTAGCTCTTCTTCCTTTAACATTCATTTCTATAACTGTTCTTACAGCTTCCTATTCTTCTCTCCTCATAACATGACTAAACAATCTAAGTCTATTTTCTGTCATCTTATCCACGATTGACGCAACAACTATACTTCTTCTTATTTGCTCATTCCTTATCCTATCTTCTCTAGTCACTCCACTCATCCAACTGAGCATTCTCATCTCTGCTACACTTATTCTCTGTTCTACTTTCTTATCAACCGCCCAACACTATTAACCATACATCATAGCTGGCCTCACAATTTCATACTAAATTTAAAAACTATAATTAGTATTTATTCATATATTATATTTTAAAATCAAATGAAATACTAATCAGGATATAATTAAAGAAATAAGAGTTGATGTTGCTTTTGGAATAATCCACCAATTTCTCTAAATGAAACACTATCTACAGATTTGCATCGAAGCGTTTCTTATGATAGTGATTTTAATCACTGTCAGATATCATCTATACTTGTCCGATCTATGCCTCGTCCACACTGTGCCTCGACCCCACTGTGCTACCGTTTTTTTTAATTGGAGAGTCGCTTATGTCTGTGCCAGAAGTTAACGAAACCAGTGTTCAAACCAATCGGTTAGATAAACATTATGGTTTACGGGGAGCAGCTGGTTCTTAACCGCGATGCCGGATTGCCCATTGACAGCTTTGACTGCCATTAGTGTACTTGCCGAGTTGACTGACACCCTCTCCTCAATAGTGTTCGAAATAATTTTGAACAACTGACCGCGCTATTGTCGATCGTGTCGGCAGCATGCTCGATTTCTTGATTACATCCGAACTTACCACGGCGTACCCTCCATTCCGATAAGAGGGGTGCAGTGCTAAAAGAGTGTAAAGATCGTTGACGGTATGTAAATAGTAAGGCTCGTTAGATTCAGTGTTGTGCGTGACGGTCGAGATATCGTCCAGTCGTCATATCCCATGTTGAGCTAGAACTTGGATGAATCATTATTTTTATTCTGATGAAGACCAAACGTAGCAAAGTGATCTCGAATCGTTTGATTAAAAATCAAAAATGCAGGATCATTGTTAAAAACAATTTTTTATCAATATAACAATTATTATTTGATTCAAAACTATTAATATGCACAGAATTAACTTTATTAGAATTATTCATATAGTTTATTAAAATGTTCGAATTTTCAAACGAATTTCTGGTGTCTTCATTATCAAACATATTGTTCACATTATTATCAATTATCTGTTCTGAAATTTTTGACAAACTCAAGTTATTTTTAGCAGTCACTTTTTAAATTGCAAGTTTATCCAGAATTTTTCAAGTTTTCAGAAGAAATTTTGTGGGGGTTATTAGTACAACTATTAGATTTTTTGGATATTATTAAATTATTATTGTTGCTAAATCTAAAAACTAATCAAATTTTATGTTTTACTTATTAATTTTTTTTTGTTTTTCATTTTTTTCTTTAGTTAATTGTCTATACTGCGCAATACTTAACTTTATTTTTTTCATTTTTAAAATTAAATTATTATATTGAAGAAATAAATTAGAATTATCATTAATTTACAATTACTGTTGGGAAAACACGTGATATATTGGCAAACTTATCGATTACTTTATTGTTTAACATTTTAATATTCATAATTTTTTTTATACAGAGTGGAACAAATCTAACTGATAACTCATATAACATATGATCTACATTACATTTTATTCATTTTTTTTTTAAATCAATTTTTACAATATAGGACTATATTTAAAATAAAATTTAAAGTTATTTTTCGCAATTACAAAAAATATTTTTAAATTAATTTTGTTTGAAATAAATTTTTTTAAGATTTGAAGATGGCCATTTTATAGATAAGTTTTAAAGAAAAAGACCATAAGCATACGATCTGTCGAGACTAGTCATGGCAAAGACTATACCAAACTCGGACACATCTCGCCACCGAAAAATTAAGAATCAGCCCAGGTCACTACGCTATCATCTGGCATCAAGAAAACGCACCATACTCATTGTCATACCGCATATATAATATTATGTAAATCATTTTTTCTTATATATTTATGTTGTTATATTTAATTTAAAATTATGTTTGTGTAATTATAATGTTCAATTTAAATAAAGTTAACCGCATCAGTTTATACATTACAAAATTTAACATTTTTAATCCAAATTCTTTTAACTATGTTATTGAAATAATGGCGTATTTAGGGATAGACCAAGAAAGCCGTGGTTTAGAGCCAAATTTTTGGGGGTATTATTGAGAATTGGTATTTTTGAAATTGGGACCCGTGCTCTTTTGGGCCCCCCAAAATGTATTTATAGTAAAAACTTCAAGTATCAATATATTATTAGATGAACATTTTACCTTGCTCTGTTGATTTATAGATTAATTGTGACACGGCCCGTAATAGCATATTATTCATTTACTTTGAATTAGCACGCTATCCAGTCGTGATTATCAGCTGTCCACCGTCGCACTCGTTAGTGTTGACGATAACACGAGTTTGTCTTGTCCGGCAGTCGGTACATAGGACAGGTCAGGGGGGGGGGTTACAGCACCGCGAGACACGTCGTTGACTATGTAAACCAATTCATCTGTGACTTATATCTGCCGCACGCGTCGTCGAAATATAGAGATATCGGGCTTTAATATTATCATTATTTNCTGTGACTTATATCTGCCGCACGCGTCGTCGAAATATAGAGATATCGGGCTTTAATATTATCATTATTTACTTAATATACTTTAAATTATTTTAATTTTAGGGTTATAGTTAAAGGTCTAATAAATTGAATCCACAATTACTTTAATCATAACGTCGTTACAATTTATTTTATTAAAACACCTTTATAACGAAATAATTAGTGAAAAATAATGATATTAAGCTTAAAAGTAAAAAATACGCCCATAATATAGTAATACCATTTATGAAGCTATTGGAAGTGAAATTCTGATGATCTTTTTTAATTTATAGTAATTATGTTGAACTTGGGAGAAAGTAATAAAAGACATACAATTTTCTGGTTTGCATTAATTATTTAACTAGAAAGAGCTTATATTTAAATGAAGATCAAATTACTTGAAAACATGGTGTATAAATTATAACAAACTTATTATAAATTATTATATTATAAAAAAATAACAATATTGGCATTTTATTAAAAAAAACGATCAGACGTGTAGTTTAATGCATGCTGATAGGGGCTGTTTTATTTGCATGAACATAATTTATAATACAAATACAAATTATAATTAATACATACGAAAAAAAAAACCATATTACGATATTTAAACTAGTTATTATTATTACTATTATTTTTTATCAAATTTATAAGTATTCTTACATAAATTACCAAGCATACATATTTAAACATTTTTACTTATTTAAACTTTCTGTACAATTTTCCTCGAAAGGTAATGGATACAATTGACGATCAGTATGTTTATATACATTGGTTGCTGTACGAATAGTAGCGACTCGTACGACACCGTCAGAACCACTATGAACTTCTATTACTCTTCCATTTGACCATTTTAAAGGGGCCAAGTTTTCATCAAGAATAACCATTTGATTGTGGCCATTTTTTTCCTGTAACTGTCTGAGATATTTGTTCCTCCATCGAATCCATATTTTTTGTGTAATTTGAACAAGANTCGAATCCATATTTTTTGTGTAATTTGAACAAGACGTCTACAGCGAGTTAGTCTGTTCTCCATAACATTTGTTACGTCCCGTTCGGAAATTCAGATAGCGAGTTACCTATCAAAAAATTACCAGGTGTTAAAACCGATAAGTCACTTGAAATCGTGGATAAAGGTGTTAACAGTCGAGAATTTTATATGACTTCTACTCGAACAAGTATTGTATATAATTCTTCATAATTAAACAGAGAACAGATTTAATAGACGTTTTCCACAATCCGCCAAAGTAAGGACTTCGGCCGGAATGATATTACTAAAGACTTAAATTACTTTATTACTTAATTCTTTTTTTACTTCTGGTTTAGCTAAAAGTTTATGTACTTTTCGAAGTTATAGATTAACCGCAACAAAGTTTTTACCGTTTTCTGAATACATGTCCGTTCATAAACTATGTCTATCAGAGAATCTTAGTAAAGCATTAAAGAATGACTCCGCTGTCAAGAACGCCTACTAATTCTATATGAATAGCCTTAGTAGGAAGGCAAACTAAGATACTGATGTATGCTTTAGTCTTAGGCGAATTTCTTAGTAAACCAGNGATGTATGCTTTAGTCTTAGGCAAATTTCTTAGTAAACCAGACCGTACGGAACACTGGACAAGCAAAATCTACGCCATATTTTTTAAAGGTTCGCACGGTTTGGACTCGGTCCTTAGGTAAGTCATCCATGATGGGTTCAAAAACACATTTTCGAAATACATTTCTTGTATTTCACATACTCTGATTCCCACAAATATTTTGAACGAGACGATGGAGAAAATATCTAAATTAATACCAATATCGAATCTATCCAATAATAATATTCATTTATAGACAACTGTAATTTTGGTGCATATTCTGACATAAAGCAAGCGGCCAAAAGCGCAACTAACAGTTAAAGCCGAGGTATATGTGATAAAAGTGACATTTATCAATTTTAACATAAACTTAAAATGATGTTCATAATAATAACAAAAATTTTATTGTCGTTTATAAATAAGAAACCCTATTAAAAGTATAACTATACAAAACTAAAGTTATGTTTATTCTATAATACGCGAAATCGCACATATTTTATTATTTTTCCGAGAATGAGTTCAATTAACAAAAAAATATTAAGAGACCATTTTTTTAAAACATGTTTTGTACTACATTTATTGTTCTATATATTTTTTTGTAAAATGAAAATTGTAACGACTATATGTCAAAACAACGGATTTTACGAATTTACACAAAACTATAAGCTCAAATCGGCATCGTTAACATCGTTGTGCCGCCGACTAGATACAGTGATACACATATTACTACGTGTGTCATCCCCTATATAAGTATGTATTCTCAAAAATTAGAAACTTTGAAGTTTTATATCTAATAAACAAATAAAATAAGGTTAAAAAACCCAGAACACGGGGTCGCGGCACAGTGGTGCCGTGGTATAGTTGGATCAAGTATAATGATATCTGACAGTGATTAAAATCACTATCAAAAATAAACGCTTCGATGCAAATCTTTAGATAGTGTTTAATTTTAAAAAAATTGGTGTTTTATTCCAAAAGCTACTTGATCTGCTGGTTCCTTATTAATTATAGCATTATAAAGTTAAATATAATATAAAAAATAAAATCGAGAATTTTCACACGAAAATAGCAATTTTTTTTTTTTAATTAAAGCATATTACATTAGCTTTAATTTAAGATATATATAAAAGTGTCAGACCTTCCGGAACATTTTCAAAAGTTAAGTTGAAAAAATTAAATTTTTGTAAAAAAGTTGTCATTTTAAATCCTCCCCTGTGGGCAGATAAAGGGTCAAATTTACAAAAAAAATATACCAAATGATAGGTAATGACATCAAGCATCTATAAAAAAAAATTATATTGATATGTTCATTTTTGAAAAAGTTACGGCACATTTTAGTAAAAAAAATTGAAAAAATTTCGAAAATTAACGATTTTTTAATTTGTAATCTTTTTGGAGGTTTCCCCCATTTACGGGGTACGGGGGAATTTTTATCAATTTTTAAGGGTAATGTCTTCGACTAGATACGATTTGTGATCTTTTGACGTATCGTTGAAATAAATCCGTTCGGTAAGAGCTGAGAAAAAGTGGTAACAGACAAAAAATTTTATAAAATGTCAAGATAGTCACTTTGTAAAGTAGATTTTAAGATATAATTTGGTAATAAAAATTCTCATTAATTCTCAGTAGTAATTTGTCTGTTGCATTTTGAAGTTTGCGAAAATTTAAACTTTTCATGTGTTCTTTTTTCGATATCAAACATTATAATATGGACCCCGTTACGTTGTCATGAATTTATTCTCTACTCTCACTAGGATGCTGTTATTATCAAAAACCATGAGAAACTTCCTTGTTTGTTGATGCCAGGACATGTTGTTCAACTTGACGGACAACACAATAAATGTTCTCAAACTGTACTCCGATTTTCTACTACATATTGTAGTGAATATCGGACTGAATCATGAGACTTTCTACGTGTTCTAAGAACACCCTAAAACTTTTAATGTAAATTTTAATGTATAAAAGTTTAATAGGCGCCAANCACCCTAAAACTTTTAATGTAAATTTTAATGTATAAAAGTTTAACCGGCGCCCATAAGAATTACAGATGTTGAAAATAAGTGGTTTTATCATCAGCGCTATTAGTGAATATTCATTTATTGTATTAAGTTGAACAGTACATGATTATTATTTTAAGATAAAATGCATAGTTTACAATGATACAAATAATAGATTATAAGATTTTTGTAAGATGGTCACTGCAACTTAATTGTGCATATTACGGCACAATTGCAAATCAAAAGTTGATTTTAGGATTTAAGAAAATTAATTTTTCGTGTATTTAAGCCCAACAAAGAGCCGTTTTTCTTAAAAAAATAAAGTAATTATATTTTCAAAGATATTTTGTGAGGTGTAATTAAGAGATTTATACATAGGAATTTGCATAAAAAAAATAGTAAAAATGTCGTCAATCGCTATTTAGAGTTGTCTGTTAGGTGAAAATTCATTGGTTTTATACAGGGTGTTCAGTAAGTTAGAAAACAGTTAAATTGTTACAAACAATGAGTACAATAGAAATTCGTTTCCTTCTTTACTGAACACCCTGTATATTTACATGTAAAGTTAGTAAATATTATTAAAACTAAGTATGATTTGTGATCTTTTACCTACGATCAATTATAGCAGGTAGATAGAATTTATTATCAATTTTAGTAGTAAAGCACATTATGTGAGTTTATAAATACATCAACTGGCAATACAGAAAATATATCTATTGATAGTCATAATTCACAGTAAATACTTCTTGATTGTGGCAGCGATATCATAAAAAACCAATTAACTACCTATATTTATAATCCCTTGTGTATTATATACATGTATATTAACTCAAAAATTAAAAAATTTTAATGTTCATATCTAATAAACGAATAAAGTTATATTAAACATTTTTTACATGTGTATGAATAGGTCGACTAAAATAATTAAGTAAATAATAAAGTAAATATACATAAGTTTTACTCAAAATAATTTTTTAAATTAAAGAATAGAAAATAATAATTAGTTATGTTGATGATTTTTTATATATATATATATATATATATTTATTTATTTATTTAAACAATAGATTGTCATTAGTTATTCATATTATATTACAAGGGTAAACACAGGTAATAATAAGAAGTGTAAAAATGGAGGTGAGTAATACATTTTATTTAAAGTACTTAATTGAAATCTAAAAGGTTTTTTTTGATTTTATTCTAAAACTGACAACTAATATATTTTTTTTATGACAAATTTCTATTTTATTTTTTCTAAATATTTATCACATTTTATTAAGATAAGAATGTGTTTGTGGCAACCACGATTTGTCCAACTTTTTTTTACATGCGTATGAATAGATTTACTAAAATAGTTAAGTAAATAGTGTTTTTAAATTAAAGAATAATCAACTATGTCCGAAAATTTTCATATATAAACACCTATTTAAATAAAAAATTGTCATTAATTATTCAAAATATAACATTTAAGTAAAAAGAAGCAAGGTAAAAATGGAGGTGGGTACACATTTTATATGAATTATTTGATTGAAATCTAAAAGGTTTTTTTGATTTTATTCTAGAACTGGCAACTAATATATTTTTTTATGACAAATTTCTGTTTGATATTTAACGAAGGTAAATTTAATTTTACATTATTTATATGTAATAAGTTTATCAAATAAACTTTATAATTTATATCTAATATCTGAAACATTTTCAAAAGATAATTTCATTAAGTTAACTTTTACTAAATATGTTTCAATGTTTTAGAAATTTCCATACATAAAGCGTAGTAATTGAATTTTTAAAAAAAAATATTTTAAACATTTTTATATTTAATATGAAAAAAAAAAACAAATGTTTTGAATGGTATAAATTAAATAAATTAAATTAAAAGTAATATCAATTTTAAGTCAAAAATGTAAAATCTACGAATTTTGCTGAAATTAAATTGTAATTTTTAAGGATAATTCAATTTATTAAATTTATATTTTTATGGTTTGAATATATTTTTAATTAAATATATATCATACTTATTAGACATACAGGGATGATACAGGTAATACCACCCAATCATATAAAATGACACATGATTTCATATAAAAAAATTTTAGGTGGAATTACACGCATAGGAGTGTCCTATGGGGGTAATTAATAATAACAGATGTTAAATAATTATATTATCTTAAAAAGAGTATATTGAGTTATCGTAGCATGCTATGTTTATTTGATATTTCAATAATTATTGTAATATAATTATCATAGATTAGTTAAAATTTAAAACACTATCAATGAATTATTGGTAACAACATCACTAAAAAAAAAACGTTACTGTTATTACTTATCAAAAAATCATTGGTCGGTCTTTTTATCGTTATTTGATACTATAAAATTGCTTTGACAAGCTGCGTCCGTACACAGGGAATAATTAAGAAAGAAGGATTTTTTCAAAAACCCGTTACATACGTTAAACATTTCTAATATGAAATTTTTTTTGTGATTCTTGGTCATTCTATAAAATTTTGTTCAATGAAATGCATTATTCCACTTTTTTAGTATTAATCTCTAAATTCAATTGACTTTTTTTGAACGTATTTTTCACTACTAACTTTAAAATATTTATTTATTTGTATGACCATAGCTATATTTTAATCAATGTCAATTAAAATAATTTAATTATTATTAATGACTTTTCAAATAAGAATAGGTAGTTGGTAACTTACGATATTTTTAATTCGACTAAAACACTCTCATCATCATCATCTTTCAAAGTCCAATGCCTTATCGGTGAAGTTACTCTTCTCTATTTGACGCTAAATTCTTCGGTGAAACAAAAGACGCATAGGTTATAAGTCCTAGGATATGTNGTGAAACAAAAGACGAATAGGTTATAAGTCCTAGGATATATTCAAAATATTGTATCCTTGGGCGTTTTCTTGGTTTCTTCCCAGTTATTTTTCATTCGTAAACATTATATTTTAGTTAATAATGTGGACTGAATTTTCATGATATAACTTTTATATTTCACATTGGAATACAATTTTAGGTACGCGTATGTTCGTCGGACTTACTATTCGATATCGGTTTTACGACTAACATACAACAAAAAAGCTACATTGTACAACTCCTTACCTATTCCATAACAAGTTACCTATTGTTTTTCCCCAATATCAAACAATAGGTTTTTAGTGTAATATTTTTATAGTATCAATAAATAGTTTATTATTCTCTTATCTAAGACTATTTAAGGTTGCCAGAATATAATTCAATGAGCTATTAAGAATAGAAAACTGATTCTCATCATTAGTTAATTTGTTATTTGAAATCCAGTCGTGAAAAGCAGAGCTTGAAATTGTTTTAATAACGCCATAATTATAACTTTATAACTACCATAAAACAATTTGAATTGTAAATGTAAAAAAAAATGTATAATAATGACAAACAGAACTGATGTTGGTGAGTTGCGGCCCAATCTCCAAATGAAGTATGAGTTGAATTTTTTTAGGGTACGTATGAGTTGCGTCCAGGCATTTTTTGAGGTACTTATCAGACTATAAGNTTTTTTGAGGTACTTATCAGCCTATAAGCGTTATTTAGGAAATATTACGGGTAGGTTGGCTGTGTAATTCTTCTTCAACAGAACTTGTTAGTAGGAGGTGCATAGATAGAAGGACAATATAANAGCGTTATTTAGGAAATATTACGGGTAGGTTGGCTGTGTAATTCTTCTTCAACAGAACTTGTTAGTAGGAGGTGCATAGATAAAAAGAACAATATGAATACTGTTGTGTTGAATTAATAATAAATCATTGGTTGTCATTAAGTCGGTATATACCCTTTTTACAATTCCGAGTGACTAAACTTTGCTGGTTTGAACAAAGAGAGTAATCTAATGCTTTCTTTTTTTTTTAAAAAAATTATTCAAAATATTTCTATTTAGGACATTTTCATTAGTTTTTGGCTGTAAAAATTAATATTAGTGAAAACACTATTACTATCTACAATTTTATTTGAAGGAGATAATTTCAAAAAGTACTTATAGTTGTTTTCACAGCAAGCTCATCTCTGTACATTATTTTTAAGTGTTTTGTGAAAACAAAATTTGAAGCATTTGTAGATAATAAGTGGCTTCGATTTTTAACTCGATTGTAGCTGAATTCAGACTGACAAATTAAATATGAATTGATGTACTATAATATGAACGTTATACTATAATGGTTTAAGTATTAAAAAAAATCCGCCATTTCAATATAGGATATTTATCATTACAAATGCAATAATAACTCAAGCCGCAGCAACTCATCTCATGAAAAAGAGTCATCGGGCAAAATTCCACGGTCTCTGATATCGTAAATAACTTGTCGGCTGAAACTTACAGAACATAACTACAAACGAAATATAACAAAAAACCAAACAAAACAGAAATCGAAGACATATTGTTGAATCCTTATAACTTATAAGATAAAATTATTTTGAGGAAAATAGAACTGCATTGTTTTTCAACATTAACTATGAGGGAAATTCTTACATGCAAGTAATTACGGGTTAATTCATAATAAGATAAAAAATTATCAATAACGTGTTTAAATATAAAAAACGTAAACATAAATAATGGTTACAGTAATCAAGTTACAGTAACTTAGTGAGCCGGTAGAGGAGATAGAAGTTAATGTTAAATCAAATTAACAATATGGTTTGCGAAATCAGAGGTTCTAACACACAAATGTTCTGACTGATTCTCTGCCGGACTCTGACTGCTTTGTCGTGGTGGTGGCACACAAAGGATAAGTCAGCCGATTACATTATAGTCAATTGAGGCCAACTTCAATATCCTGATGGTTTTAAAACAAATAAAATTATTAACATATGTAAAAAAAATAAGACATAGTATAATTCAAGGATTCGTAAAAATATTGTTTAAATACCAAAAACAGAAAACATTATAAATCTATAACGTTTCAATTATTTAAAACAAATAACATAGTAATATTATAAAAGTTTTTACTGTTATAACGTAAAATAAAATAAATGACTTTGATTTATGTTCTGGTAAAACAAATGTGCTGATTAATTGACAACTATTAATGTACTATATTGACATTTGTTCAATAAAAATTATTCAAATGTATTTTAATTTGAATAATTTTATTTCAAAATTATCTAAATGAATTTTTCATGAAATTGTTTTAAAATGTATTATTCAAATAAATTTTTTATCTAATAAATCGAATTAATATTTATTTAAACAAATAACACAAGAAAACAACCAACAAAGTCGGGTCATTGCATAGTTGAACCAAGTAAAGATGATATATGACATTGATTAATATCACTATCATAAAAACGCTTCCTATACCAGTATGTTAAATTTCCATTTTATGCAATTATGTCAATTTTTAAGAACGCTTTAAGAATAAAAATAACATTTATAAAACCCTCATAAAAGAGTTTATAAATGGTTATAATTCATAACCTATTCTTTTTTTTTTTTAAGAACATTTATTAAAAATTTAAAAATTATACAGCTGTATGTACAGTAAGTAAATATGCGACAAGAAACAAAATAGACACCTGTGTATGAAAATTTAATTAAATTGGGTTAGATTACATTAAGTAAGTCTCTTGACTAATTACGTTAGAGGCGCCTGTTTGGATTGCCCGGGAGAGTTTTTGAATGTAGCTGAGTTATAAGACGGTTTGGATGGGATTGCATTTTGGAATGTAGTCTTTGGTTGAATATAGATGCAGTCTCTTTTACTGTTGTTATTTTGAGCTTTTGAGGGAATTGTTGGTGACGTCCACGGTACTTTGGTTATAATACGGAGACAAATAGACTGAAACGCCTGTATTGTCCTTGTATTAGAAGGCTTTTCAGTACCCCAGAGCATAATACTATATGACCATATTGGTAAGAGGAGGGATTTATATAGAAGTAGATGATAAGAAATGTTTTGGTTGTATTGAATGAGCGGTCTTATTAGATGAAGGCGAGTATTTAGCTATTTCAGTTTACTTTTAATATGAAAACCCCATATGAGCGTTCTGTCTAATAGTAAGTTCAGGTAGTTCAGTTCCTTGCCTGAGGAATAATGGTGTTGTTGAGAGTTATGTTAGGACAATCATTTTTACGAAGGGTGAAGGTGATGTGCACTGGTTAAAGACTAATTGTTCTATAAGACGTCGACTTTTGGGGGGATTTTTCAGGTTTTAAGATGGAGATAATGATCACTGTCTTCAAAATAGGAGGAAAGTAAGAGAGGCGAAAGATGTGTTAAAATATATGTAAGCAGTTAGATTGTTTTGGCGGCAGATATAGATGGATTCTTTGCTGTGGTTTTGTTGAGTAATTTTAAAGTGGGGAAGGGGTGGAAAATGTTGAGTAATTAATATATTTTTTCAGTGTGAATTTCATCTGAATTTACATTTTGTGTGTAGTTGGTTTTAATGTTTGAGATGAAATGTGATTTTCTGTGCTTTAGTAGGTCTTTATAAGACTGACAGCCCCTGTAGTTTGCCGAGTGGGAGCCTCCACATAGAGCGTATTTGGCCGGTTCATTTCGGTTTTTTTTTACAAACAGAGGAGTCGTGGTCTTCACCACAGCGAACACATCTGGGGTTGTAGTTTTAGTAACTACGGGTGTGTCCATGGGACTTGCAGCGTTGGCATTGGGAATTTATTTTTTGGTGGTGGGACTTCTATTTTTATTATAGAATAGTAGAGAGAAGTGGGTTTGAATATTTCTTGATTCAGTTCAGGTTTTTCAAGGTCAACGAAGAAAAGGGGCAAATGTGTTTTGGAAGATCTGTGGAGAACATTAGTTATGTTTTTGACTTGATACCCTAGATTAGTTAGTTCGTTAGAAATATAAGCTTTATCAGTTGAAGGGTGGAGGTTGCGGATGACAATTCTGAACGGTGTGTTTTCTTTTAACTGGTAGGAATGGAAGGAAATGTTTTCACTTTTAAAAAATTTAATAACTGTTTTATATGAACCAAAGCTAATTGTTTGTAGTTTAACACCTTTCATGGATTTTTTGCAGGAGAAACTAGATGCATCGATGAGTTAATTTATTTTGAGACAAAATAAATTGTAGTTTTGTATAAATATTGGTGGAGATAAACTTACGTACGGTTGCCGAATAGGTAAAATAAGTCTTTAACACTTGGAGCATGAGGTTCAAACTCACCTGTGCAAATGAATTTTTTGCATTTTTTTCTTAATAATTTTTGAGTTAGAAAAAAATTCCAAGTTTTTTTAATTAATGATTTATTATTTATTTATTTATTATAATCTTTTACGAAAATCAACTTTAAAAGATAGGTTAAATATGTCATTTTAATTATTTTTAACATATTAAAAATCAAAATCAGTAAAAATTTGAAACACAAATTTTTTTTTTATTTGTAAATACTCATTTTTACTAATTAGTAATATTATCAAAAATTAAGAAAAAGTCTTATTGCAGATTTAAAAAAGTTGAAAAATAAAAGTATAATATAAAATATTATTTTTTAGCTTCAGATGAGAATTCCTTTTAGTCCACAATATTCATTAGGAACAAAACATTTTTACAAGTACTTCATTATTTTTATTATTTCTCTACTTGTGTAGATTTTATATATCTTTTGGGTACTCCTCATTCATATTTTTATTTTCGATTTCCGAAAAATATATCTGATTATGGACCGTATTTGTTCCCAGTTTAACCGATCATATCCACTTCCTATTCGAATGATGGTTAATTTGGTAATATTTTGCTCATTGTAGAATCGACGTTTATTCTTTATGGCTGAAAACATAACAGACATAGTAGATTTCTTTTAAATACTTTCTTATTTATAATATACATTATGTTAAATATTAGCGATTTTTGGTCTGTTATTACTGTAAATTTCTTTTGGAAAAAATAAGGTCGAAATTGTTATACTGTCCATACTATGGATAAAAGTTCTTTCTCAGTTTTGATGTAGTTCTTTTCTGTCTTGTTTAATGTGCGAGAAATGTATATCGGTGTAATATCGGTAAATCAGACCCAAGTTTCCCTTGTGATAGTATGGCTGAGTTGCTGGCGTCTGTTATTATGTGAACAGGCGTGAAAAATTCGGATATTGCATTATGGTTTTTTGCGATAGTAGTTTCTTTATTTGATTAAATGAGTTCATACAAAGATCACTCCAAATAAAGTCACTATCCTTTTTCAAAAGATTTGTCAAGGGTTTGGTTATTTTTGAAATAAAAGTACACTTAAATTTACAAAAAATTCAATAGTCAGTTTAATTTTGGAAATATAATTATTTATAAATTATAACATTAATCGTTTTAAGGTTAAGTTATAACACAATATTATTTATATAACGGTTCGAACACGATTAAATAATGCTTATTCAAAACTATTCGTTGTCTACTACTAATTATTCATTAACCCCACTGCACAATTATCATAACAATACAGGTTCATTTATTTTTATACGCGTTTAAAGTAAAGATATATAGACTCATTCTCTGCTCTATTTTCTTATCAACCGCCCAACACTTTGAACCATACACCATAGCTGGCCTTATTACAATCTTGCATAATTTACCTTTCAACCTCATTGGAATTCTTTTATCACATAAGACGTCAATACCCCCGCTCTTTTGCACAACTGACCCTAAATACTTAAAACTCTTCACCTCTCCAATCATGTCTTCGCCTATTGTCACTGACCTTCTCATTTCACCTACCTCGTGTTCTCCTTTATCAAACTCGTACTCTATATACTCTGTCTTACTTCTACTTATTCTTAAACCTTATTTTCAAGAGTTGATCTCCACACCTCTTAGCCTTTGGTTAATTTCCTCCTATTAACACTATATCGTCAGCAAACAACATGCACCACGTCACCTCTCCTTGTATTTGTAAAATAACTGAATAATATTAATATATTCAAAATACTCTTTCCGCCTTTTTTTCACATTATCACTTGAGAGTACCTTATCAAAACTTTTTATACATCTATTAAATCTATACATCTTATATTACATCTATTAATTTACCCAATAAATTACAATACTACGTTATTGAATATCAATTTCATACTATATTTAATTACTATATATTAGTATTTATTTATATATTATACTTTAAAAGCAAATAACCACTAATTAAGATTTAATTAAGGAAATATGAGTTTATTTTGCTTTTGTAAATATCTACCAATTCTCTAGAATTAAATACTATCTACAGATTTGCATCGACGCGTTTCTTATGATAGTGATTTTAATCACTGTTATATATCATCTATATTTGTTTCATCTATGCCACGTCCACACTGTGCTACCGGTTTTTTTATTTACTTTGTAATAAACAAATACAATTTTATATTTTCTCAACTATATTTAATATATAATTATCAATTAAGAACAAAACACTCGATTTCTTGAAATTTATTGAGAATTTTTTATTTATTAGATATCAGTCAATATATTATTTAACCAATTATTTACAATTCATGATATATATTTTTTGATTAAATTATTAAAATATACAGCTTTATGTAACTATTAAAAATAATAATTATCTTATACTTTTTTAACTGTCACATTTAATTAAGATAAATATCAGTAATTTTATTAAATTTATACAATTATTTAGTATCCTTGAAGCATGAAAAACATTTATATCATAAAGATGATATCAGTTACTTTGAACTAATTTTGCTCATTTATACACTATTTCTGTGTGAAATCAATGATTATATTAAAAATATTATACTGTCAAATGGGAATATTCGGATCATTTTTCCAGTGATATTAATATGTTTTTTTTTGTTCAGTTTTTAAACATATTACAATTTTGTGTTCTTTTCTAATTTTGGATACTGATAGATTCAACTAGTTTAAATTTGCAGTCTTTTAATATATAGAGCCACAAAATCGGTCCTGTAAGTGTTAAGAATTTTATTGGACAGACAAAAATAAATCCTTTACCATTGGGACATAACACAATGGGAATAGAAGATATTCTTATATTAATTGTATCAATGCAATTTTTTTTACAAATAATATCTACCCTGTGAAAATTAAATAAATATTCTTAAAATATAAAGGGTATAATTTAATAAATGTTAGTCGTATTCCAGATGAAAATTCTGTTTTATTATATTACCGTAAGAACCTTTTAGGTATTTTAAAACACCTACAGGTTTATCTTACATGTTTAGATCCTAGGGGTCATAGAATTCTGTCAGCGCTAATTAGTGTCAAGGGGCAATGAAAAGTTTTAAATTAAGAGTGGTGGTTTTGTCTGGAACCTTTTTCTTTTTAATTTATTTTGTCTTCTTTAAATAAGTCACCTATGTTTGGATGTCAAGTTAATTTTATATTTTGACACGACTTACGTCGCAAAAATGTGGTCGACACTGGTTTTGAGGGTAGAGACCCGTGGGCCGTTTATTAAATGAGCGACAACAGATTATGTTAACAAAAATAAAACAAACCGAAAAGATTAACACAGTAATAATAATCTTAGCATAATATCGCGGCAATTTCGCTGGCGTCGACGACGCGATGTCCGGCGTAATCCTTGGACGGCAAATGGTTAGCAGCGTTGTAGGCGACGGTGCGCGGGTGCGGTTCGGTTGGTCGACGTTGTCGCTTTCACAACGGGAGGAAGACTCTCGCACCATTTTCGGCGGGTCGTCGTCGGCCGTGCGGCATTTGCTGGACTTTGCACCGTAGCGTATAACACGCGGTGTTGGTCAGTCAAATACTCATAGTAGGGCGACGGCTGATAAAGGTGGCACGAGTCGCGGGGCATCGTGTATAACGAAGCAACGCGGGCCGTGTCAATTTTATTCACGTTATTATTTCATGCTAGTATAAAGACTACATTTCAAGTTAATTTCATGTTTAATCAAGTTATTTTGAAAGCCTATTTTGATGTTCAACACCGTCACCACAAGATCTCATATAATCCACTCATCACTCATGATTCAGCTATTCAACTGAATTTTATATAATTTTCTAATGTTTATTATTTGTTTTATTTAGTTGACTATTTTCAATAAGTCGTTTCGCCGGCCATTAGTATTTAGATGCCCACCGCTACCCCTTAAATTTAAGAGACTCATTGAAATCCTTTAATATATGTGGTTATTTGTTATTTGACTATTGTCTACTCTAGTTATTTATTGGATGTGTGATTAGCCATTAACCTCCCAGATTACCTCTCTCCCGTTTTAATAATAGCGATTTAAATAGACTTAAGGTAAAACGATAATTTAGTGTGGTGCACAATTAGTCGTCCTACGATCTAGCTGCCTCGTACGATACAATAACTTAATATCATAATGTTTGATGTATAATTTATATGTCTACAAAAAAATACATAATAATAACCTTAAATTAATATTTAACATAACAGGTATGCAAAAAAACTTTACTATCATTAAAACGAAATATGAACATACCGCTTGTATCATAAACAAAATAATTTTGTATATATTTATTTTTATTTTTACAAATATGTGTGCACATCGCCTCTATTAATATGCATATACACAAAATAGTGTCCACATAAAAATAATGCGCATAGACTTAATAAAAATAGCCAATAACTGTAACTTTAGATAATTTAAAATAATTTAATAGGACAAAATAAGTTAATTATTGTGCTCATTTAGGCATTGAAAATAAATATTCGGGTGCAAAAAAAATATGTCCGTTTGAAAAAGGTACGACGAGAAATGCTGCTAAAATTGGTAACATACAAACATTAAAACAAGCTTATGAGAGTGGTTGTGAATGGGATGAATTTACGACTTCCGAAGCTGCTGAAAACGGGCATTTAAAATGCTTAAAATATGCCTACGAAAATGGATGTCCATGGGATGTAGGCACAACAGAAGCAGCTGCGAAATATGGTAATTTAGAAACCTTAATATACATTCATAAAAATGGCTGTAAATGGGATAAAAATACAGCAAGCGTTGCTGCTGAATATGGGCATGTAGAATGCTTAATTTATACACATGAATATGGCTGTAGATGGAATGAAGAAACAACTAGAGACGCTGCTGCAAATGGACAATTGGAATGTTTAAAATATGCGCATGAAAATGGATGTCCATGGGATGTAAGCACAACGATTTCAGCAGCATCAAATGGGCATTTAGGATGCTTGCAATATGCACATGAAAATAGATGTCCATGGGATATAAGTACAACGTCAGAAGCTGCGAAATTTGGACAGTTAGAATGCCTAAAATATGCACATAAAAATGGTTGTGCATGGAATGAACAAACAACAAGTAACGCTGCTTTGAATGGACATTATGAATGTTTAAAATATGCACATGAAAATGGATGTCCATGGGATGTAAGAACAACGATTGCGGCTGCGTCAAATGGGCATTTAGAATGCTTGAAATATGCACATGAAAATAGATGTCCATGGGATATAAGTACAACGTCAGAAGCTGCAAAATTTGGACAGTTAGAATGCCTAAAATATGCACATAAAAATGGTTGTGCATGGAATGAACAAACAACAAGTAACGCTGCTTTGAATGGACATTATGAATGTTTAAAATATGCACATGAAAATGGATGTCCATGGGATGTAAGAACAACGATTGCGGCTGCGTCAAATGGGCATTTAGAATGCTTGAAATATGCACATGAAAATAGATGTCCATGGGATATAAGTACAACGTCAGAAGCTGCAAAATTTGGACAGTTAGAATGCCTAAAATATGCACATAAAAATGGTTGTGCATGGAATGAACAAACAACAAGTAACGCTGCTTTGAATGGACATTATGAATGTTTAAAATATGCACATGAAAATGGATGTCCATGGGATGTAAGAACAACGATTGCGGCTGCGTCAAATGGGCATTTAGAATGCTTGAAATATGCACATGAAAATAGATGTCCATGGGATATAAGTACAACGTCAGAAGCTGCAAAATTTGGACAGTTAGAATGCCTAAAATATGCACATAAAAATGGTTGTGCATGGAATGAACAAACAACAAGTAACGCTGCTTTGAATGGACATTATGAATGTTTAAAATATGCACATGAAAATGGATGTCCATGGGATGTAAGAACAACGATTGCGGCTGCGTCAAATGGGCATTTAGAATGCTTGAAATATGCACATGAAAATAGATGTCCATGGGATATAAGTACAACGTCAGAAGCTGCAAAATTTGGACAGTTAGAATGCCTAAAATATGCACATAAAAATGGTTGTGCATGGAATGAACAAACAACAAGTAACGCTGCTTTGAATGGACATTATGAATGTTTAAAATATGCACATGAAAATGGATGTCACTGGAATAAAGCAATATCTAGATATGCTGCTATAGGATGTAATTTAGATTGTTTAAAATATGTATTTGCAAATGGATGTCCATGGGATGTAGGCACAACATTTGCTGCTGTCGCAAGAAATAATTTGATAATATTAAAATATGCATATGAAAAAGGATGTCCATTGGATATTGGCATAACTACTGAGGCTACTGTAAGAGGTAATTTAGAAATTTTAAAATATGCACATGAAAATGGATGTCCATTGGATGATGGCATAATTAAAGCGGCTACTGTAAGAGGTAATTTAGAAATTTTAAAATATGCACATGAAAATGGATGTCCATTAGATGATAAAATAACTACTTTGGCTATAGATAGTGGTTATTTTGAAATTTTAAAATATGCACGTGAAAATGGATTTCCATGGGATAAAAGAACAACAAAAGTTGCTGCAAGTTATGGTAATTTAGAGTTTTTAAAATATGCTCATGAAAACGGATGCCAATGGGATGAGGGCACAACGAGAGGAGCTGCAGAAAGTGGTTGTTTAGAATGTTTAAAATATGCACATGAAAATGGATGTAATTGGGATAAAGGTACAATGGTAACCGCTGCAATGCATGGTAATTTAGATTGCTTAATATATGCTCATGAAAATGGTTGTATATGGGATGAAGGTACAATAAGAGTTGCTGCTTTTAGAGGTTATTTTGTTTGTTTAAAATATGCCCATGAAAATGGATGTGACTGGGATATAGGAACAACTAAAGTTGCTGCTGGAATGGGACATATAAAGTGCTTAACATATGCACACGAAAATGGATGTCCGTTGGATGATAATATAACATTGGTTGCTGCTAAGTATGGACATTTAAATTGCTTAAAATATGCACATATAAATAAATGCAAATTGGAAAAAAAAATAACGGGACTAGCTGCTTCTAATGGTGATTTAGAAATTTTAATATACGCTCATGAAAATGGATGTCCATGGGATGAAAATACAACTAAGGAAGCTGCTGCTAATGGTCATTTAAAATGTCTAGTATATGCACATGAAAATGGATGCCCATGGAATATTGGTATAACTACTGCGGCTACCAATATTGGTAATTTAGAAATTTTAAAATATGCACATGAAAATGGATGTCCATGGGATGATGGAATAACTACTGCGGCTACTAAAAGGGGTAGTTTAGAAATTTTAAAATATGCTCATGAAAATGGATGTCCATGGGATGACGGCTTACTTATTGCGGCTATTAAAAGTGGTAGTTTAGAAATTTTCAAATATGCGCATGAAAATGGTTGTCCATTTGATGACACCATACTTACTGTAGCTATTAAAAGAGGTAGTTTTGAAATTTTAAAATATCTACATGAAAATGGATGTTTATGGGATGAAAAAACAACAAAAGTAGCTGCAGGTTATGGTAATTTGAAAATGTTGAAATATGCTCATGAAAACGGATGCAAATGGGCCACTGGCACAACAAAAGCAGCTGCTTTAAGAGGTCATTTTGATTGTCTTAAATATGCACATGAATATGGCTGTCCATGGGATGATGACACAACTAGAGCGTCTGCAGCAAGTGGTTGTTTAGACTGTTTATTGTATGCTCATGAAAATGGATGTAAATGGGATGAAGACACAATTGTTACAGCTGCATTGCATGGTAATTTAGATTGTTTAAAATATGCATATGAAAATGGATATAATTGGATCAAAGGTACGATGAGAGGGGCTGCTGCAAATCGACATTTAGAATGCCTCAAATATGCCTATGAAAATGGTTGTGATTGGGACGAAGGCACAATGAGGGAAGCGGCTGCTAGTGGTTGCATTAGTTGTTTGAAATTTGCTCATGAAAATGGATGCAATTGGGATGAAGGTACAATAGTTACAGCTGCCATGCGTGGTAATTTAGATATCTTAATATATGCCCACGAAAATGGATGTAAATGGGATGAAGGTACTACAAGACTTGCTGCAGCAAATGGTCAGTTTCGTTGTTTAAAATACGCTCATGAACATAATTGTCCATGGAGTAAAAATACCATTTATGAAGCTACCAGAAGAGGTTTTTCATTTTTAACAAACTATGCTTATGAAAATGGTTGTCCTAATTAGTTTTTTGATAAAATATTTAAATTTTTTATTATCCTTCACTTTATATTTTAAATAAATCGTGTTAAGCCTAATCAATAATTTTATTGATAGAAATTGTGTCATTTTACTTGCTCATTAAATAATCTTTATGAAATAATAACCGAAATTCTTGAATAAAATATACAAATTTTTCAATCATGTATTTAAAGTTTATAACGCATTCAATTTTAATAAAAATAATTTATAATAATAATTTATGTAAAAATTATAGTAAATATGTATAAAATTTACATTCATATTAAAAATTTTTAATGATAAATGCAAAAGTAATTACAATTATTTTTTAATGTAATGGATCATAATAATGTATTGATTAAAATTAAAGATTTATTATTTAAATGAACATCAAATTACTTGAAAATACGGATTTCAAATTATAACATTTTATTTTGCTTACCCATTTCAAAAACCTAGTCATTTTTCAGTGGAACATTTTTTTTTTTTTTATTAATTCAATTAATCCTGCTGAATAAATATTTTTTTTTACATTCATTTATATTATATTTTATATAAATCGTCTTAAGCTAAAATGATAATAATTTTATTAATAGAATTAATATTATTTTACTTGCTCAATAAATACTCTTTTTGAAAGTATAACTAAAATTCTTAAAAAAAATTTTCCAATTTACAATTTTTATTACATCATTATTAGTAAATATATCTAACATTCAAAATTTGATTTTGTCTATAGTTAAATCTTAAATTCTTTTATTTTTCTTACGAATAACTTATTATACTGGAATGCGAGTCTTTAGCCAAATATTACTTATATCTGTACTTTTAATTTTGAATTTTCGTTAAGAGAACGTTATACAGCCAATTTTAGAGCATAAAAACATGTCTTTTTAAAATGCATTTAACACACTATATACTGCACTTAGTGCAATAACACCCATTGTAAAAACGAATGAGTACAATATTTTGGAGATGATTTCATATGAGTTTTTGGGTATATTGTATTAGTAAAGAGTTATAATTGATTGAAGTTTAATAAAAAAGTACATTTTCAAATTCAATTATCAAGCTTAATATTAGGTTGATCACAAAATGGCTATGAGATTGTCTTTGAAATATTGCCCTCGTTCAATTTTGTAATAAGTGTTAAAGCTCTAAATGTAATACAGAGTGAGTAAAATGCATTCTTTTAAGATATGTTTTAGACCGCTTTTATAGATTTTTTTGTCGACTAGTGCTGCTCATATCGGTTATATTTTAAAAATATTAACAGTTGACGGTGCGGCGTGCGGTGTGGCTCGATATTTCGTCGAAAACGTTATCAATATTTCTTTAAATAATTTCCCTAACACGTGCGGACCAATTTTATTATGCCGGTACTCAATGTTTGAACTGTTATTACTTTTTAGAATTTTTATTAAATATCGTTCCTGATGATAATATAATATCTTAATTTCTTCTATTACTAGGATATCATGCCAAGTCCTTTGATTTGATTAAAAAAATCATAAATGTATCCCCAACTATACTTTATGTGCTTATGTAAATAAACAAAACTAATTTTGTCGTATCTACTGCAGCACTACTTGTCGCGAGTTATTATCACGACATATCGCGAAATATTTTCGTGTATTTTGGCTAAAATTTTTTAAAGTGTAGTGTTGTACTTGGTTTTTTTAAATGGGTAGTAAAAATAATAAAAAAATATTTTCTAATAAAAAAAAAATTACCCGTCAATTAGTTCTAAAAAGACATAACAAAAATCAAAGTAAGAATATTATTTATTGATGTAATATCTATCGCTGTAATTCAATCAGATCCATAAAAGGGCAGATAGACGATTCTTCATTGATAGGGAAATATTATATAGTGTTCCAACTAAAAATTGTTTTCATTTCGCAATTCATCACTGTTCTTGTGCTCATTTTTAATATATTCAAGATTTTTTAACTTCGTTGCGAAATTGAAGAGAAATTAATTTTACTATGATATGTTTTTTTTATGTCAGTCGCCAACTTTTCTCAGCTTTTACTGGACCGATTTTAATGAACAATATTTCATAAGATTACAAATCGAGTTTTGTTTAAGACATTGCTCTCGAAAATTGAAAAAAATTACCCCGTTCCCCGTAAATTGAACAAATCTCAAAAGAATTATGTCTTTTGAAATCAACAAATTTCAATATTTTTCATAATTTTTTGATAAAAATAGCCATAATTTTTTGAAAAATAAATAGATCAACCAAATTTTTTATTATTGTTATCTTAGATAATTTCATTTGGTGTTTTTTTTTTTTTTTTTGAAAACATGAGAAGGATTTTAAAATGCGCCTAAAAAAAAAAATAATAACTTTTAAAATAACAGTTATTTTAATTATTTTTTTATAGTTGTAAATTACGAACGATGAGTTATTAAATATTGTGTTAATTTAAGTTCAAATGCGTTCAGTAAACACTGTACATTGAGTATGAAAATTAAAAATGGAGAGAAACATGTGGAATGGTAAGTATGCGTGAACTGATAGGCTAGACGAATAACTGAGAAAATCTCAGTGGGCCCCTCGTAAATATATGGGCCTACATTATATGATAGGTGTAGTAACTTCTAGATAGTTCTAATACTATGATAAAACAACTATAAACAATATATCAGCCACAAAACAATAAGTAAAATATTTACGCTAATACGACACTGAGTTTTTCTTGAAAAAAAAAAATTAAAGGTCCTGGAGAGCCTTGAGGTTAGGTGCAAGCGTGTTAACGAAGTAAAAATCTCGGTGGTTCCTTTTTTCTCAGATTGTTTAAGTACAAAATGTCCATGAGTATACAAGTGATTACTATGGTTCAGGTTCGGTAAACTAATGTGAGCATAGTTCATTCCTGTGACTTTTAAATTAGGAAAAAGTTACTAAAATGAAATTATTCCTTAAATGCACGAAGACAGTAAGTATAAGTATATTGTAGTTTTCGACTGTTAGCGTGCAAAAGCCTACTTATGAGAGACGTGGACACAACATCGTTCACAGATAGAATGTGGTGTTGTTTTGAAAATTATATTTATCATTGATAACATATCAGAATTATCAATTCGAAAAAAGCATGTTTTTAAAGTGCATTCGTCAGTAATCATGTTTTACAACATTGTATATACGCATATGCGTGTAATACGATAAAAACGCGGACTATGATAGTGTATACTCCAAATTCGTTTTACTATGGTTGCAACAACACTGAACCAGTTTACAACGATCCACAAGACATGGTTGTTAGAGTGTGATAGTAGCAGCTGACGGTATGACCTTACCGCCGATATGGAACACAATGCCATCTCTGGAGCGTTTTATGTAGAGATGGGAATTATGGTTCACCTAAGTGATCCGATTCATTCGAATCAGGTCAACTAGAAGATCC
The DNA here is from genome assembly GCF_025091365.1 of Daktulosphaira vitifoliae. Taxonomy (NCBI): domain Eukaryota; kingdom Metazoa; phylum Arthropoda; class Insecta; order Hemiptera; family Phylloxeridae; genus Daktulosphaira; species Daktulosphaira vitifoliae. The sequence goes on from NW_026099572.1 coordinate 86,773,717, forward strand.
GGTTCAAAGACCCGTTCGCCATCTAAAAGATAGTTTGAGTCAATTGAATGGAACATTCAGTATAGTTTTGATTCTTTTGCGGTTCTCGATTCGCGAATCGCATGTATGATTCGCGATTCGGATTAGGGATGTGTCGTATAAACAAATGACATATGAATATGTTATCATTGATATTTGGTAAGCGATCAAATCGGTTCAGTGTGATTTATACGGGAAAAAATTAGTTTTTGGGGGATCCGGATCACTACGGTTCGGCGATCTGAATCATTTCGATCGCTATTTTGACCCGTTCAATGCGATCCGTTCGTTCGCGAACAACACATCTCTAGTTTTATGCGTATAGTTTTTACTGGAACGTCCGCTTAAGATCTAGTTTGATTTTACTTATGTTAAAAAGAAGCACTGATAATACATGTTGTATTAGTAATAGTTTACTATCATCAATCAGAATCCGTGTAGGTTGATATAAAACTAATTACAAAATTATACTTTAGCCCATGAGATTTTATAGATGATAATAATTATAAATGTTTTTAATTTAATGTATTAAATCCTAATTTTATAGTTAAATATTAGGTTTCTAAATTTTTTATAAGAATTACTTATTAACAAATAATTTTCTCATAAATTTGTTGACATAAGAATTTTTTTTTGAGAAAAATGAAGAAAATCAAAAAATTAACATTCAAGTAAAAACATCAGTCCTCTACGGCACTGGTTAATTTTAACATATAATAATATNACCCCCTATGGGCAGGTAAAGGATCAAATTTGAAAAAAATACCAAAAGATAAATACAGATATTATGCATCTATACAAAAAAAAAAATTATATTGATTTGGTTATTTTTAAAAAAGTTATGGTAGTTTTCATTAAAAAAACCTAGCACAGTGGAGTCGCTGTATAATGGGACGTAGCATAGTTGGTTCCAGTATAGATTTAATCTGACAGTGATTAAAATCAGTATCATAAGAAACGCTTCGATGTAAATCTGTAGATAGTGTTTAATTCTAAGAAATTAATAAATAATTACAAAAGCAACATCAACTTCTATTTCTTTAATTATCTCAGATTAGTAATTCTTTTAATTATGTACTATATAATTTTTAAAATTAATTGTTTTAAAATTATTATTGATTTTGATTTTTAATATGTTAAAAGTAATCATTTTGAACCT
>NW_026099572.1:86774993-86787271 GCF_025091365.1 Daktulosphaira vitifoliae
GTCAACACCGATCTAACGGCAATTTCAAATCGATAACGGCCAGTCTTTTTGGAAGTGATCAATACTGATAAACAATTCGATTTTAATTATATTTCTCTTTTATCGCCTTATCTAGCGGTCAGCTGCAAAATAATGAGTGGTTGACATCGCTGTGCCAGAAAAAGGTTCTTTCGCGCGATAAAATAAATAAGTAGACATAACAAAAATCATAAACGGTCCATCTTCGAATTTGTGATGTTACAATTTAATACTATAAATGATGTGTGGAGTAGATTTGCTAGTTGTGTAAAAAATACTGCAAAGGAAATTGTTGGTGAGAGTAGGAGTAGAATGCCAGGAAACAAGGAAACCTGTTGGTGGGATGAGAGCGTTCAAAATTTCATAGAAAGTAAGAAAAAGCAATTCAAAGTATGGCAGAAGAGCAAAAGGAGAGAAGACTGTATGGAGTATAAACGTTTGTGCAAAGAAGCCAAGTGTGCAATAAGTAAGGCGAAGTTTAAGAGGTATGATGAGTTGTATGATAAGCTAGGAACAAAGGAAGGCGAGAAAGAAATCTATAGACTTGCAAAGATAAGAGAGAAAAGGTCTAAAGATTATCATTATATAAGGTGTATAAAAAGTGTTGGGTTGGGTTTTTGAAAAATTAATGAATGAGGAGTACCCAAAAGAGACATTAGAGGAATGTGGGACTGGTAGATTTAATCAGTGAGAAAGAGGTATAAAGCAGTAGATTAAGATTAAGTACCGGTAGAAGTATGGAAAATATTAGGCGGTGTTGGCATAAGGTGGTTAAAGGAACTTTTACATAAAATCTTATTAGAAGGGAAAATACCAAATGAATGGAGGAATAGTATTGTGGTGCCGATATTTAAAGGTAAAGGAGACATACAGGAGTGTGGAAATCATAGAGGCATAAAGCTTATGAGTCATAGTATGGAAATTTGGGAAAAGGTAATAGATAAGAGAGTAAGAAATGAGACATCGGTATCTGAAAACCAGTTTGAATTTATGTCTGGTAAGTCAACAATGGAGCCATTAGGGTTTGATTGGGAAGAAAAAGCTGTGTATGATATTTATAGATTTGGAGAAAGCGTATGACAGAGTACCGACAGAGGTTATAAAGTCGGCATTCATAAGAAAAGGAGTCCCGAAAAGGTACATTAATATAATAAAAGATATGTATGATGGTACTTGTACCAGGGTAAAAAGCGTAGGAGGAATATCAGAAGGTTTTCGGGTAAGACTAGGAGTGCACTAAGATTCCGCTTTAAGCCCTTACTTATTCTCTATAGTGATGGATGAAATTACTAGAGAAATACAAAGAGAGGTGCCGTGGTGCATGTTGTTTGCTGACGATATAGTATTAATAGGAGAAAATAGGGAGGAAATTAATCGAAGGCTAGAGTTGTGGAGATCAGCTCATGAAGAAAAGGGTTTAAGAATAAGTAGAAGTAAGACAGAGTATATAGAGTACGAATTTGACAAAGGTGAACATGAGGTAGGTGAAGTGAGGAAGTCAGTGACAATAGGCGAGGACGTGATTGGAGAGGTGGAGAGTTTTAAGTATTTAGGGTCAGTTGTGCAAAAGAGAAGTGATATTGACGAGAAGACGTAAGATTTTTTATATAGAATAAATAACATAATTCAATTAATAACATAAAAGTATAAAGTTATTAATTTTATCAAAAAGTAGCAATTGTGCATAGCTTATTATATTAAAAATAATTTTTTTTTCTGATCCTCTATAAAGATGTTTTATAAATAATTTGTATCTTCAGTAGAATTAATTTTTCGATGATCATGTAATCCGATGTGTTGACGAGAGCAGTATAAAATGTGAGTTTAATGAACATAAATTGTCATAACCTTTATTGTTATTAAATGTATAATTATATTTTAGGAAAAAGAAGAAGAAATGTTCGACGAAAATGATGTTTTAAACCCAAGAAAATAATTATAGTCCATGGAAAACAGAATGGCTAAAACCCAATCACGTCAGAAAGTTAACCTACATTAATAATTTAATACTAGCACTAGTTTCTTATAATAAACTTATAATCTAATTTGAAAAACAAATTGTTGTTATTTGTGTATAATATATTTATTTCATAATAATAGCAGTAATTACAAGGTTTATAATAAATGTTTACATAAAAGTGTAAAAAATTAATTTAAATTATACAAACGTTATCGTCAAAAGGTGTATATGTAAATACATTGTCTGATATTACTAGTTCAAATGCAGTTGTATTAGCGAGGAACGCAGCTGATGCTTCAATTTCAATACGTAGATCAAAAGACGAGACTGTAATTGTATCGTTCTGCTTTGATATGTTGATTACGGTAATAGGTCTTAAGAAATTGTCTTTAACATAAACCTTGTTGTTCGCCTTTTAATAAAGGCGAATACCAAGGTTTATCATAATAACTCTTTTGAAAATTAATATTTTAAATTTATTTATTTACTATTTGTAAATACTAAATAGTTTACAGTCAAAGTGACATCTTAAATCGTTGTACAAGTAAATTTCTGAATTTAAATGGACTTTATGATTTGTTAAATTACAGTGATCGAATTCAGACATTGATTTACTTTCACTATTTTTATGGTCTGTTTGAAAATCGACTATAACATATCGGGGCTTTTGAAAATGATTACATGTTTTAACGGTCCACGAAAAATATTTGTTTTGTGGTACAAACGGATATTCACACAGTTCTCAATTTCTATGGACGCAATATATAGGCTATTTACTACCTAAAACTCTAAGTAATTTTGATTGTTCCTTTTCAGTCACTTTGACGATCGGCATATTCCATACAACTTTTGTTAGTTTAATTGATACTGTAGACAGTTTTTCTTTTGCTGCGGTACTCGTGTCCAATAGCTTGACAACCTCAGTATCACCAGAAGTTCACGTAGAACACCTAGTGTTACGTTTACTACTTTTGTTTATAAATTAATAATAACTATATATCGTTAACCGACCCTACCTAGAAACCGGCCATTTTGAACTCCTTACTGATAATTCAGCATTGATCTGGCTTCACAAAACAAAAGACCAAAAATCAAAACTTACACGGTATGCATCACAATTAAGTAATTTCAATTTTCGAACGACCCATGTTCCAGGACACCTTAATCAGGCCCCAGACATGTTGTCCCGTAACCCATCAGATGGTCTGCCAGTTAATGAGGAAGAGTTAGATGAGAACCTATTAGGGGTACCCACATCACAATTTCAATCACCACTCAATCAAGATACACCCGATAGACTTTTCTACCTAACCCATCACGAGGTCGATCTAAATAACACACCTGTTTCTGAGAAAAAGTTAAGATCATAGCAATTGGATGACTCATATGTAAAATCCGTAATGGATAGCATATCCTCCGATTGCCCAGCCAACAATACGTGACGTTCCAAAGCCCAAAAAAATATCAAAAGTATATCAAAAGACGACCCATCGCCAGTTCCATCTATAGTAGTACCACTCAGTTAATCACAAAAAATAATTTGGTGGTACCATGATCACATTCTAGCCAGTCATCCCGGTTGGAAAGAAACTTTCAGGGCTGTTCGAAAAAGGTTTTATTAGAAATATATAAAAGAGAACGTTAGAAAGAAATATGTTAGGGCCTGTCACATTTGCGCTTGCACAAAACCCCTAAACATAAAACCTGAAGATCCTCTAAGACCTAGAAAACCACGACAGCCATGGGAAGTTATAAGTATAGATTTGATGGGCCCCTACCCTAGAACCGCTAAAGGGAAAACGTCTATACTTGTAGTCACTGATTGCTATAGCAGATGGATTGAAACTTATCCATTAGGCTCCATCATCTCTAAAGTAATTATCCAAACACTTGAACGCCAATACTTCTCGCGTTTCGGGTACCCTCGCGTGTGTTTGACGACAACGGAACTCAGTTCACTTCTAACGAAATGCTCAGAGCACTCAAGCGATGGGAGCTAAGGGCCGGACTACTTCGGTGTTCCATCTCAAAAATGATGAACCTACTTTTTTTTGTCCTTTAAAGTGAAAGTTTTAATAGAACAAAAATTAATTTATTACCATAACTTTTAGTTCAATTTTCAAGTTTGAAATTGACATTATTAAACAGAAAAAACCCAGTACAGGGGGGTCGCGGCACAGTGGTGAAATAGCATAGTTGGATCAAGTATAATGATATCTGACAGTGATTAAAATCACTATCAAAAAAAAAACGCTNTGGTAGCCGTTTTCACCATAAAGACAAGTCCAGAGGTCAAATTTTTTTTTTTCAAATTAAAGTATATTACATTATCTTTAATTTAAGATATATATAAAAGTGTNCTTATTCCAAAATCTACATGATCTGCTAGTTCCGTATTAATATCCTGATTAAGATAAAGTATGTCGAATGAAAAAGGGATTATTAAAAAATATTATATCTCATAAAAAAATTGTGTTGATCCATACACTTTTCAATAAGTTATAGTCTTTTAAAGTAAAAAATGTAAAATATGAAATCGAGAAATTTCACACAAAAATAGCATTCGGTAGCCATTTTCACCGTGAAGACAAAATAAAGTCCGAAATTTTTTTTTACCATTATAAAGTATATTACATTAGCTTTAATTTAAGATATACATCAAAGTGTCAGACCTTCTGGAACACTTTCAAAAGTTAGGTTGAAAAAGTTCTACTTTCTATATGCATTTTTAATATTTAAAGCCCCCCTCGTATATAGGGAAATGGTCTGATTTAAAAAAAAAAGTATGTCGAATGAAAAATGTATATAAATACTACTTCTCATGAAAAAATTGTATTGATCCATACATTTTTTAAAAAATTATAGCATTTTAAAGTAAAATTTGTAAAATATAAAATCAAGAATTTTCACACAAAAATAGCATTTGGTAATCATTTTCACCTTGAAGACAAGTCTGAAGGTCAAATTTTTTTTTTTCAAATTAAAGTACATTACATTAGCTTTAATTTAAGATATATATAAAAGTGTCAGACCTTCCGGAACATTTTCAAAAGTTAAGTTGAAAAAGTTCTACATTCTATATGCATTTTTTATATTTTAAGCCCCCCCATATATAGGGAAATAGTCTGATTTTAAAAAAAAGTATATCCAATGAAAGATGTATATAAATACTACTTCTCATGAAAAAATTGTATTGATCCATACATTTTTTAAAAAGTTATAGCACTTTAAAGTAAAAAATGTAAATTATAAAATCGAAAATTTTCACACAAAAATAGCATTCGGTAGCCATTTTCACCATGAAGACAAGTCCAGAGGTCAAATTTTTTTTTTTCAAATTAAAGTATATTACATTAGCTTTAATTTAAGATATATATAAAAGTGTCAGACCTTCCGGAACACTTTCAAAAGTTAAGTTGAAAAAGTTCTACTTTCTATATGCATTTTTTATATTTGAAGCCCCCCCATATATAGGGAAATAGTCTGATTTAAAAAAAAAGTATGTCCAATGAAAGATGTATATAAATACTACTTCTCATGAAAAAATTATATTAATCCATACATTTTTTAAAAAGTTATAGCATTTTAAAGTAAAATTTGTAAAATATAAAATCAAGAATTTTCACACAAAAATAGCATTCGGTAGCCGTTTTCACCATGAAGACAAGTCCAGAGGTCAAATTTTTTTTTTTCAAATTAAAGTATATTACATTAGCTTTAATTTAAGATATATATAAAAGTGTCAGACCTTCCGGAACACTTTCAAAAGTTAAGTTGAAAAAGTTTTACTTTCTATATGCATTTTTTATATTTGAAGCCCCCCATATATAGGGAAATAGTCTGATTTAAAAAAAAAGTATGTCGAATGAAAGATGTATATAAATACTACTTCTCATGAAAAAATTATATTAATCCATACATTTTTTAAAAAGTTATAGCATTTTAAAGTAAAATTTGTAAAATATAAAATCAAGAATTTTCACACAAAAATAGCATTCGGTAATCATTTTCACCTTGAAGACAAGTCTGAAGGTCAAATTTTTTTTTCTATAATAAAGTACATTACATTAGCTTTAATTTAAGATATATATAAAAGTGTCAGACCTTCCGAAACATTTTCAAAAGTTAAATTGAAAAAGTTAATTTTTTGTAAAAATGTTGTAATTTTTAATCCCCTCCTGTGGGCAAGTTAAGAGTTAAAATTACAAAAAATATATACCAAATGATAGATAAAGACATCAATCATCTATAAAAAAAAAAAATATATTGATATGTTCATTTTTAAAAAAGTTACGGCAGTTTTTAGTTAAATAAATTGAAAAAATTTCGAAAATTAGCGAGTTTTAAATTTGTAATTTTTTTGGAAGTTTCCCCCATTTACGAGGAACGAGAGATATTTTTTCAATTTTTGAGGGTAATGTCTTCGACTAGATACGATTTGTGATCTTTTGACGTATCGTTGAAAGAAATCCGTTCGGTGAGAGCTGAGAAAAAGTGGTAACAGACACAAAAAAAAAAANTTCGGTGAGAGCTGAGAAAAAGTGGTAACAGACAAAAAAAAAATAAATAAATAAACACATCTTAGTAAAACCAATACCTTTTCAGCTTTGCATTGAAGCTAAAAATGAAATTTTTAAGATTAATATGCAATCAGGAAATTTTATAATTACTATTTACAGTACATTTATCAGAAAATTTCGATTTTTTTACATTTTTATCGTAATATATCATTTAAATAAAAATCATAGTAATCATTTCTAAATAACTTTTGGTGTTTAAAAAGATTCTACAATGGAAATATTCAGAATTTAATTAATTTTAATGATTATAATCTAAAAATATATCAATAATTAATGATTATATATCTAAAAAAACCAATAAAAAAAAGTTGTTAAAAATATTTACTTAATTGAACGTATTATAATTGTGAAAATCCATCTTTAAATTCAGGTGAAACTAAAAACCATTTTTTTTTTTAATTTATGATTTATATAGCATATATTACAAAAATATTTGGAATATTATAGACTGGTAGTAGCACACACAAATAGAGTTAAAAAAATAATAAATTACAAAGTAAAATTATTTACTTTTGTAGTTGAATACTTTCATCATATCAAATCTCATTCGACAATAAATACTTTAAAAATATTAGAATTTAATGATTTTAATTGTTTCTATGGAAAAATCTGGTTAAGCTACTTTTTATTTGAATAAAGAATCTTTTTTTTTATTTTTAGCACTTATAACTTAAACTAAATACGAATTGTAATCATTTGACGTATCGTTGAAAAAAGTAGGTCTAGTGAGGGTTGACAAAATAAATCGTAGCCACAAAAAGAACCACATAGTAAAATAATATTAACATTGTTAATATTATTTTACGTCGCAAAAATGTGGTCGACACTGGTTTTGAGGGTAGAGACCCGTGGGCCGTTTATTAAATGAGCGAAACAGATTATGTTAACAAAAATAAAACAAACCGAAAAGATTAACACAGTAATAATAATCTTCGCATAATATCGCGGCACTTTCGCTGGCGTCGACGACGCGATGTCCGGCGTAATCCTTGGACGGCAAATGGTTAGCAGCGTTGTAGGCGATGGTGCGCGGGTGCGGTTCGGTTGGTCGACGTTGTCGCTTTCACAACGGGAGGAAGACTCTCGCACCATTTGCGTCGGGTCGTCGTCGGCCGTGCGGCATTTGCTGGACTTTGCACCGTAGCGTATAACACGCGGTGTTGGTCAGTCAAATATTCATAGTAGGGCGACGGCTGATAAAGGTGGCACGAGTCGCGGGGCATCGTGTATAACGCGGGCCGTGTCAATGAATATAAATTTCTTCTCACGAGGGGAGACTATAGTGATAGGATCCTTTATATTTATTGAAGTTATTGAATCTAAATGAGATAAATATTAAATTATTTGAAAATTTTATTCTAACTCAAAAAAAAAATGCAAAATATTAATTGCCATAGACAGATTTGAACCTCGTACCCTAGGCATGGAATACGCAAGTGTTATCGATTCGGCAACTGTTCGTAGCTTCCGTCACAAGTTAAAATTGGCTATTTAAGCTAACTCAAAATTAAAAATTACTTTTTCAACATAAAAAAAGTAAAAAAATTTAATAAGTTTAATTTCTTATGTCTTTTGAACTTTATTCTATGTCAATTAAATTGTATAATATTCATGAAAGTCAGTGTATTCCCCCAATAAGATATTTTAAAATAAAATAAAATACAAAACGCAGAATTTTAATACAAAAATAGCATATTTTTGAATACGATAGCCATTTGTGCATAGAAGATAGGTCATCGAGACAAATTTTTTTTTTTTATTTTATAGTACATAAATTAAGCTTTAATTTGATATATGTTTAAAGGACGTATAATTTCCGGAACATTTTCAAAAGTTCAGTTGAATAAGTTAGTTTTTGTAAAACATTTAATATTTTAAATCCCCCCCTGTGAGCAGGTTAAGCGTTAGATTTTCAAAAAAATGATATCAAATGAAAGGTAAATATCTAAGATTTTAAAATAAAAAAAATTTATGTTGATTTGTTGGTTTTTGAAAAAGTTATAGAAGTTTTAAGATAAAAAAGTGAAAAAAATGACAAAATCTACTGATTTTAATAATTGTAATTTTTTGGGGTGTGATGGTGTCACGTTTTCATAATCGTGAGAATTATTTTAATAAAATACAGACAGCACATCCGCTGCCTGAGACTGGTGAATTAACAAATAATATTTATTGCCAAATCGGCAATAGGTGTAATTATTATAAAAACCCAATAGACCTGACCATCGTGGTCAGTCGACTCCAGTGCCTTGTGTCATTCATCAGTCTCAGTACTCGGTTGTCGCTGTCCGGCTTACTGTTTAAAGTAAAGTCTTTGTTTATTCCTTTTCTAACCTATATACTCTTTTCCTCGACATTTCAGAGTACTTGTGTCTTGCACTTCGTCTGCACCTCGTACTCTGTTATCTTTCCTCACCTGGTACGCCTAGTATTTGTGTCTTGCACTTCGTCTGCACCTTATACTCGGCTACCCCGTTCTCTCTTTGAAGTACTTGTGTCTTGCACTTCGTCTGCACCTCATACTTTGTTATACTCCTTATCTGGTACGCCCAGTATTTGTGTCTTGCACTTCGTCTGCACCTCATACCTAGGTGTTACTCTTATTCTCCCTTCCTATAACAACAGCCTTTCGACACCCACAGCTAACCCGGAGTGTCAGCCGAGCACGGTGACTGCTGTACGACAACACGCACGTGAATACCTAGACAGCAGGCACCACCTCCTCATATTCATCTTCGTACACATAGTTGCACATTTACCTTTTATCATTTTCTTTCCTGTGTTACGACAGGGGATTTCCCCCATTTACGGGGAACGAGTGAAATGTTTTCAATTTTTGAGGATAATGTCTTCGACTAGATACGATTTGTGATCTTTTGACGAATCGTGGAAAGAAATCCGTTTGATGAGAGCTGAAAAAAAGTGGTACAGACACAAAAAAAAAAACTCATAGTAAAACCAATACCTTCTCATCTTCGCAATATTTTAGCTTAGCTTGAAGCTAAAATATGATACAAGTGAAAACATTCACGCAATAAAACGATTTTTTTTTATTAAAATTATTAAGGGAACTTTATTAAATTATGAAAATTAAGATATATACACCGACGATGTCGGCCGCGTTTGGTAAAGGATATCGGCCTGACACTATAGAATATAAACAAAAGATAACAGTATGGAACAATATTATAATCATACAGGTATTGTCAGTGGTGGCTAGTTTATGTGTTTGTAAGCATTCTCTATAGATTATTAAATTGATAAAGAATATTGTGTGTATATTTTTGATTACACAGCCAGATATAACGTACGCGCGCCCATTATCAAAGCAAAAACATTAAATTTATTTATACCATAATAAATAATAATAGATATAAAGGTTCACATTTTGTCACATTACAGTAAAAAGACTTATTTAAAAGTTTTTTTAAGATTTTTTTGTAAACTGCATTGGTGTATTAAAAAAGATGGTTGAAAATTAGAGAATCAATCCTCTAATTTTTTTTCGAAAATATTTGTTTTGACTATAGGGTCAAGTGGGGTAAATGAAAATAACTATTTCCAACAGCAAGTGTTATATTGAACAAACATAATGGGCAAATGAAATTGTTCTGTTGCAGCTATCATTATATTACTTCATGTATTCGATACCTACAAATTTCCATTTGTCCCAAATAGTATATTGTGTATGGGGTAAATAAAAATTAAAGTATAGTTGATAATGTTATAAGCCTGGGGCAAATGAAAATTTGTTTGAATTACATAAATTACAATTAAATTAGTCAAATAATTAGGTAATCTTTATTATTTTAACATAATTTAGTACAGTTTAATGCTTACTTACTATTTCATAAACTTTCAAAATATATTAACAGTCTTTTGTTTTCATATAATAGTGATAATAATAATTTAACATAAAAAATAACAATGTAAAGTAAAAATTATAAACAAAATAACAAACTAACAGCATTTTTAGTTTTAAAATATACCACATAAATTAATGTATGAATAAGTAGGTAACATAGTGCCTAAACTGATTAATTTTCATCAACATTTATGTATCCAGGAAATGTGTATATCGTTTTTCTGTTCTTCATATGTTCAGTTGGTATTGGTAATATTGCAAGAATCATCTCTACTGTAATATCTGACAAGTCATTTTCAACAATATAAAAATCAGTTCCAATTTCATTATTTTTTTTTAATCCTCGGACTAAAATATCCCCATCATCTTTATCTACACGTTTAACTAAACATACATACTTAAAATGTCGTTTCTTACGGTTCCCTCCAATAAAATCTATTAAAATAAATACTCCAGGTTTTATTTGAGACCAAATTGGTGTATTGTATAAAACTTCTTCAATACTTAAATCTAATGAATTGTCATTACAATCATCTTCTGATGAATGATAAACTACATCATCAATATTATCAATTGATTGTTCCAACACAATATTTTGTACATCTTTAATAGCTTTCTTAGGTCACCCAAGTTTACTAGGATATTTGATTAGCTTTTTGTTTGAGGTTGCTTCCTCCAATTATTTTAACACATTTTTATTTGTAAAACTTCACCATACTTTGTTACTCTAAGACGAGGAACTCGATCTTTTGTAATACAAATTGTATTGTTAGTTTTATATTGTATTAATTGAATTGAAAAAATAGACATTATATCTTTTGGGCTTACTGAGATATTATTACTTGATGTTGGAAAAATTTAGTCTATAAAAGTGTTTGACGTTGAAGGTTCTAATGAAATTTGATTTTCTACAACTGTTAATATGTTTTTTTGATATAATTACGTACTCTGAAGTTGAAAAAAAAATGATAAAGATCGTAATATTTCAAATTATATTTGTTATTAATATTTCCATTTACCCCAAAACCAAATTTCCATTTACCCCAATTGATTTTTATTTTGTATTTTACAAAAAAAATATAATTCCATAGAAAAAGTGATATTAAACTAGTTTTAGGGCCGTATAGTAAATAAGTAAATATGAAATGACAATTTAGTTCAAACTGTACTGTTCTACTTATATTTTTGATGAAGATACCCTTCTCAAAAGCCGTTGAGCAGAAAATATAATCTAAAATAATCATAAACACTTTTTCGAGTGATAACAATTTATACATATCCTCAAATTTTCCCTATTTTTAACACGCTTATATTAGTTTCACGTGTATGTTGTTTGTTGTTTGTTATTTGTCGTTTGTCGTTTGTTTGTAAGTTTGTAACTCCACGCGGCACGTGTTATTATGTCGCGTATTCCGTCGTGTATGACCTTGAGACTATACTATCGTAATGCATTCGCCCCACCCCGCTCACCACTCGTAGACAACAATATTTTCCAACCCGTAGACGCGCGCGTGTCATCAATTATATATATATATAACAAATTTTTATTGTAATTGACACAGCCCCGCGTCGTTTTACGCCGCGGTGCAAAGTCCAGCAAGTGCCGCACGGCCGACGACGTCCCGCCGTTAATGATACCGTAGTCTTCTTCTCGTTGTCAAAGTGACGTCAACAAACCGATCCGCACTCGCGCACTGTTGTCATCTACACTGCTAACCTTTTGACGCCCGAGGATCACGCCGGACATCGCGTCGTCAACGACAGCAAAAGTGCCGCGATATTATGCGAAGATCATTATATTCCTACCGCCACCGCTAATATTAATATATATATATTAATATTTATACGTATATGT
>NW_026099572.1:86788718-86792315 GCF_025091365.1 Daktulosphaira vitifoliae
TATACGTATATGTTAATATTCATTTATATATTCCTACAGCCGACGCCTCTGCCGCCGTATATGCCTCGTGTATAATGTTCCCCCCGCCCACAAAATACGGCTATACCTCATGCATGATACGGTTACGTACTTAAGCCCCTTTACATGTATATATATATTCTAATTACTATTAAAACTTATATATTAATACGCTTTATTCTCATTAAGAGATATGTGGTGTATTCATTCCGATTACGGGGGATGATTCCCGTATCATTTTTCGTCACTAGCCGTTTCTCAGACTCTCTCCCCGGAATCGAACCCTGTATTCCCGTTACCCGTTACAACCATGATATTGATAGTAACTATTATCATAACATAAAACTAAAAAGTAAAAAATAAATATAGTTTAAAAAAACTAAAAAACACGCTTTTAAAGCACATTGAACTAAAAAGTTCAAAATAATTTTTAAAATAAGCTTAAAACAATATTGAACGAAAAGTACTAGAATTATTGTGATAAAAGCGTGGGTGCTTCGTGCCATATTTTTCGTATATTGAGCGCCCGACGCTTTTATCACAATAATTCTAATACTTTTCGTTCAATATTGTTTTAAGCTTATTTTAAAAATTATTTTGAACTTTTTAGTTCAATGTGCTTTAAAAGCGTGTTTTTTAGTTTTTTTAAACTATATTTTTATCATTGCACACTATTATACCTTATGTGTACTATGGTTATAATGATACCGAATTCTATAATCACTAATAATTTATTTTAAATAATATTTTTTTCCTTTTGCCCCAATTTCCATTTACCCCACTTGACCCTATACCAGTATAACTTTTCAAAAAGGAATTTTTCTTATTTTTTTGTTTGTTTCCTGAAGTCATGAAAAAAAGTTTGGAGTATGGAGTTGTGGTCCCTTACTAAAAAATCTAATTTGAAACTTTTTTTATGCAAATTTTTTTCCAATTTCAATTTTACTTTATTATTAATTTCTAACTAGTAGGTCACAGTATTATTATGGTTATTATTTGGTTCATATAAAATTCTTACAATGTCATAATTTACGTTTAACAATTTTTTGATATTATTCTTATGGTATTCCCGCCTGGTTGTTTTACGATTGCTATCCTAAAAAATCCTAAATATTAGGACAAGCCATGGACAAGTCGTACCAGTCCTAGTTTCACCTGTAATTTCGTCCACTGTTAGTAGTTGAATTTCATTTAAACCTAGATATTTTTGGTTATTTTTAAATAATTGTGAATATTTTAATTATAGAATTTTTTTAAACACCAAGAGTAATGTAGAAATTATCACTATGATTTATTAAATAAAAATACAAAACAATAAGCGATTTTAACAAAATTTTGAACTTTTCACATAAGTTTACTGTAAATAGAAATTACAAAATTTCCTAAATGCATATTAATCTTAACAATACTATTTTTTCAATTCTCATAAAATTTTCTATTTAATGATGTAATATCAAACTTGTAAGTAGGCTATCATGATAATTGTCTTATCATAGACATTAATAAATCATTTTTTTTTGGTTATAACAGTTATTAGTGAGCTATTATCAATCATATAAAATACCTTGTGAAAGTATTTCAGCACTATAAGCCAAATCATCATTTATAAAAAAAGCATACCAAGCTTACCTTCATTATTCTGACTACGTGCGTTGTCAAAGTAAATCGATAGCTCTTATCACTACATAAAATAATAATGTGACCGTATTTGGAAAACTACTGCATTTTTTCTTCAAATATCGTAAATTTTAAAGTAGCGTATGAAAACTTAATATGAATGTGTGTTTACAATAAAAATGTTTGTTGGTTGTTAAATCAGTAAAATATCATTATTAATGTTTGTAGTATAATTTAGGTCATTAGACCCAATTATGCGTAACCTATTTCTATCATACATAATAATTTTTCAAGTGTAATTACTCTTACAAGATTCTAATTTTTTAATTATTTTTGTTTTTTTGGATCTACCCACTCAGCCCTTCTGTATTTTGCTAAAAGTACAAAAAGAAATATATAAAAACACTCTATACATACATGTTTTGATTAAGCGATAACAATAAAATAATTCATATTTTATTAAGACAGAGAATAGTTACTGTTTACTTACTGAATTAATAAAAACCCGCGAAAACATTAGACGAAATTATATAAATAAAACGGTAGCACAGTGGGCTCGCGGCATATTGGAGACATTACATAGTTAGGTCCAGTATAGATTTAATCTGAAAGTGATTAAAATCACTATCATAAGAAACGCTTCGATGCAAATCTGTAGATAGTGTTTAATTTTAAAAAATTGATTTATAATTGCAAAATCAACATCAAGTTCTATTAAAATAAAATACAAAACCCATAATTTTAATACAAAAATAGCATATTTTTGAATACGGCAGCCATTTGCGTATAGAAGATAGGTCGTAGGGACAATTTTTTTTTTTTCATTTTGTAGTACATAAAATAAGCTTTAATTTTATATATGTTTAAAGGACGCAGTATTTCCGGAACATTTTCAAAAGTTCAGTTGAAAAAGATCTATGTTTTTTACAATATTTCAAGTTTTGAACGCCCCCTATATAAGGGGAAATTGTCCAATTTTAATAAAAAGTATGTCAAATGAAAGATGTACTTATAATGTATTTAGAAAAAAAAATTTGTGCTGATATATACATTTTTCAAAAAGTTATAGCATTTTTAAGTTGAAAATTTAAAATCGAAAATCGAAAATTTTAACACAAAAATAGTGTTTTTTTAACTACGGCAGCCGTTTAAATGTAGAAAAAAAAGTGATCGGGACAAATTTTTTTTTTCATTTTATAGTACATAAAAAAAGCTTTATTTTGATATATGTTTGAAGGACGCAGTATTTCCAGAACATTTTCAAAAATTCAGTTGAAAAAGATCTATGTTTTTTACAATATTTTAAGTTTTGAACGCCCCCTATATAAGGGGAAATTGTCCAATTTTAATAAAAAGTATGTCAAATGAAAGATGTACTTATAATGTATTTAGAAAAAAAAAATTTGTGCTGATATATACATTTTTCAAAAAGTTATAGCATTTTTAAGTTGAAAATTTAAAATCGAAAATCGAAAATTTTAACACAAAAATAGTGTTTTTTTAACTACGGCAGCCGTTTAAATGTAGAAAAAAAAGTGTCGGGACAAATTTTTTTTTTTCATTTTGTAGTACATAAAATAAGCTTTAATTTGATATATGTTTAAAGGACGCAGTCTTTCCGGAACATTTTCAAAAATTAAGTTGAAAAAATTAATTTTTGTAAAAAAGTTGCCATTTTAAATCCCCCCCAATGAGCAGGTTAAGTGATAGATTTTCAAAAAAATGATATCAAATGAAAGGTAAATATCTAAGGTTTTAGTATAAAAAAAAATTATGTTGATTTGTTGATTTTTCAAAAAGTTATGGAAGTTTTAAGAAAAAAAAGTGAAAAAATTTCGAAAATTAGCGATTTTTAAATTTGTAATTTTTTTGGATATTTCCCCCATTTGCGGGGAACGAGGGAATTTTTTTCAATTTTTAAGGGTAATGTCTTCAACTAGATACGATTTGTGATCTTTTGAC
>NW_026099572.1:86792471-86805263 GCF_025091365.1 Daktulosphaira vitifoliae
AAAAAAAAAAAAAAAAAAAAAAAAACACATCATAGTAAAATTAATACCTTCTCCGCTTCGCATCGAAGCTAAAATAATTTTAACAAAGAAAAATATATAAGAAAAAATAAAGAATCGGTAATAACACCACATAATAATTTGTTGAGTAAATAATGAAAACCCAGCATAGTTTGTTCGTGGCACAGTGGTGACATGGCATAGTTGGGTCCAGTATAGATGATATCTGACTGTGATTAAAATACTATCCATTTTTCCAAAAAACAACACGATTTCCTACTTCCTTATTTATATCCATTTAAAAACCAGTTTAAAAAGGGGTGATGTGAAATATAAGAAGATTATTGCATCGTTATTTTCTAACGGAGAAGGTCTTACTTTAACAGTGCAAAACAATAATAATTTCCTTAAAGGTTACGATTTTTGGGATGATCCAAACAAATTAAATTAAAATTATTGTTGGCTTCGAAAAGTGCATGTAATACAGTCATACAAAATTTCATCATATCGATTTGACGAGAATTAATAGATACAAAAATTATAAAATAAATTCCTCATGTCAAAACGTAATATCACCCTCGAACTTTATAGAGGTACAAGACGTAACTTCGTAAGAAGAAAAGTAAATATACATAGCAAAAATGACTAGTGGCAAGCGAATTTAGTCGAAATGCAAAATTATGCTAATGATAATAAAGGGTATACATTTTTATTAACAATTATTAATTGTTTCACGAAATTTGCTTATACGAAACCGTTAAAAACTAAAACTAGTAAAAAGGTGGCTCTAGTAATGGAAGAAATATTTAAAATACAATCTCCATATCTGTTACAAAGCGATGGAGGAGGAGAATTTTATAACAAATATTTCGATGAATTATTAAAAAAATATAAAGTAAAAATATATTCAACTTTTTCTACTTTGAAAACCATTATTGTAGAACGATTTAATAGAACACTAAAGAATTATATGTATAAAAAATTTACTTAAAGGACTACGGAAACAATGAATACTTCCATATTTTATACCAACCATGAACATTTTAATTTGGAAAGTTTGGGTATGCCGCGTATAGACCAGTTAGAACCATGTGAAAAATCGCCTAATTGTATGTAAATATGTAACTCTATTATAATATATATTTTAGCTTCAGTTCCAGAAAGTCTGACACTTTTATATATATATCTTAAATTAAAGCTAATGTAATGTACTTTATAATGGTAAAAAAAAATTTGACCTTTAGACTTGTCTTCGAGGTGAAAATGACTACCGAATGCTATTTTTGTGTGAAAATTCTTGAATTTTATATTTTACAAATTTTACTTTAAAATGCTATAACTTTTTAAAAAATGTATGGGTCAATACATTTTTTTCATGAGAAGTAGTATTTATATACATCTTTCATTCCACATAGTTTTTTTTTAAATCAGACTATTTCCCTATATACGGGGGGGCTTTAAATATTAAAAATGCATATAGAAAGTAGAACTTTTTCAACTTAACTTTTGAAAGTGTTCCAGAAGGTCTGACACTTTGATGTATATCTTAAATTAAAGATAATGTAATGTACTTTATTATGGAAAAAAAAATTTCGGACTTTATTTTGTCTTTATGGTGAAAATGGCTACCAAAAGCTATTTTTGTGTGAAAATTCTCAATTTTATTTTTTTAATTTTTAACTTTATAATACTATAACTTATTAAAAAGTGTATGGATCAACACAATTTTTTTATGAGATATAATATTTTTTAATAATCCCTTTTTCATTCGACATACTTTATCTTAATCAGGATATTAATAAGAAAATAGCAGATCATGTAGCTTTTGGAATAATCCAAATTTTTTTACTAATTTTTTAAAATTAAACACTATCTAAAGATTTGCATCGAAGCGTTTTTTTTTATAGTGATTTTAATTACTGTCAGATATTATTATATTTGACCCAACTATGTGACGCTACCACTGTGCCGCGACCCTCCTGTGCCATGTTTTATTTTATAAAAGTACATCTGTAATGACGTGAAAAAACATGAAATAGTTAAATTAAGTTTATCAAAAAATTATAAAAACGTTATCTAAAATATATTGAGATTTAAATTAAACAGGTTCAAGTTTTATAAATCTAATATATATTATATATATTATTATATAATATATAATATTATAATAATTATAGAATAATAATGAATAAGCGCATTAATATTTAATCTCTTAACAAGAATATCTTATAATAATAAGAAATCAATGAGAGAATTATTAAATTGTTATCACTTTTTAACGATTGAACACTTGTAGTTAATATAAAAAATTTATAAAGTAATAAAGATTTGAAATAATTATTTCTGTAAAAAGTTTGTTCAAACGTTATTATTTTTCATTCAAAAGAAATTGCGTACTGTTGCCAATAATTAACGTAAAAAGATGATGTTCATTTCCGACTTTTTTATATAATAGTTTTTTAATTCTTAAATGAAATTACACTTTTATATTTATACATTTGCTCTAGATTTTGTTTTTATCAAAATCACGCAAATACATTAATTAGACAGTATTGATTTTAAATGACTATTGAAGTGTAAATATATTTCATAGTGGTCTATTTTATACTAGAACCAAAAATATTAACTGACTCAGTAATATTAGATATTAGTTAAAAGTAGACATTATTTAACGGAAAAATTAAGGTTGCAGTTAGGATAAAATCTATGTTTTTGATAACTAGACAATATCTATTTATGGAATATTTATTTGTATAAATTTTTCAGATAAATTGAAAAACTTATATTATTTCTGTTCATATTTAATCTCCCATATGTTCAAAACTGATAAATATAAAAATGCAAAATATTTTTAATAATACAAAAAATAATAATAATTAATAAATAATTAGTCACAAAAATATTTGAAAATAAAAATGAATATTTTAATAATTAGAAAAAGACTAAATATTGACAGAAATTTTATAAGTTGCTTAAGGTAATTTATGGTGGTAAAAATAATTAGAGCCATTGATATTATCCGAATTTTTTTATTATTATATAACTTTAATTAATATTTTCGAAAAAAAATAATGAATTTAATGGACTGCATTTTTAAAACGGTCAAATGAAGTAGATAAGAATTCAAAGAAGAATTAAGTTGTCCGCTGGGATATTTGTTAAAACTTTGTAATAATATCTTGTGCGGTTTCTTATTTTGTAACTTTGATTTGTTTTATATCGAAAATACACCAATTACTACTGCTATGTCTGATCTTGTGATAGTTTGTGAAAATATAATAAAATCGGCATTTTTATGTTCATT
This sequence comes from Daktulosphaira vitifoliae, assembly GCF_025091365.1. Lineage (NCBI taxonomy): Eukaryota > Metazoa > Arthropoda > Insecta > Hemiptera > Phylloxeridae > Daktulosphaira > Daktulosphaira vitifoliae. The sequence continues at coordinate 86,795,773 of NW_026099572.1, forward strand.
GTACTAACGTATACCAGACACTAAATAGGTGGTGAGGGGGTTGTAGAGCATGTATTTATACCGGAACTATGACTCAGTTATCATAAGGTGCGGGGTAAGGCGGTAGCTAACAGCAAAAAAACAAGTCGAGAAAATTGGAAAAACCAAAGAGAGTATCAGATGAAAGTAATAGAAAAAGAGAAATAACTACTTTGTATAATGTTACTATGAAAATAATGTACAAAGTCATCGTAAAATAAAGAGACACAACTGAATCGCATAAGTGTATACAACTTAATGTAAACAGTACAGATAGAGTTATTTATGTACTGGTAATTTTTTATGATTGCATAAAATCTTAGAAGGGTAGGATTACGCCGATTTTTTTATTTCCAGTTTTAGAAGTTTGCCTTTTGTAAAAAGAAAAGATAAAATAATAATAATAAATAAAATCATACAATGTGATGTCTATAAATGAATTGGATTTCATCACAATGATTTATACTTTTTTTTCTCTTTTTGTATGTAATACTTCCGGTTTGAATGTCATAGCAAAACATTCCCAACATCTCTTCGAATGTAAAACATGGCATTGATTCTATTTCATTTATTCAAATATAGTTCAAAATTAATTATTACAATAAATAGGCCTAGCTAAAAACTGCGTATAACAAAAATCCAAACGCGTAAAGCATTTGAGTAAATGTATTTGAATAAAAGTATTCAAATACTTTCATTGGTATTGAATAGTATTTTTAAATACATTTAATAAAAACTATCTGAGTATTATTTTAAATACAATTATTTAGTATTTAATACTGTTTAATATTCAGTACTATTAATATACTTTTTTTTTTTTAATTTGCTAACCGTAACAAAGCAAGCAAATTAAACTCAGTCAAAATGAAAATTGAGAATAATTCTCTGTTATTTTATATGTTACATTATAGTATAACATAATTATTGTGCTTATCTAAATGCTATTATGTATACATCTATTTTTAATACATCAGTTGAACCTACAATAGCCTATTGCAGGTTCAAATGATTTACTCTATTGTCAATAAGACATACTTGACAGGTTTTTACACGTGTACTAATATTTATTTTAGCTTCGATGCGAAGCTGAGAAGGTATTGGTTTTACTAAGGTGTGTTTTTGTTTTTTTTTTGTGTCTGTTACCACATTTTCTCAGCTCTCACAGAACCGATTTCTTTCAATGATACGTCAAAAGATCACAAATCGTATCTAGTCGAAGAAATTACCCTCAAAAATTGAAAAAAAATCTCTCGTTCCCCGTAAATGAGGGAAACCTCCAAAAAAATTACAAATTTAAAAATCGCTAATTTTCAAAAATTTTTCAATTTTTTTTACTAAAAACTGCCATAACTTTTTTAAAAATGAACATATCAATATAATTTTTTTTTTTTTATAGTTGCTTGATGTCTTTACCTATTATTTGGTATATTTTTTTTTTATATCTAACCCTTTAACTGCCCACAGGAGGGGATTCAAAATGACAACATTTTTACAAAAAATTAACTTTTTCAACTTAACTTTTGAAAATGTTCCGCAAGGTCTGACACTTTTATATATATCTTAAATTAAAGCTAATGTAATGTACTTTAATTTGAAAAAAAAAAAAATTTGACCTTTAGACTTGTCTTCGAGGTGAAAATGACTACCGAATGCTATTTTTGTGTGAAAATTCTTGATTTTATATTTTACAAATTTTACTTTAAAATGCTATAACTTTTTAAAAAATGTATGGATCAATACAATTTTTTTATGAGATGTAGTATATATGTACATCTTTCATTCGACATACTGTTTTTTTAAATCGGACCATTTCCCTTTATACGAGGGAGGTTCAAATCTAAAAAATGCATGTAGAAAGTAGAACTTTTTCAACTTAACTTTTGAAAGTGTTCCGGAAAGTCTGACACTTTTATATATATCTTAAATTAAAGCTAATGTAATATACTTTATAATGGTAAAAAAAAATTTCGGACTTTATTTTATCTTCATGGTGAAAACAGACATTAAACTTAATAAAAAAAATACGATTTTTGTAAAAAAATTCTTTTTTATATTTTTAACTTTATAATGCTATAACTTCTCGAAAGATGTATGGATCAATATAATTCTTTTTTTTGTAGATGCATGATGTCTTTACCTATCATTTGGTATATTTTTTTTATAAATCTGACTTTTTACCTGCCTACAGGGGGGGATTCAAAATGACAACTTTTTCACAAAAAATTGACTTTTTCAACTTAAATTTTGAAAGTGTTCCGGAAAGACTGACACTTTTATATATATCTTAAATTAAAGCTAATGTAATATACTTTATTATGGAAAAAAAAAATTTCGGACTTTATTTTGTCTTCACGGTGAAAATGGCTACCAAATGCTATTATTGTGTGAAAATTCTCAATTTTATTTTTTACATTTTTAACTTTATAATGCTATAACTTATTGAAAAGTGTATTGATCAATATAATTTTTTTATGGGAAATACTATTTTTTAATAATCCCTTTTTCATTCGACATACTTTATCTTAATCAGGATATTAATAAGGAACTAGCAGTTTATGAAGCTTTTGGAATAATCCACCAATTTTTTAAAATTAAACACTATCTAAAGATTTGCATCAATGCGTTTTTTTTGATAGTGATTTTAATCACTGTCAGATATCATAATACTTGATCCAACTATGCCACGACACCACTGTGCTGCGACCCCCCTGTGCTGGGTTTTTTTTCACTGATTAGTCTCCAATAATTAATTTTATTAACTCTAACAAAAAATATCGAAAATAATAAATGAGTTCTCTTAATTTAAGAGTACTCAATATTTGACTCAAATTACCCTCTTGGTAATTATTGAGGTGGAACCTTTTGCTCTTAGTTAAAATAAAAACATTATTATTATTTTATAATTGTATTCTTAGTATTTGAAATACTTTTGTAAAGTAATTGAGTAAGACTCAAATACTTTTGTATGAAAAGTATTCAAATAGTATTTTAAATACATTTTTTTTTAAATATTTGAATATTATTTAAAATACTTTTTAAAAGTATTTTTTACAACTATGCATAAATCCCACAATTATAACCAGGCGCGTAGCCAGAATGTTTTTATTTGGTAGGCCCGCAGAAACAGTGCCAGCCTAAAGTTTTGCGGGACCCGGGGCAATTGAGTCGTGGGGGCCCCAGTAGTTTTTGTATGATATTTTTTCTCTAAATTTGAGTTGAAATTTTTTTAAAGACCTTTTTTAGGCTAAATACAAAATGGGAGGACTAAGCCAACCGCGGGGCAGGTGCCCCGATGCGTGTTACGACACTGCACAGAAATAATGAGTAACCTTTTTGTTTTACTCATAAATCAAAACCGGGCTGATTGGGCCCCCAAATTTTGTGCAGTTCACCCGTTGTAACGATTTTAAATTTTGCCTCGATATCAAATTTTAATAATTTTTCAATTATTGATGTTCAATTATTAAAACTATGCTACTTATATTATAACTAATAATAACTATTAATATATATTTATCAAAGTTATCAATGACTATTACTTATTCTTAATCAAATAATTATTCTTATTAAGAATAATTATTATTTAAGAATTAATTAGGTAATTATGACTAAGTGAAACAGTGATTTAAAATATAATTAGGCATACTATAAGATTCATTTTTTATTTTTCTAAATAAAAGTAAAAATTTACAAAATAATTGTACAATACATATTTTCAAAGTAATAATTCCAATTTTATTTTTTTCATAACGTCAAACTCCTCAATTATAGCTGTTGGATTATCTAGATATTGTCCACTTATTTCCCTTTCAACAGAAAGTAAAGTCAGATTATTCAGCTTAAAACTATTCATGGCGGATCTGAGATATGTTTTCAGGCGTCTTATTGTCGAAAAACTTCTTTCAGCTGAAACACTAGATACTGAAATGATAATTATAAGTTCAATTTTTGTCATCATTTGTACAAATACGTCTTTTACCCGTGGTTGAAGTAATATAATAATCTATACTCATTTACTTCATCTTTGATAAGATTATTCATATCGAATAAATAACATGATTCAATTAATAACATACAATTATAAATTTTTAAATTTATCAAAAAGTAGCAATTGTGCATAGCTTATTATTTTAAAAATCTTTTTTTTTCTGATTCTCTATAATTAATTTTTCGATGTTCATATTAACCTATACAAGTTATGAAAATGGCACATGTAAAAATATTTTTTATTTTCATAAATAACGTTTGTAAATTAAAAATGTGAAAAAAATAATTCACTATAAAATAATTTTACAAGATGATTCATTTTACTATCAACTACTTAATTAACTGAAAATGTTGAAAACAAATTTTGAATTATTATAAACTTCTGTTGGATTATGTTGTGAATATTTAGGCTATCGTTATGCTACATCGAGTGGTTGTCGGTCTTCTCTCTATGTCTGCATCTTAGCTGCCAAATTGACGTATTTTCAGCTATAAGGTCTATTAAACTTAAAGGGATATGTGCGCAACTTATTACTATACTATTTAAATTAATATTACATACGGGCTTCGGTGTTTTGTATCTTTAAAAATGTTTTTTATTAGAAAAAATCACCAATATTAAATTATGAATACAATAAAATTATAAGTACTATATACAAAATGATCGAAATCTTGTAAGACACTCATTTTCTCAGAAACTATTGAGAATTAAAATTTTTTTTTAAATTGTAGAGTTCAAAAAACTCTACAATAATATTTAGTCAAATTATTATTTTTTTCGTCCCTACAGGGATAAAAATCCTTATTTATAATTTTCTTAAATAGGAACCATTATTTTTAACTTTATAATATGACAAAAAAAACTATAAGCAACTTAGTTCGTACATTTTTTTTCCGATTAACCGTTCGTCCATTACAGCTTGTTATAATTAAGTGATTTTAGGCCAAATTTCTATTGTTATTTTACTGCATTAAATACAGAAGTCATTATTTTTGTTGACTGATATTCAATAAATTCTTTAATATAACCATATGAACTCTCGTCTTGTAAAATTTTTGTTTGTTATTCAATTATCTTAAATATAAATCTCCAAACAAATTTCAAATTTAAAAGTTGCTGATTTTTAACATTTTTTGTTACCTAAAACTGCCATAACAATTTCAAAAATAAACAAATCAACATAATTTTTTTATATTGAAACCTTAGATATTTACCTTTTATTTGATAAAAATGTATTGGATATTGAAGATTGGAAAGTTGAACAGCGGCAACGACAAATCATGATGAAAAAAGAAATTAATAATAGAACCAAGCTAAAGTTAAAATACATCGGAATATAAATTAATTAATAAATGCATATCTTCTTCTTCTTCCTAGCCTTAATCACAACTATTTGGGGTCGGCCACCCTTATCCTAAACTTCCAATTGACACGATCTCCACATTCACTACGCTCACATCAGCTGTCCTCATATCGCATTCGATAACATCTCTCCATCTCTTTTTTGGTCTTTCTCTACCTCTTCTTCCTTCAACATTCATTTTTAAAACTATTCTTACGGCTTCCAATTCTTCTCTTCTCATAACATGACCAAACCATCTAAGTCTATTTTCTCTTATCTTATCCAAGATTGACGCTACACCTATACTCCCTCTTATATGCTCGTTCCTTATTCTATCTTTTCTAGTCACTCCACTCATCCATCTTAGGATTCCCATCTCTGCTACACTCATTCTCTGCTTTACTTTCTTATCAACCACCCAAAACTCTGAACCATACATCATAGCTGGCCTTATTACAGTCTTGTAGAATTTCCTTTTCAGCCTCACTGGAATTCTTTTATCGCATAAGACGCCAGACTCTTCTCTCCACTTCATAACATTTAACTGAAATTTTGTAAAAAAAATATATATTACTTTTTGTATATTTTTACCAACTACTTAGTTTTAAAATTAAGTATTGCTCATACTTATTAGAGAAGTATGAAATAATAACGAATTTTAAAATAAATACATTAATATCAAATATAATTTTTAAACGAACAATAAGTTTAAATAGTATTATTTTAAATTACTATTTTAGTATTATTTAAAACTAAATTTAATGTAGGTAAATTTAACGTCTTAAAATTTTTTTCAAATGATGTTTTAAAAAAATAACATTTTTTTTTCGTCTATTTATAAATACATAATTTAAAAATATTTTTTTTTAGTAATTTCATTCACATTAATTCATAAGGTAATTAAATAGGGAACTAACTTCCGTCTTATTATAATTTTTAATATAAACCGAGATTAATTATAAAATGTTAGTTCCAATTCTTCTTTTTTTTTTTGTCATTTTATTTGAAAGAATTTTAAATGTAAATTATTTAAATTTGAAAAAATCTAATGTAACTTATTTATAAATCAATACAATACATAAATAAAGTATTTTATCAATAAATATATATTATAATATAATTATTTTTATTAACTTAATGTAATTCTTAATATACCTCACCCCATTTCATAACTATGTACTTTTAAATTGTACGATGTAGATATTGTATTTATATTTTTCCTTTTTTTCAAGAAATTGAACTTTCTTAATTCGATTATTCTGAACATTATTAGTTAATTATTATTTCAATCACAAAATTATAATTTTAATTTGTCATAAATTATTGGAAGCTCAAACATTTTTCTTTTTTTGAAAGGGCAGCCCATTTCCTTTTAAAACAATTATAGGATTTACATTTATAAGCTCCAAAATATTGATAACTCATACTTAAATCGTTCTTATTATTATTTTTTTTTGTAAAAGAGAGGATAATTAAGTGGAATAATTATAACAACAAAAAAATCGATGAATTTTTTATACAAAAGGCTTTTCTCTCTAACTTCAGGTACTATTTACGTATCAAATGAATAAAAGTCGCCAGGACAATTTATTTTTTAATTTTTTAAAAACCATAAGTTTTAATTTAACAGATAATTGAAGCTCGGAGTATTTCCGAGTTTAATAAAGTTGCTATTTTTAATATACTCTAGTGAACAGGTAAATAGTCAGATTTTCAAAAAAATATACCAAATCAAAAGGAAATATCTAAGGTAAATATAAAAGAAATATGTTGGGATTAATTCATTTAAAAAGTTATGGCCGTGGCTCGTAACGCTAGTTACTCCAATTTCATTGATAAATGCATTATCGCTNACAGTTTCAAGTAACAAAAGTTCAACAAATTGTAAATGAATCTTTATATGTAAGAAAAACTGCTGACTCTAATCTAGATGCGTCCGTAGAAAATACGTGTAAGTATTTTTTCACTAAACTAACTACTTTAGTGTATTTTTTTTGAGGGATAAATTCGATGATATCTTAATAGGCGTATTGTCATTGTCAGTTAATTGCTCTTTAATATTTTCATTATGCACAGCTGTGTGAACAGTTGACAACGGTGTTGCTTTATCTTGTATCATCGTTTTTGTCTTTGATTGGCCGTGGCTCGTAACGCTAGTTACTCCAATTTCATTGATAAATGCATTATCGCTTTTTATGCACTGTTTACTATGTTCCACGTGGAGCTGTACTAACTAAATAATTTTTTTTAATGGTAGGAAATCGTTTATCTCTACTATATGCTACGGTACGTAATTCGATGTTTTTGTAGTCGGCTTGCTGGGCCGCCAATAAATATCATTTTTTACATAATATAGCATCGCAAAATTTCGATAATCCGTTCCGTACATTACTCCGTGTTTGTGTTTTTCAGAATAAATGTACGTGTCCATTGAATATCTGATGGAAAAATATAACTCTTATCGCTAATTAGTACTTATTAATTAATATAATAAAAAAGCGTTATAATTGATTACTGTCTATTAACGAATAATTATAACAATAAAGACCCTCGAATTTCATTCGACTTTCGATACGATAGGTACATTAAGGTGAGGAAGGAGGCTTTAAACTAAAACAACCCCAGTTATATAATCAATGTAAGACCTTAAAAAGTTTTTTTTTTTTTTTGAGGGGGAAGAAGAGTGATTCCAAATTTTAGACTTAAATTTTACTAATTGGTAAAATAAAATATAGGAGTGCATGTCACTGATGGATAAGATTCGTCATTAAACAAATGTTTTATAAAAGTATTTGGTATCCCATTCTCTAAAATTGTCATTCCAATTAGTCTCGTATAAAATCAAACAAAAATTTGATTTAATATCATTTCATTGTTCAAAGATGAATTTGGATTCTGAATTTCAAATCTGAAGAGATTTGAGGAGGATTAGTCTCCTAAATTTCTGCCATAAATTATACCATAAAAATGAATTAATTTGTATTTCTTGTTGTATATAAATATTTTTCTGATTAGGTCAAAAATTAGAGCTCCCAAATATTTTGTTGCAATACTCTTACGCTCTAGTCAATTTAAGTAAACACAAGACAGTTATAAGTTAACAGTCGACAATAGTTTATGATTAATTATAAATTTACTTAACTCTTCTATTAAGATAATTAGTTTTAAACTTAACTAAGTCGAGTTGAAAATATGCAGTCAATTCAGTGAAAAATGGTTGAGTTTTTTTCATTTGTATGAGGATTACCTGTAGTTTTGTCAGCTGTTTATACGATAAATAAAATAAAAAAATATAGTGAACGTGATTTTATTTTTTAGGAATATGCTTACATATTTTAAAAAGTACCTATAAAATAAATTTAAATTTTTAAAAAAACTTCATTCTGTATTTATAGAACAATACATTTGTTTTTGCAGGATATACGTTAAGCTAACGAGATGAAAACATTGGCAAAATAATTATCTTTTCGCAGTGTCGGCCTGGCTCAGGGCGCCCTCATTAAATTTGAATTTTTTTTTTTCGCTGGACTACTGAGAAAATTGTCTGAAAGGTCATTAAGGAAAATTGCCTCCGGGATCATCTCCAAGGTTCCAGACCGACATTATTTCCTAATCAAGATCGATTAGATCTGACCAAAGCTGAAAGTCATTCAAACGATGATCATTTTTGAACAAAAGCAACACACGAAAACACAGTAAAAAAAAAAAATGTTAATTTTGACTATTTTCTTATTATTCTTTACTATATAGATAGTACTCAAATAAAAAAAAAGTTGACTATCGAATATAAGACTTATTGTCGATAGTCAACACTTAATGCTCTCGCAATTGTCAGTGGTGGGTGATAAAACCCCGTCACGATGAAAATAATTATATCTAAATACTATATTTTAGTATGCAATATTTTGGAGGGGATGTAAAAATATTTTTATGTATTTCCTTGATCCCCGATAAGACATCATGATAAATAGGTTTAAAATAGGGCATAATTTTTTTTATAAGAGTTAGTCCCTCCGAAATTCAGAACAATCATATTTATTTAAAGAAAATAAAGATTATTTTTTTTAGCTTCGATGCGAAGCGGAGAAGGTATTAATTTTACTATGATGTGTTTTTTTTTTTTTTTTTTTTTTTTTTTTTTTT
>NW_026099572.1:86805665-86821147 GCF_025091365.1 Daktulosphaira vitifoliae
AAAAAAAATGTAATGTTTGCGATAAAAATTACATTTTATCGGGATGTTTTTTGTACTTAAAACTGCCATAACTTTTTCAAAAATGAACAAATAAAAATTAATTTTTTTTTATACTAAAACCTTAAATATTTACCTTTCATTTGATATCATTTTTTTGAAAATCTTACACTTATTCTGCTCATTGAGGGGATTTAAAATAGTAACTTTTTTACAAAAAATAACTTTTTCAACTTAATTTTTGAAAATATTCCGGAATTACTGCGTTCTTTAAACATATATCAAATTAAAGCTTATTTTATGTACTACAAAATGAAAAAAAAAAANTATTTTCGTGTGAAAATTCTCGATTTTATTATTTATATAATATTTAACTTTATAATGCTATAACTTATTGAAAAGTTTATGGATCCACACAATTTTTTTATGAGAAATAATATTTTTTAATAAACCCTTTTTCATTTGACATACTTTATCTTTATCGAGATATTAATAAGGAACCAGCAGATCAAGTAGCTTTTGGAATAAAACACCAATTTTTTTTAAATTAAGCACTATCTAAAGATTTGCATCGAAGCGTTTTTTTTTGATAGTGATTTTAATCACTGTCAGATATCATTATACTTGATCCAACTATACCACGTCACAACTGTGCCGCGACCCCCCTGTGCTGGGTTTTTTTTTTTATATATAGTTTTAAAAGTTTTTCCTAACTTATACACCGCCCTTAAATTTTTGTGGTTAATATAAAAAAACTGATGAGTGACAAACATAGGTTATTAAGACTATTTTATAATGTTTTAGAAAAGGAATTTTTCGGCCATGTCCGCCAAATTATAACGAATCAATTACCAATAAGATTGTTTTTGCACCAAAAAAAATTTCTTTGAAACTTAGAATATATAGAACTTATATATCGAGTGAGAGTTAAAATAAATTATTTTTCAGCACATGATCGTTGGTTCAAACAAAAACATATAGTCGACGACGAATAGCATGACGATAATGCGCCTTTTGCCATTATTATTATTTGTCTATACTTAAGCGAATAATTGTTTACTTCTATTTTAAATATTTGAAAAAACCTGTGTACACGATAAAAGACAATTTATGTTGTGCGTTTGAGAAGCGATAAAGATATCCACATTAAAATCGCCTATTTTCCCCGATTTGCAAATACATTTGAAAGTACGAGACTTTTTTTGAAACGATACACGAGTGAAAATCGTGATCATGAAGGCTTACATTACTAATGAATCTTGATAGCAGAACATCCCAATAAATTCTCTCCTATAAATCTATTTTGAATGTGACGATAACAAGGAATTCACTCATTTGTCTTGGTGACAATTCCCCTCAAGTAACATGACCAGTTGGACTTTGATCTAATCATGTGGAAATCTCAAAACTACCAAAAGAGTGGCAATATGAAAACGATTTGGTCTATACAAGCAATGTACGACATCCACCCTTTACCTAAGTCTAATTAGTAAAGTAGAATCGACAGCTTTTTTTCTAATCTTTTTAAATCTTTTGTTTTATTTTTCAATTTAATAATTATTTAAATTATTTATTTTTATAAAACAATATCAAAAAAAAATTTTCAGGTACAACTTTTTAAATTACTATAGCAAAAATAAAAATTTATCCATCGCATAGTTTTTAAGCTTTACTTCAAAAATACTTTATGCATAACATAATAGCTGGAACTTAAATGTCTAATTTAATGGCGAAGTTCAAAATATTTTCTTTAAGCTTTAGTGATATGTAACTGTTATAATTCAAATAACAAATTTTAATAAAATAAAAATAGAAATATAATAATGATGATGGGAACTTGGGTTTTTGTATAAGGTAAGAACCTGATGTTGTGGTTCTATCAGGGTCGTATGGTTCGAGGGTTTAGAACGACAAAGACAAGTAGATATAAAAATAATAACGCAGTACCTCTGTTCGAGGTGTAATAAACTTTTGTCTAGTTAGTTTATAATGTCCTAACTAAGAGGCAACGAAACGGTGAAGCCAGTCCACGAATACCATATAACGTGATTATGTACAATTTTTTAACCAACAGTCAAAATTGACACTTTAAGATATTAATTTAATAAATAATCTATTGCTTTGTCATTTGCTATCCTTTACTCAAATTTATTAACTCTAAATAATTGGGATAACATAAAATTACTTACTTCTTTTATTCTTGCAAATTGCTGTAAAATGATTTGATAAATATCTCGATATGTTTATATATGCTTAAAAGTATTTAATTCGCACTTCGTCAAAAGATAAATAATTAAAGCAAGTTCTTTTCATATATAAATAAAACGGGTAAAAGTCAGCCGACAACAACACAGGGCTGTGACTGATAATTGTTTCTTTTTATTCTTATTTCAATTCGGGGAAAGCGAACTCTCTCTCCTTGAAGTCTGAAAGCATTTCAGTGCTTTTTATAGTAAAATGATAGTACCCCCAATCCAGGGATATTGTTGTCAGCGCTTTTAGTGATCTTCTTAGATTATTGTATTTAATTATACATTACATGATTATTATATTGAGATAGCATATTTAACAATTGATAAATTGACATATATATATATAAATAATGAGAAATTGTGTTGACACGTCGTATTTGTTATGACAGATAAATTATTTGTTTGTTTACAAGTTATTTAAAATACAGATTATACATTTTTCATTGATAATTGTAATATGCGTAATGCAAATCATTGAGCATATTACGACATAACACATACGATCGATGCGCCCTATTACTAATAATACAATCAAAATATAACATGTCGGAGTTTTTACCGTCTTATTTTTTTAATTTAATGTCGTAGTAAAATCCGTCGTGGTTATGGTAGCCTATGGTATCAGATGGTCGGAGTACTAGATATTTGAAACAATTACTACTTTGTCAAATGTCGAAGTATGTAAATGTCGGAGCATTATCAGTTCGTGGTAAAGATGTTTTTCCATTCGTGTTATGAGAGTAGAAATAACGTTATTACTATTTACGTTATATATATATATTGTTTTTTTTTATTGCCGCTTGATCGGCGTTGTATATTTTCGTGATTATGATATTTTTAATAATCATTAACTTTGGATTAAAATCAATATGAGCATTATTATCGAGTCATTATTATGAAATCGCTGTCACACACACGAAGTGTTTATTGTCAATTTTGTATACTTTCTGTATTGCCAGTTAATGTATTTATAAACTCACAACAATGTGCAATCATTGATAAGAAATGCTGTATATCTGCGAAATCATAAATCATAAAAACCAATTAACTACCTGTATTTGTAATCCCTCGTGTATTATACATGTATATTAACTTAAAACTTTGAAACTATAAATGTTTTTATATTATTAACTATCAAGTTATATTAAAAATTCAAATGTCATTTACTATTAAATTAAAAACTCAAACATTTTATTAAATTCAAAATATGTGTTCCCATTTAAAAAACAAAGTTGATACCCTTACAAAGTATAAGTGATAAACTTAAAAAGTATTACATAGTTAATAATTCAAGAATAATGTCACTTAAAATAACCAAAAAAAAAAAATGTTTAAATTATATTTATTCTGTAAGTAATTGAGTGAGTTATGATAGAAAAATTACTCTGTATAACTTATGTAATTCTCGATTTAATTTTTTTTATGGTGGACGTCTTTTTTGTCTTTTTTGTCTTTTTTGTCTGTTTTTTATTTTTTACAGAATTGATCGTGTAAAAATAAATAGTGCAAGTATTAAAATCACAATCTAATAAAGAAAATAACTAAATAATCATAAATAATTTTTTAATTATTATTATATGAAATATAATGTAGCAAAAATCCAGGTATATTTTGAAGTTCAAATATCCTTTAAAATAATTTTGTAAAGTTGTCAAATGCCAATTTTTTTGGATCATTTTAATAATATAAGTTAATTAAATACGTATTTTAGTGTTAGAATAACTCTATTTGATACTCTTTTTAATCATAAAATATAGACATATAAAATATTTAATAATACGAATTAAAAATAATCTCCAAATATTTTTTAACGTGTAGTTAAATAAATTATATAAGTACATCATTTTTTGTTATTAATTAACACAATTGTAAACTGTGAATTTTCATTTGAATAACACCACAATATTATTTTTTATTTTACAAAATAAGTTTCGACAAAAAGGTTATTAGTTTTTTATTATTATTGCTTAGATTAGATCGTACAATTTTAAAATTTTAAGAAATTAAATAATTTTAAAACAATATTGTTTGAGAAAATTCATAAACAAAATATTTGTTTCTATAAATTATGTTAGAAATATTACTACAATCGATTATCACTAATTGGCCTTTATACACATTTCAGCTGAAGTAATTAATTTATAAAAAAAAAGAACTATACATTTGTGAGGATATTACATAATTAATAATAATATTTCTTTGGAAATTACGCTAGTTTGATTTATGTTATTTTTATAAAAATGTCTATACAATAGCGCTATCTATACATATAATATCGAATTTTTTATAGTCAGTTAAAATAAGACTATAGCTCTAGTCACTTGAGTTACACTTTTAATGATTATGTGTCCAACAAAATGCAATAAAAATAAAGTAAACATTTTTTTTTATGTTTAATCGGCCTATTTAAAATAAATAATGAAACATTGTTATCTAGATTAAATCAGTTTAGTATTGAATGTATGCTTAGATAAATTTGAATAAATTTGACTAATATCGACAAATAAATTAATTGTTAAAGTCGATGCATCTGAGTTCCAGATGAAAGTTAAAATACTTATACCAGGAACTCATGAGAATTATTAACAGATAACATCATTTAATTTGTTGATGGTCAAAAGAAAAGCATAAAAGAGACTCTTCTTTTTTAAAATACCTGAACGCATATAAATTATAATCCGTATAAATGTCTATATTTGGATATTTGTTACAAAATGTCAATGCCTAAAATATTGATGACGTGAACACATAACACAATTATGCATTGGACACTAGATTGTACGAATAACATTATAGCAGTTCGACCCCAACAACAGACATCTGACATATGATCGCATTCTTATGAACTCCTGGTACCAATTTTCAACATTTGTCGCAAACACATCGTTGCTGGTCTAAAAATATTAAAATATTAACTCGTCGCGCGTTACCTCATAGTTTCCTGGTACGAAGTTTTGATCTTGCAAATGTAATCTAAGTGATAGAGAAGCGTAATTTAAATTTTTATCAAAAAGTGACTTGCACAGAAGCATGTCCATAAGGGCGAAATAGAAATTGAATACCATACTGGCAAAAATAATTACGTTTGTTTGGTACAATTTGGAAAGAACGGCAAACATTTTTTTGTATACTAGTTAGTAACTTCTTCGTTCTTATAAAAAAAACTCTGAGCTCGCCACTTCAAAAAATATATTTACTAGAAATTTATTGGCCTTATGAATTTTTTATTTTGCCTGCAGGGTAGATACAGTAGATTTTTTTCCATTGTCTCAATATATATATGTATATATATATACATTATATAAATAATTTTATATACTTGTATTTGACATTTTTATTTTAACTTAACATTTGTCAGAGCTATAAAAATAGTTGTAAATTACCTTTGAGATACTAAATTACCTTAGTATTGAATTACAAAATGATTTCCTTTCAATAATGATTTTTATTTAAGCAATATTTGTCACACTACTATTTTCTTTTTGCTTTATAATATATTTTTATATTAGTTCTATTTTTGTATCAGGTTTGTCCTTTCTTTTAATTTATATTTTGTATTCATAAGACAGCAAAAACACTTAAAGCGTGCGACGTTGCGAACAAAAATAATTATCTTCTTGTCGAATAACGTTCGGTATAAATTGTCTGCATTTTTAAAATACCGAATATTGATTATTTACAGTAATAAAGTCAGTCTCTTATGTCTGAGTAGTGTTGACAGATGCTTGTGCCAACAAACACAATAAACTTAAGCAAGTCAAAAAAAAGAATGAAGGTATTTGTTATTTGTATCGACAAAAATATTCAGTGCTAGAATTTTAACTGAAAGTTTTGAATAAAATAAATATGTGGTCATTTTAAAGTTTATATATATGACTTTTAGTGCAGTCGTTTATCGAACACATATCTGTTGGCCCCACTGCGACATATAAAATTACACATTACCATCTAATCTTATAAATTGATTATATGACCACTTCTCGAGATGGTGGTCGACATCAGTGACGTCGAAGTCAAAATTAGTAGGTAGCCAAGTTGAATGATTTTTTTTGTCCTTTACTTCTAATAATTATTCTTTACTAATTGGAAAAATTGGCAGAGGCTATAAATGTTCACAAATAAGGTTGCTGATGAATTTTTTTTATAATTTAATTAACAATTTAACCTCAATAGAAAAATAAATAAAAAAATTTAATGTTTTGAACAACATACTTGACATTTATTACGGTTTATAAAAATAAATCAAATTTATTCTCTACATTTTTACTAAAAAATCATTATTTAATGGAAAGAAATAGTGGTAATGTTTTTAAAAAAGCACACTGTATAATAACTTAGTAGACAATCATTATTATTATATTTACTTATAATAGTTAATTTAAATTGTGAACATCACTTGCCGGAAGATGTGCTAGTGAAATTTAAAAATTGACGCCATCGTATAGGCATAACATGTTAAAAGTACACTTAAAAATAATGGTCACTTTTTAAAATTAAAATTTTAGTAAAAAAATTCTTATTGTCGTGATGTATTCTATATGCTGTGATGTTGTCACGTCATCAATATTATTAAAACAATTGTAAAAATAAATAGAATAAATTTAGACATCCGCCACTAAAAACTGATGATTTGTCAATTAATTAAAAAATGCAACTATGCTTACATCAACATCAATTTAACTCCGTCGGACTTAATCATCAAGCCGACTTCAGAACCTCAAGGTTTATTGTCAATCATCAGTGTCAGTATTTGGTTATCGCTGTCCGTCTTTCAACCTTAAGAGTTTGTTTATTTATTCTTGACACCTTTGTCTTTCTTGTATTCTCTCCTACTTAACTCAAATACTTGTGCCTTGTACTTCGTCTGCACTTTACACATGGATGTTTTTCCCTTTTTATAACAACGGCTCATCAACACCTCTTCTGTAGTACCGAAGTGTTGTCTGAGCATATCTGTGACTACCAACAAGAATAGTTTTTCAATTATATTTTAGTATAATTGTTATTAAAGATTGCAAATATAATTTAATTTCGATTATAAACAAAATGAATTAAGTACTATATAGTACTTATAAAATCTTCATATTTAACAATGTGTTGAAAATTTTATTTTGTTAAAATATATGTTGGATTTTTGAAATTAAAACACTATTTTCTTAAATGACTAAAAAGGAATTTTAATTATCTTTCTATGTACTTTTCATATGCTCCGGCCTGGTAGTGCAGCCATTCTGGTATGTATGTATGAAATTGTATGAAGTATGTATGTAGATACTCTAAGTTTTTGTTCTTTCGTGGCGATTAAAAGAACTTACGATTGTCAGTTTATTGGGTTCGGCATCTGTAATTGACAGGTCATTGAGTTTAAATCTGCAAATGGCAGCCTATAGTTTTAATTAATGCAAGTGGCATTGTCAGTTGAAAATATTTGTTGCAAGTTAACTTTGTAATGTATTTTATTATTTGATAAATTTTCATATAAATAAAGATCTCTTTATCACACAATAAATGTAATATTGAAAAAAATATTTTGGTTTCTTTTAACTACATACATATAGTAGGTCACGAAGATATGACAAATTCAATAATTTTTGATCCAATAATGATTTCACTGTTTTTTTTTTAATAATTTATGTATTATTAGACTACGTTAAAAGTATATGTTTCATCATTCATTTCAAATAATAAAATACAAATATATAGTGTTATGTAAGTAAGAAAACGAGTTTCTATTATTCTAATTATTTGTAACAATTGACCTGTTTCTTTGCTTGCTGAACACTCCGTATATATTTTTTCGTAAATTTGAAATAGTTGATTTTTAGCCATTTTATTAGAAAAAATTTTGATGAGACGATGATAATTTTAGGACGAGTAAGTTTATTAATTTACATGTATTTTAATATATAAACTAGATATTCAACGTGGGTGGGTACTACTCGTACTAGTGTATGTGAACTTCACTTGTATTCCATACTCTCACAATATAACTTATAACTTGATAAATTCTTGTCACAAATTATCATCGACCCATCAAAATTATTTATAAGGATATGGTTAAAATGTAAAATAAATGATAATAAAACACTCAGAAAATAGTCCAAAACTGTAAAAATTAAAGAAAAAAATTAATGTGAAATATTTGCTGGTTTACAAGTTATTAAAAATCACAACCTGGTAGAATACTTATATATGACTAAGAAAATGACTGGTCGATAATAACTTTTGAAACAGTATTCCTAAAGTTTTTTTTTATGAACATTTTTGAACAGAGAAGAAGGACAGCCAAGAAATGTCCATTGATATAAAAGCCATATCTGTGCCTTTATTATTTTAATCGATCTATATTTTTAAATTGTTAAAACATCCGAACTACTGTTATAAAAGTTGCAATGAACTGATCATTTTTTTAGTTAAATAATTTTCTACTGCATAAATGTTAATGTGATCTAATTTTAAATCAACTCATTACTAATTTCATCGTAGGATGATTAACCAATTATATGATTATGATTTACTTTATACATTTAAAAAACTCGATGAGAACACAAGAGTGTTTTTTTCTTAAAAAATTAAAAAAAACTTTTTAATAGAACTAGGTTTTATACATGTAACTAATAGTTTTTACTTTTAGTGATAAATAATCATATTTATCATTTCTAGATCTTCTAAAAATATCATGCTTTTTAACAGCCTTGTTTATTCAATAAAAATTATGTTTTAGTAGCCAATACTTATCAAATATAATATAAAAGATTTTTATCAACTATTTAATAACAGAAAAAAACTGTAAAAATTTAAGTCGTTAAAGACTCAAAAGAAAATTCGATTAAAAAAAAATAATTTTTTTGTAGTGTTTGATCACGAACGCATTGAAAAATAATTAAAAATAGAGACGATCTATTTATTAAAGTCATTTCAAATTATTCGATTATACAATGTCAGTCATTTTTATTAAAAATCCATGACTTCAAGCTGTTGATACTTTATTCTTAATACATTGCAATCAGCTGCGAGGTCATTTTAAATTGAACTATTTTCCAAATTCTTTTATTTGGATTAATATTATCACGAAATTTAATGATGACGTATTAACTTCAATAAAACATTATTAGGGTTGGTCTGAAAATACTGTACATAGCTAAAAAAATTAATTAATAATAGCTGTTTACTTAAAAACATACATTTAAGAAACCATAAACTGAGAATAATAAATTATGTCACATAATTGCTACATTATTTCATTATAAAATAAAATTACGCATCAATCATAATTCATCAAATTCAATAGAAATAACGATACCGTACACTTTATTAAAATAAAACATTAGTATTTTTTAATAATACTTTTCAGGCTGATTTAACATTAAAATAAATCAATACTTATAACTAATGATAAAATATTTGTAACGACGACATTAAGTAAGAAAATTGTATATAACATAAATAATTTATAAGTTTGTGATAGTATATTTAAATTTGATAAGAAATATTTGTTCATTATTCAAATTATACATTTTTAGTAAAATTAGTTATTGATATATATTTTGATAACTATATAATTTATTTAAATTCCGTGAAATAGTGTTATAACAATGTATAAAATTTATAATTTACTTTTATGTCAAATTTTATTTTCAATTTAGTTTGAACATATTAATTTATGTTTCATTAAAATGTTTTATGTGTAACTGATTTCAAATGAAAATTTCCAATTTTAATTAAATGATTTTTATTTCTAGAAACAGTTGATTTTTCATAACTTTATTAATTATTTCATGAAGTATAATAAATGTCAATTAAACTTGTAATATTATTAAGCATATAAACGGTAGCCACTAGTTTTGTTAAGAATGTATTTATACAGAGTGTGCAATAAGTAAAGAAACAGGTCAATTGTTACAAATAATGAGAACAATAGAAACCCGTTTCCTTACTTTTTGAACACCTATATCGTCACTGATTAAAAAAATATAATAGAGCTAGGATTTTTAATAAACTTTTTAGTAAGAAAATTATATTAGTTGATAATAATTGTTATATTATAAATATTACATTGCATATAACTGTGTTTGAATATTTATAATACAAACCAAACGTATTAAATACAGACATCCATCTTAATGGAAACACATAGATAACATTTTACATGATGTGTTCATCATACATGTGTATACATTCAACCACGTGGAAATTTAGGATATTAAAAATCAGCAAGTAAAAGTAAAAAATCATTTATATGAATAATAAGAAATTTTATGCTGAATAAAGAAAAATGTTAACTTAACATAAAATTCAACTATAAGTATGATATTAAATAAACAATATACTTTGAATGAAGTATTAAAAAATTAATATTGTACATGTTAAAGTGATAACACTTTTAAAGTAAACTAATGCTATCTTATTACTACTATTGGTTATATTTGAATAAAACGCGTTTTAGGTAACTCAGTAAACTAGAAACTTTTTAAGTAATTAATGAAAAAGCAACTAAGGGTATTTACTTTTCCTTGTGCAAATATAAAATTCACTTTTTAGAAGTGCTTGATTCAATATTAGCATTTAATTTAAAGTACACCGAGTATATTTCTTGTTGATATTTTAAAATATTGACCTTGATAATATAATCACTTATGTTTTAGTCATACTTGGTAGAAATCAGGAAATTTCTCTTTATATTTACTAACTACAATTTTGCCCTTGAAATTGAAAACAAATTTTATATATCCTTTTATTTAAGTATCATACAGTATAGATTATTTATGTAAACAGATAGGAATATTTAAAACAAATATATTTATTACTTAACTCAATAAACTAAAATTTGCAAAGTTATAGTTTAGATTAAAATTTGTGATAAAAATTTATTTTGCAAAATATAGAAAATGTATTAACAAAAATTACAAATCTGGATAAAAGTGTTAAAAAAAAAAAGGGCAAAAAGAAAAATGTAGCATAATTTATCCAATAGTAAGTTGAACTTTGTTTTTTCAAGTTGCACCTTTTGATACACAGGCAAGTTGATTATTTCTAAGTATGGAAAGAACTGTTAATGTTTACGCTCAATGTGCATATGATGTTATTTTATGTGACTAGAAGTACGACCATAGAGTCGATTGATGACGAGCGCTAGACCAGTATTAATTATAATATTTTAATGTAATTTTAATACAACGTCACTCAACGTTTATCTTTGAATGTATGGGAGACAGATGGTCCAGGTTGGAGCGGGTGTTGGCATACCAGTACAGTTGAATTCCTAGTTTAATTTCATACTCATTACACAAAATTAACGTTAGCAAAATGACAAGCGACTCAATGCTGTGCAACAGGTAGCTCTTGATATTTGGGGGTAAGGCGCGTGGCGTGGAAACGTTTGGCAAGCTCAGTGGGTGAGGTGGAAAGGGCTGACCACCACCACCGCTGTTTGCTTAGGGACGCGGTTGTGACGCTTTACGGTACGCTATGCGTTACGTGGATCTGTACAGTTTGTAAATGTAAGCGGGTGTGAGTGCGTGAGTAAACTGTCAAGTTTGTATCGATCCGCCAGGGGCTGCAGAACTACTACGAGCTTCTCTGGAAACTCAAGGCCGACTGGAACCGCCGTTGGCTATTCCTAACCTTTCTTTGTCTGGCGCTTCCACTATTCCTCTAAAGACGACTGTAAAAATATTTAGAACAAACACTATTTTGTAAAATTTACATTTTTTACTAAATTATAATTCAATACTCCACTAGTGTTGTTTGACGACACATTACGGATTTTTAATAAAACATTTTCTATTTTCTAAATTCATTTATTTTTTTATTAACGTGTGCAAACCGAAGAAAATTTAACTCTTTGTGAAGAACTAGTATGCTTTAAACAAAACATCCATAGGTACTGCTGATGGAGTAATAAGTTTTTTTTATTTTTTGACAGTTATAGATTTGGAAAACTATGAGCATATCTTCAAAAAAGAAATATAACAATTTATTTTTGTCTGTAGAAATACATTAAAAATCAAAGGTGACTCTTTTAACATTAGACACTAGAGTTTTCTTAAAATAATAGGGCTTCTTAAAATCATTATTTGAATTTTGTTTGTTACGCATGTATACATTTATATATATATATATATATTTATCTGTTATGAAATAATTTCTATGTCCATTCCTTATACCTTATAGAAATGTCAACTTCATTTTTTTTTTTTAATTAACATACATTTTAAACTATCTTAAAATATAGAAATATATCTAATTAAGAAATTGACTGATTGATAACAACTTTTGGACCAGTGAAGATATTCACATTTTTGTACCTTGACGGGAGGAAGACCTTGAATTTAATATTATATTTTTATTATTATAATTGAGTATTAAACTGATTTTATGTATATTAATTATGCATTGGATTTATAGTTCTTATTTTGTACTATTCATCAAAGTCCACAGAAAATAATGTTTACATTGATAGCAAAATTTCACTTCAATGATCGAGACAGATAATTACACTATTTGAGGAATCAAATCACCACTAAACAAAAGTTATACACTACAAATTCCTACCAAATACATCCTAATACAAACAATAGAGCATATCTTGTGGCCTACTGTATACAAAAATTCAATTTATCATGTCAAAAACTAACAGTTTTAAAAAATTGTAGATTTATCAAAATCTGATAATAAATCCATTTATTTATTATTTACTAAAATGGACTATTCAATTTACTAATTTTACATTTTATGTTAAACATGCTTATTTAAGCATCTCTTTTTGATTCTAAAATTATATTCACAGTTTTCCATAGAGTTATAATATATTTTTTACAAAAAACTGCTGTATATGGATATATATCATTCCTTTCGCATTCGTGGGAAGCTGACAACTCAACGCAGTAATGCAATGTAAAGTGCTCTGGAATGTGTCAAGAATGTTGGCGAAATTTTAAATTAAAAATACGTGGAAAACTGAGTATACAGAGTAATTTTATTTATTATAAACCACTTAATTAATCGAATATATGAATAATATTGATAATATTTTTAATTATAACTTATTAGAGGGTTAATTTTATTTATTTTTTTAACGACAACATATTTGACTAGCTCAAATAATAGAAAATCATCTAATTATTGAAATGACTAGCCGGTAACAACTTTTAACCAGTATTTTAAAAATTATGAACATTTTTATATTGAAACGGGAGAAGGAGTTGGGCCGACAAATGTCTCGAGATAAAAATAGTAGCGCTCGCGCCTCACCACCAGTCTTTATTTTATATTTTTAATAATTTCCGAAATTCTAGATGTTATTATCGATTAGTCGATTTCTTCATTATATAAATAAATGTAATACATAAGCAAGTTAATTATGTATGTTGTCATTTGAAAAGTTAATCTTGTTATTCTTATAAGATATAAGGGAAAAATATAGTCAATATTTCATAATTGATAAATCAAAAAAGTATTTAACTAAAGGAAAATAAAAAAAAAATTATTAATATAATTTTTATTTTTTGATTAATTAAATGATTCATGACTGAATCACCACACTGTATAACAAATAAATCAACATAAGTAATTGATTATAATTATTTTTCTTTGGCTCCTTGAATTCCTCAAACATTATTAATGTTAAAAACTTTATAACATTTATTCTGTGTTAGTTGATACGGAATTAAAAATTCTAAAAAGATTAAACATGGCGGGAGATTGTCATAATCTAAGAAAATTGTATAAACTTACTGAGTTTTATTCATTTGTAGCTTTAATTTGACTTTTGAAACTTTACTCTTTATCGATTTATTTTATTCTACTAAATAAATTAATAGTAATTTTTGGAATACTATACATTCATGTATTGTTTAAAAGAAAATATTTTAAAATAATAATATAAAATTATTCGGAAAATTAACGCTATTGCGTGTTTTAATTAAAAAACAAAATTGTTTATAATTTTTTACTATCAAAAAATAATCCATTGTAAATTGAAATATTATACTGATACTAATTTTAAAATGTTTAAAAACTTAGAAAATAAAGCTCCGATTAATAAATATTATTAAAAATTATTTATTATATTCATTAATTATCTAAGCATTTTTTATAGTTTTAATGTTAAGGTTGAAAAAAATTATTTGATATAATAAGAAATTTAAAATTTTACATATGTAAACATGTAAAAAAATTGTTATTTTTTTTGACATTAATTCATTTTAAATATTTTATTGTATTAATTTCACGTGATATACAGAGTGGCCCACCACTCACTGACAACTTAAATAACTTTTGATCCAGTTATTATTTTTAGCTGATTTTTTTTTTAAATAATAGTTATACGTTAGGTCCATAGCTATATCTCAATAATTTATTTTTTTACATTTTATTAAAAATATTATTTATTTTTTAATTTTAAATAAAATGTAAAAAAAAAAATCTAAGATAGCTATTTTGTAGAGTAGAATTTAAGAAAAATTTTAGTAAAAAAATATCTTATTAATATTCAGTAGTAAATATTCTAGAGCGTTTTGAAGTTTGTGAAAATTTTAATTTTCATGTATTATTTTACGGTATTAAACATTGAAATACGTATTGAGAAAAGGACAGAAGAAAACGCTATCTTTTCATGATTACTGTGTATACATATGATGATAATGTGTATACATTACAAACTTGGCATTAATACCATGATAAGAAATTAGATAAGGCAATTATTATTTATCACTCTCACTCAAAAGTATGTTGAAAAGATAGCGTTTTCTTCTGTCCTTTTCTCAATACGTATTTCAATGTTTAATACCGTAAAATAGTACATAAAAATTCAAATTTTCACAAACTTCAAACGTTACAGAATATTTACTACTGAATATTAATAATTTTTTACTAAAATTTTCTTAAATTCTACTCTACAAAATAGCTATCTTAGATTTTTTAGCTTCGATGCGAAGCGGAGAAGGTATTAATTTTACTATGATGTGTTTTTTTTTTGTGTCTGTTACCACTTTTTCTCAGCTCTAACCGAACGGATTTCTTTCAACGATACGTCAAAAGATCACAAAGTGTATCTAGTTGAAGACATTACCCTTAAAAATTGAAAAAAATTCCCTCGTTCCCCGCAAATGGGGGAAATATCCAAAAAAATTACAAATTTAAAAATCGCTAATTTTCGAAATTTTTTCACTTTTTTTTCTTAAAACTTCCATAACTTTTTGAAAAATCAACAAATCAACATAATTTTTTTTT
>NW_026099572.1:86821261-86910210 GCF_025091365.1 Daktulosphaira vitifoliae
AAAATTTAAAAAAAAATGTAATGTTTGCGATAAAAATGACCTTTTATCGGGATGTTTTTTGTACTTAAAACTGCCATAACTTTTTCAAAAATGAACAAATAAAAATAATATTTTTTTGTATTGAAACCTTAGATATTTCCCTTTCATTTGATATAATTTTTTTTGAAAATCTAACACTTATTCTGCTCACTGAGGGAATTTAAAATAGTAATTTTTTTACAAAAAATAACTTTTTCAACTTGATTTTTGATAATGTTCCGGAAATACTGCGTCCTTTAAACATATATAAAATTAAAGCTTATTTTATGTACTACAAAATGAAAAAAAAAAATTTGTCCCGACGACCTATCTTCTATACGCAAATGGCTACCATATTCAAAAATATGCTATTTTTGTATGAAAATTATGGGTTTTGTATTTTATTTTAATAGAAGTTGATGTTGCTTTTGCAATTATCCAACAATTTTTTAAAATTAATCACTATCTACAGATTTGCATCGAAGCGTTTCTTATGATAGTGATTTTAATCACTGTCAGATTAAATCTAGACTGAACCCAACTATGCAATGTCTCCACTATGCCGCGACCCCACTGTGCTACCGTTTTTTTTACATTTTATTTAAAATTAAAAAATAAATAATATTTTTATTAAAATGTAAAAAAATTAATTATTGAGATATAGCTATGGACCTAACGTATAACTATTATTTAAAAAAAAAATCAGCTAAAAATATTAACTGGATCAAAAGTTATTTAAGTTGTCAGTGAGTGGTAGGCCACACTGTATAATAGAGTTAAAAGATTAATAAAACATCTGTGAAAGTTGCAATAAATCCTATTTAAACATTAAATATAAAAAAATAATTTTATTACATTGTATAGATGATTAAATAATTCTTATTTAAAATTTACAACAACCACTTAATTTGTTTAAAATATTTTTTTCTATATTAGAATTTTTAGGAATAAAAAATTTACTTTAATTACATAATCGTTAGCTACCAATAAGTTTTGCTGATCAACAGTGTTGGTAGAATTACTTTTTTTGGGGTTTTAATTTAAATTGAAAATTGGTTAATAAATTAGAAGTTAAACTACTTAAAAATCACTCAATTTAATAATTAATTAAGTGTCATTATTTTTATGAAATAATAGTATCTTCATTACAATAGTAATATTTTTTCGTTTATACGTTAAAATCAAATTTATTTGTATTAGAACAGTAAAAGCTATTAAATTTCACTCAAAGGAGTATTTATAAATTCATAATAGTCGAGGGGCGCAAAAATTTTCAACTAACAAGCTGCTATTAAAACTTTCACGGTTATTTTTACTCATTTTTATGATTATTCACAAAAAAAACCAGTAAACATTTTTATACTAGCGTAGCATTGCCAATGGGCGAGGGAGGCACGTGCCCCTGTGCTTCCTCTAAAGACGCTACTAATTTCACTAAATTCAATTAATTTAATTTCAAAATAAAATTATAAGCGTGACGTTAATATAGAATTATAATATAATTTAATTGTGGAGTGCTATTTGAGTTTGAATAATCTTTAGGCGTATCAAAGTGAAATTCTCGGGTTAAATTCCTTCTTTTATTTTTTACTCTCTCCCCTATAAATGTATACTGCTTTTTATATAAATAAAACGCTCAAAATAAAGTAAGGAGTTATTTTTAAAAATTACCATTAAACAATAAATGGAAATTAGAACAAAATTATTTTTTATTTTGGTAATTAAATTATACTAAAATTACTTTGTAAATAGTTTCGTTCTTGTAACTTAATTATTGTATCAGCTTAATTATACGTGACAAAATTAAATAAAAACTGTAATATCATATTACGTCGACGGATTATCTCGATCATATCACCTTAATGGAGTTTCTATCGTCAAGAAAACTGCTCATAGAAAAACAGCTATGGTACTCTTTGGGACCTAAAAACAAGAAAATATTTATAAAATTAGAATAAATAAATTTTTGTTGTTTTCAAGTATCTATTAACTAAAAGATATTTATATTCTCTTTTTTTTTCTATTATTTATAATTGTGTAATGAGATTTTTTTAATATATTACAAGTAAAATAAAAAAGAGTGGATCTAATTCAATAAAATTCATTAAGCTTCATTTTCAAATTACTATAAAATAAAAAAATTATTTAATTTACCAAAAAAACCATCTATTGTACTACGTCGCCTAGGTTTTGGTGTAAATTTTTTTTAATGTGATAAATCATATAAAGCTTCTATTTCTTGGAGGTTGCCCAGAAGTTTTCATTGGTATTCTAAAATGACAAAACCATAGAGTGTTAATAATTTATAATCCTAATTTAAGGATATTAAACCTTTGTGTTATTAAAAAAAAAATGAATTCGTTAAAAACAATGCTCCTTTGTCACCTAAATACTATATATTTTACTTCAACGCTATGCATTATGTTTGACCTCAATTAAATTATAGCTGCGATACTTATTGAACAGTAACATTAATTATTGATGTCAAATAACAAAAGAAAATTTTTTATCCAGAGATTATATACTATAAGGTTTATTATTATATATATACATCTATAAAACAATGATTATAATAATTATATATTATAGACAGTAACCACTGTTAAACATTTAGAATACTATATATTTACCTAGTTATATGAATCTTTTATTTGCAACATACTCAATGATATTTCTATGTTAATCGCAATATTGAATTTATTTAAAATAAGATTAATATTTTGTATTTATTTCATAAAAATTATTTGTATTAAAATATAATCTTAAAATAATTTAAATAATATATTATTCAACTTTTTTAGCACAATTACATATGTATATATTTATTTAACTTCTATCAGAGTTCTACTAAAGTTATTACAATTTAATTATTGATTCACGACTTCATATTAACCTTGAATAGATTTTCTTTTGTACAATTTTTTTATATTTTATTTTACAAGTTTGTTTTACACATAAAAAATATAAATCACAAAACTTAAGCTATTTTAATTAGGGTGCATAATGGCGTTCAACTACAAAATCAAGAAGGCGTCATTAAGTATGGTCTTTTTTTTTAACAGTTTTATACATTGGTATTGCTTTTAAACGATTAGTAAACGATTTTACAACATGGTTCTCAAACTTTAATCTGTTCTAAACCCGCATCTACCGTTTTCATTGCTAAATTATCCTGATTATTAATAAACCCGTATATTTGAACTGAAATAATTCATAAGTAATTCCCATAAGTACTGAATCTACTATGGAATTCCTATCATATCACGGTTTGTCGATTTTAAATTTACAGTAAATTTAAAACAAATACTTAGTATTATAATAATATTTAGTTAGTAATGGAATAATAATTTCACTCACGGAAGGGAGTACGTTTATGATCATTTTTTTTACTAGACACACATCAAATTAACACCTTATAATTTTTGTTTTTTTTTTTCTTAGGAAATGGCCTTCATATTATTTTGTTATGGTATATATACTATTTTAAAACGCCCAAACTGTAGTACTATTATAATTAAACGAATAGGATGATTAAATTACAATAATAAACTTCATCTGTATTTTAAGATTAGCACGAATAGATGTTACGTTATTAATGAATCCATTAATCTCTCAGCGAATTGTCTCTTTTTAACTTTAATCTGTTTTCAATAAATCGAAGTATTAATTCGTATCATTTTACTCTTAGTCTTAATTAGATTGAATGACATTTCAATTAAAAATAAAGTGCTTTAATACTTTTTTTAACAATGGTAAGAATAATTAAAATTTTATACAAAACAAAAATTTAATAAATTCCTTTATTTTATTTTTTACTGTAATTTTGTATTACGATCACTTCATTCAACAAGAACTATAATTAAATTACTTAAAAAAAGTATTAAATGGCTCATGCAGTTAGAAGTATTCTGAGATATTGTAATCCATTATAAAACTTTAGAAGACTCAAAAGGATTATTTCAATAGTTTATGTTAATATTGTACAAATCTGTTTGAAGATAATGCAGATTTTGAACAAGAATAAGGATTGCTAATTCTGTACAAATATCTGTGATTAAAAACTCGTTCACCCAACACCGTCCCCAACATGCATTAATTTGAGCGTTGTAAATACCTGACCATCATAATACCGACACAACATCGGGGGGGGATTAATATTGCCCGGCCATGTTAAACCGTCGCTTGAAAGGTTAAAGTACTTTTAATGTACTGATCAAATGGTCTGAAAGTAGTCGCGGTTATGTAGGTGCAGGTGAAATCTTAAGTCCATTAAACGGCTCTCGATGTTAAATTGCGCGAGACACCAACTGAAATTCTTAGAAAGGAGGTGTCGGACACGGGTATAGAATAATGATATACGGATATTTGGATGAAATCAATTTCGGTGCGCGCTGATAGAGATCGCGAGTGTTTGGACCTGGACGCGGTTTGAATTAGACGTAAGGGCGACAGGGAACAGAATAGAAGAGAAGGAAGTCGAAATGTCGCTTTACGCTGTTACCCGGTTTGCCGATTCGGGGGGCACAGTGTATGTTGGACTGGGATGAGCTATAGGTGAGGTGGGGGGTCAGGTTGTGAAAATGTAAAATGTACGAAAAAACCGTGGTATTCCCAATCCTTGGATGGGGTACACATGAGAGCCGTAGGGTACAGGGGTCGACGGTTGTACATATGATGATGGAGGGTGGTTAGCATGGTACCCAGTGCGCGCGCATTGCCCGTAAAATTTCATATTGCACCCCGCCGAGCGGAAAACGGTCGGTTTTAGAACCAGTGCAGTCGCAGTGTGAAGCAGCTGTCGCGCGCGCGAGAGTGTGTTTAGGCGCCCTCCCCCGAAGTGTTCCTGTCCTGAAATAACAAGCACACTTCCTTTAAGGTAAAAACAATAATTTATCCCAATTTAATAATCTTGTTCGATGTTCAGATAATTAACCACGTGTACGAATGAAACTTCTCTAAGTTTTAAAGTATATAGATTTAAATCATTTATTTGATAAAAATCATTGTTATTTCATAATTACTTAGTCAATTGGGTTAGGTTTACTTGTAAGTTATATAATAAATTTGTTAATAAGTATAGTTATTATTTTGTCATGTTGTCAATACTTTAAAGANGTTAGGGTAATAATAAAAGTTAAGATAATACTTAGGGTTAGGTTTACTTGTAAGTTATATAATAAATTTGTTAATAAGTATAGTTATTATTTTGTCATGTTGTCAATACTTTAAAGACTGTATTTCATTTGGACTAATATACTTATTTCAATTAATCTACTAGTTCATTTAATTAATTAATGAACTCTAAAATTATCCAAAAAATTGATGTTCAGAAATTTTACTTTTATTTAAAGACATTAGATGAGTGCATTTTACTCGTTACTTTTGTTTAAAAGTTTTTATCAGTTAGTTGTAAATTATGATGTTAGAAACTTTATAATAATTTTATCACGTTAGTCTTTTTTAACTGTCGATTTACTTAACTATTTTTAATAGTATAATAAAACATGTACATAAATGGTAGTACTGGACCAAAATATTTACAGAAAAAGGTAAAATGTTTTATCTTAATTAAATGCTGCAAATATGTTATCGTTAATATAATAATTTATTTTTAATTTAAAAATATTTCAAAACGAAATATTAAATGGCATTATTATATCATCATAATTGTATCTTCAAAAGATTATTGAAAACTTTTTGTAAAAAAATTGTTTAGCAAATAGAAGAAAAAAGATCTATGGTCATTAAATGTTGAACTTTGTACATAAATTTCCGATTACATATTCCTTATTGTAACTTTTAAGTCAAGAACAGATAATTTTTGTTTAACAAAAACGTTTTTCGTGATCTTAAATATTTTCTAACAAAATGACTCGGTTAAAACAAAAAAGACAATTATTTTGTAATGAATACGAAACGTCGCTTTATATGATTATAATACACAAAAAATAAATAAAAATACTTGAACGATTAAAATAAAGATTACTTATTAAATAATAGGCATATTTAAGATTTTACTGTCCTGAATATAATTTATCTCTCAAAAATAATTTAATTAGAAGAAAATCGTCAAGCCCAAAAATAGAAAAAAAATGGCAAATCAAAAAAAACTGGTGAGCACAAAATAGTGTGATATCATAGATAACATTACACAATGTTTCATAATATTATCTTTTGCTTAAAATTGTGGTTAAGTCTTATCTTGCAGCATTGGACATAGACATGAAGAATTTACAAAAAAAATCTGCAGTTAAATAACTTCTCTGGGTGTTATAAATGCTAAAAAATCCATAAAGTTGTGCAGAATATAATAATAACAGTAACGGTCGACTGTTGTTTATTATGTTTTTAGTATAGCTTGCAGGTCAACCGACCTGCAACTTGATTTACTATATTTTTATATCCTTAAAAATTTCTATATATTATATAAGAATTATAATTAAAAAGCATAATTTTTTTGCTAAAATAAAACATTTATTTCTAAAACAAAGAATAGTCAAACTATGCGATGGTCCCCATGATACGCCAATTTATTAATTTATTTTAAAAATGTTCTTAAATCCTTTTTATTGTATACTCAAAAGGTATCGTGTTCTCTTCAGTACCATATAAGTATGATACTGTTATTATTCATTGTGTCAATGATCCTATTTAGATATAAACAGAGTAAATTATATTGTCATTTATTTTGTACACGTGTAATACACTTGTTAAAAATAAATACAATTCATACAAAAGTAATAAATTATTATTATTTTACTAACAAATATTTTTTTGATACACAATATAAGCCCATAAAAAAAAATCACATTCTAAAAATGAATCATGATTTTAATTCAAAATATGTATTATGTGCCTGGAAGAGTGTGAATATGATTGACGTATTATAATCTTTAAATGTAATATTTTAATCTTATACCGTTATCATTATATTTGTGACATTTTAAACATTAAATAAAGCTTAGGGTTGAAGTATAGTATTATTAAACATTTTCTATTGGAAGTTTGTCATCATCTCAGCGCATGTGTAAATATTAATTTTGTAGAAAAGTTATTTTAAAGACATTTTTAGAAATATGCTTGTTTTTGTTGAGAAAACAATTCTGATAACTTTTGGTTTAGGAGTATATAAGAGAACAAATCTAAAATTGTAAAAAACTTTTGATGTATTAAATGAGTTTATGTGGAATGATTCTTAACAAATATTCTGTACATTTTTTTTAAAAATTGATAGTGTAATGTCTTACTTGATTAAAATTATTATGTAATGTTTTACAAAATATTTATTAAATTTTACTGTAAAACTGCAATTCTATTTAAATAAAGAAGTTAAGCATTGTTAAATAGAGCAGTCATGAATAATCAATTTTAACAAGAACCTTATAGTAGTAGTAGAACCTTAAGATTACTAAAAAGATTACTAGTAACCTTATTTAAGGGTTAAGTAAGTGTACAATTAACTTCTGAGAATATAGTATGAAGTTTCTTACTAATTAAAATAATAATTTTTTGAATAATTATATACTAGTAATTATAATTATGATTAAATTGTTTAAATTTAAGTTCCATTATTGGTGGTTCAAGTAATAATCATAACCATTATAATTGTAACTATTAACAATTTCTAATACATATTGGAAAGCTATCATAAAAAATTGGTGTCTACTAAGTAAAATTCATAACAATATTCTAATGTTTATTAAATTACTCATATTGGTACAGATTTACTTATCGCCATAAATGAAAATCACAACTATATAAGTTTCGTAAGTTAATATACGTATAAATATATTTATTCCATGATAGAACACATTTTAATTTATTTTTTTCATTATTACTGTTTATTATCATCAAAATGTCTTGACTGTACGTCTCCATCATTACTTTCTTAGTCTAAGCACATAAGTGTTAAAAATTTATTTTATTCTACTCCTGCCACAGGCATATTGAAAAAAATAATTAAAAGTTTTCTAACAATATTTTATTTTGTAGATCCTTTTGTAAAATTTAATTCAAAATGTATTATTGTTAAATTTTATTACTACGATTTTATATAAGTAGTCAACTTCTAACAACGAACACAATATTCAAATATTTTATATGGACTTTTTCCATTTGTACCTAATTTAACAACTTTGGATCTCAAGAAAATATGAGGATTTTTCAATATTATTCTAAAATCTTTACACGTAGAACCCTAGATTTTTTTGGATTTTTTGATAATTAAATTTACCTGATAAAATAAATTGTTTATTATCTCATATATATTAATTCATATCATATACACACTTTTTCTAATATTTGGATCAATCGGGGCTGATCCTAGGGTAACTTTTGAAAGTGTGTGAAGTACTTGTTGCCAAGTGTAGGTAATAAATTTGCTGACTAAATTAAGTGAATGAATAAAAAAATCCACAATATATTGTAAAAAATAACGACTTTAATTTACGATGGGAGGTGTGACACTCCCCTCATAATTACCTATAAAATTGGCCCTGGGTACAATTAATTTAATACTAATAAAAAAATTAATTAATTGAGCTATCATTCAAATTCAAATAAGGACAAAGATTAAGGGAAACTGCATAAATACTATTATCTTGTTTAAAATCTGTTTGAGTCAGATACAGCCATTTATATCAATGAGACATTATAACTTTTAGTATTCAATTGTTTCCACGAGGCTTACGTATTACCTATATAAATGTTTGCACGAGTTATCAAAACCAATCCTGCCAAATGACATAATATACAGCGCTTGACTAACAGAAATATCCCTAGTTTGAATTAATCTATTAAATATTTCTCTGCTTAAACTTAATTGCCAAACTTGCAGTGGCAATATAAATTATATTTTTTATGTTTTTTGATCTTCAAACATGTTAATTATAAATTGTAAATTTTAATTCTATTAAATTTTGATGTCACACGCTCTAAGAAAAAAGTTGTCAATTAATTTTCTTGATTTTTCATTTAAGCTACCTCAAGTTCCTTATTACTCCTAAACTACACATTAACGGTTTGGTGAATTATAGTTATTCAAATTTTCTTTTTGTTGAAGTAAAATATTGCCTTCTTCGTCATGATGTAGAAAATAGTTGTCTATAAATAACTTATTAATTAAGATTTTTTTTATCTTTTCCATTTCCTTTAACCTTTGGACCAATCACTCTTTACTTTTCCTAGTTTTTAACAGTATTGTATACTTTGTTAGTTTTCATTTGTCACCTAATAAAACGAATTGAGGTACTCTAGAAATATTTTAATTCCTTTAATGGAGAATGATCACAATACGCTTAATATATTAGCCAACAAAGTGAGATACGTATAGTGGTGGACACTTTCCTGGGAAAGTTATTTTTTAAACTGTATAGTAAACAATCATGAAAATTCCGGGAGAGTGTTCATAACTTGACAAGTCTTATTTTACATATATTGTTCAAAATATTAGAGAGTGCATCTCGTTAAAAAATAAAATGAGTATTTTGATAAATTACAAAATATATTTGTTTCAGTCACACTAACCAATGGCGTCCTCAAAAACACCTCCAGAAATACCACCACGTAGACACAGTTCAACCATATCATTAAACAAGTAAATACATTTTTTAAAATTAACTTTAAAAATTCTATAATATAATAAACAAATAATTACATTTAATGTGTATGATTTGATTTGTAAAAAAAACATAAAATGTGTTGTACTTTTGAATAATATAAAATAAATATTTTGTTTTTAGAAATTCTATCTCAGACTCTCAGCCCTATTCATCTTCAACTATAGAACGTAGACATTCATCATCCATTGATGACAACTCATATTGTGAGAATGATGACGTAAGTTATTATGAAGCACTCATATAATTCGTATAGTTGTTATTACATTAACACCAAAGTAAAATTGTGAATTGTATAATTATAGCACTAATGAACACGTGAAATCTATGCAAAATTACTGTATTTAAACAATTTAAGATAAATCATTTATTAATTCTAATAATAAATCAAATTGAGCAAAAATTTAGTAAATAAATAGTAAAGTTATTAACCATAGAATGTTTAAAAAATATATCAAGGTTATTTTCACTTATTAGGATATATTTGTTGAGATCGTAAAGCGTGATGGAGAGGATAAGACAGAGAATCTAGAGCGTAATAAACCATTTAAAAAATTTCCTTGGCAAAGGAATCATCTTGTGTACTCCGAAAATACTGATCAAATAAAATATTCCAAAAAAATTACACTTTACATAAATGTCAAAATTGAGAAGATTTTTCACTGAGAACAACTTATTTCTTTAATGTAGGGATTTAATAAAAATGTAATCTTTTTGTGCGTTTTTTAAACTAAGATTAAAAGCACTTAATGTTACTTTTTACTTAATACTTGAACAATCAATATACAAAAACACTATAATAAAATTACATATAATACGTGATTTGTGTAATCAAGTGGCCTCAAAAAGGGAATAACATTTTTTTAATGTTCATAAAAATGAGCTGTTCAAAATATGAAACCGATCTGTTAAGGTTAACCCGTGACCTCGGATCTATTAAGTTGAGTTGACGAGCCAATTTTAATACAATTAACTGACCTATGTCTCATAACTTTTTTTTTTTATTTAGCTTAGAATAATTCTAAGCTAAGTTTTACTTTCATAATTATTATGAAATTAAAACTCTCGTAAAGGAAATTTTATAAAATATTCAAAAATAATAAAATCAATGTTGTTTTCCTAATACATAGCTCACAAAATCATTACATGCAATAAATAAACATGTACAAATCTTAAAAATACATTATAGTTAAATTTGTTTATTCTAACTTAAAAGTTTAATTTTTTATGCTAAATACAATGATTAAACTAGATTTATTATAACATGACTAGTTCATTAATTATTGATTAGAAAGCTAACTAAGTTTTGAGACATAGACACAGTTTTATTTTAATATTGCTAAAAGTAAGCTGTATAAAAAATCAAACTATGTTTGAAATTGAAATATGGTTAAGATTTAAAATTTATTTTAAATATGTATTACTTATTAACTTAAATATATTAATAATATATAAGGTAATTTATTAAACACACTACACCCATTTTTTCGTTACATATTAATTTTTCCATATAAATGTGTATATTAAAATTTAATTATTTTTTGAAAATATTAAGTTTATTACAAGAAAAAATTATTCCTAATGGTAGATTTTAGGAATAGCTTTCAATAGTTAATATCCTATCATTATTTTTTACTATTAAATGTAAAATAGTCTCAATAAAATATTGACCAGTCAATAACCTGTTTTGTATTGTTACTTTTTAAGATACTAACATTTCAAGATTTAGCAAAGGTGAGAAACGGTGTAGTGTTTAGCAACGCTCTATTTTTACCAAAACTCACAGGTTGGAATTCTTCTACGTTAGACACCACACTCGCCTTAAAAAAAAATCATGTTAATTCAAAAAGGAATGGTACAATACTAGTTATCGACCTGTCAACATTTTATTTAGATTCTATTAGTCTTAGACTTTCATATAGGTCTTGGGCGGTAAAAATATTTTGTGAAAGGCTATTTAAGGGTTTTTTTATTGAGTACTCACACAATCTTTCATCATAACTTAACCAATTTAATTTACATAAATAATTCATAAGAAATAACTTTAAGTAATATGCAACTATATTATTACTTGAAAAATATATCAATTAACGAACTTCAATAATTATTGAAATAACATTATCATATATGTTAATCATATCTTTTAGAACTACTGTTAATAAATATTTATTAATTGTAAGCTGGTTAGTCTATGATAAATACTAATAATTTTATCACATAATAATTTGAAAACTCGCGTTTCAGTACCTTGAAAAATACACACATTTTAAGTGTAAATTGAAAATTTTCATAAACATCAAATAAATATATGATGATTTTGTTTTTTTTTTTTTAATTTCAATTATATCACTTATTAGATAATGGATACAAAAAAACTATCACCACACACGCCCTACGTGTATACCTATGTAATTTTTTTTTAATTTAAAATAACTTTTGTAGCAATATAATAACACGCATATATGTAGCACTTAATAAAAAATATTTTTTTTACTTACATTTAATTGTAATATTTATATTTATTGTTATTTTTCACGATTTATCGTATCTTAAAGGCGTTATTATTATATAATAATTACCATTAACTTATAATGAAGAATTATCTATGTTCTACACTCCGATGAATATATCAAAAATATATTGTCAGTTGATGCGTTAAAATTTGATGACATATAGTTAATGTGCTATCAGTCAAAAATTCAATGGTTATTTTGAATAAATGCATTTTATGCTTAGCAATTTTCTATAACATAAAATAAAATCATTGAACTAATAACGTTATAACTTTAATGCAATAATCAATTAATATATTTTTTCACCTAAAATATTTATATTAATAAAATCATATCTTATATGTTGAACTATTAAAACAAATATAAAAATAAAGATTGTTATACTAATAATTTTAATATTTAGTTTATTAATTAACTTGTTAACATAACACAAAATTTTAATGTCATTTATCAACATCACAGACATTATTTATAATAATTTTTCGAATAAAATTAGGTTATGAAGTATAGAAGCCACACTAGTATTTACAGTCTACCAGCATATATGATATACATAATGTTTATTTCATCATTGACATGTAATAAATAACCCTACTACACATTGACAAATGTAAGAATCAAGATGAAAGTAAAATAAATAAGTATTTCATTTTTGTAAATAAATAAATAAATTACAAAAGAACGAATGTTTAATATTTGACTAAAAGAAATATTCGACAAAAAATTTTATTTCAATACAAAAATAGTAAATCAATAAAAATAAATATAAAATATGAATTAATATTAGTCATAAAAATCAATATTATTTTGACAATTTTATCACTATTTTTCAATTTGTTTTTACTTTGTTACTATAATTTTTAACTTGACACATATGACGAGTAAAAATTTTTTTTCAACTGAAACTATTTGTAACTACATTGAAGTAAAATACGTGATCATAAAACTAATTAGTTATTGAAAAATAGAAATCGTTATACTGAATATATGAATAGAGTTATAAAATTGATTTAAACATGAATAACAAACTTTATTTAATTTATATTAGGATTCTTATCTATCAGTTAATTAAAACATTCTAAAAAATGAATTCTGTTACAATAATAGCCAACAACAATATAACAAAAAAAGACTAATTTCCTCCCTGTATTTTCATTTTTAACCCAAGAATTTAAGTTATACATTTTATTGATTTTACTATCTCGACATAAATCAACTTTATCTACATCCTTAAAGTAAAATATTAAGGTGTCTTTACTTGTTAATTAAATTGTACAGATTAAAAAATGTGTTGCTGAATTAAAATTAAAATTTGTGTTTAAAATTACACAGAATATAATAAATATGAATAAAAAAAATTAATTCTAATATAATTGATACTTAATTTTTTTTTTTTTTAATCAATTTAATATTTAAAATTTGTAATACAGTCAAATGGACCAACTTATGACAGTTAAATATGTGTTATCATTTTAGTCGTATCTACTACACTAGTAAACATTTTCAAAATCTTGTAAAATATATAAAAATAATATAATAATATATACACAGATTGTTTTTTCACGGAAATTAAGCGATAAAATAATTAAAATATCTAACTGCCCCAAGAACTATAGAACTATTTTGGCCCATTTGACGTTACTTAAACATTTTTAACTGAATAACGTTCTTTCTTAAAAATTAGCCAACATAATAAAGTAAAGATCGTTATTCTTGTGTTCTAAAATAGAAATTATTAAGTTGATAACTTGTTTTTAGCTTTGGGCAGTATACATACAAACAAACCAAATATAATAATACAATTTAAAAACTAAAATGATGGTTAAGCTAAGTAAAATATTTGTCTGAGTAATTTGTTTAGAAATTATATATATTTATATTCATATTCTCATTTTAATAGGACCATTTTTTCTGTAATTAAATTTCATTAACAACATTTAATTGTTATAACATTAATGGTCTTCTTTATTAACCTTATATTTGGGCGTAGATAAGTCCTAAGGGTCTGTAATTTTAAAGATTTAGTCTATTTAATATAGTTGTTCAATAATTCGTAAACAAATCATTTAACTAAGTTTTATATAATATGTTTGGAACATTATGTAACTGTTGTTCTCACTTATTTTCATATTTCATTTGAGTGGTGCAAGGCCATCCCCTAATTATTCATTTTCAATATTTCCTATACGATATTTAAGGTATCGAAGTCGATGCAGAATATTCATTCAACATTTTTATGTTTAAAAGTGTTTTCCTAGCATTTAACTACTATCATGAAGCATATTCAAGTAAGTGAACAAATAAATATTTGATAACTACTACTATAGCATATGAAAAAAACATAAATTCTTGAATATATTTAATATTTCTAAAGTATGTTGAAGTTGTTTTAAGTTATTAGTAAAATCATATCTTTCAAAGCTATCGTATAAAATAAATATTTTTTCAATTTTAATTGTTTAAAAATAATTCATGATTTTCGTTTCAGTTATCAGTTGTCCGAAATACATAATTTAAATGAGTTTATATGTTGATTTTTATTTAAACAGCAGTTCTAAAACACTATGATTACTTAAAAATTAATTTACAAAAAATCATAGTTTTATAATATGTCAAATTTGTTAAAATTATTTTGTTATAGAATTCTAAAAATGAAGAATAAATTTTATTAATGTTTTTTTTTTTTAATGTTTGAATGTAATTATTTCTGTAAATAATTAGAAACCAAGAATATTTAATCGTAATTATATGCAATTTAAAATATTACCATTTTATTATAATCTAAAAAAATAGAATGTCTAAATATATTTTTAAATAAAATAAATCCGATTGAATACAATATTTTAGTGAATCATAAATACAAATGATAGAATTATAATCAATGATTTATTTTAGGTATTACTGTACTTTACCTGTTTATGCCTTTTTTTCGTTACATCAAAAGTTATTGTAACAGACAATGATTGTCTGTCAGATTACGAAATTAACCAACCAAGTCTTGGTAATTTGGAAGAACACGCTATATTGCAACCAAATGTCAGAATGGTACCTACTCCGTTACCAGCCTCATCTTATTCGTATGCAAAATTTGCTTCACCTGAACAAATCTTAGCACCACTAGCTAGAACCTCCGCAAACTTTATCCCTACAATGTCATACGCTCGTTCATCACTTAGCTTACCTCAAGAAGCACCAATGGCATTTGAAACAAATGCCAGAATGATATCTGCTCCGTTACCAGCCACATCTTTTTTGCATACAAAATTTGCTGCACCTGAACAAATCTTAGCACCACTGGCTAGAACCTCCGCAAACTTTATCCCGACGGCACCGACTATATCCCTAGCAAAGAAATTGCCAATAGTATTAAATCCTAACGCTAGAATGATACCTACTGCAATGCCGGCCACATCATATTCATATTCTAAATTTGTTGCACCTTCTGGAGAAATCTCAGCGCCAATAATAAGAACCGCTTTAAATCTAAATACTGTGCCATCTTATGCTCATGAATTACCAATAGCAGCAAGTGCAAGAATGATATCTGCTCCATTGTCCACTACATTGCACTCACATACAAAATTTGTTACGCCTGAAAAAATATTAGCTCCTCTCGGAAGGACCGCAACAAACATTATACCGACACCATCATATGCTCAATCTTATATTTATCCTTCTCAAACATTACC
Source organism: Daktulosphaira vitifoliae (assembly GCF_025091365.1). NCBI lineage: Eukaryota > Metazoa > Arthropoda > Insecta > Hemiptera > Phylloxeridae > Daktulosphaira > Daktulosphaira vitifoliae. The sequence goes on from NW_026099572.1 coordinate 86,837,099, forward strand.
AATGGCAGCTCAGGACATTGCGTGTGATACTTCAGAAACATTATTTGACCAGACACCTATTGCAGGAAACATCATAGCAGCTCGTGACAGTAGATTATCGTCTTTACCTATCATAAATGCAAGAACTGCGTTATCAGACTCATCTTGGGCTCAAACTAATTTGCTAACAAAGCCACTAATTCAAGCAAAAATGGAAAATGAAGAAAATATAGCTTTAGAAACCGATTGTAAATAAATATGTATAATTATAATAAACAAATAACATTAATATATATCAAAAATATGGTTCTTATTCATATAATATAAGAATTAAATATTTTTATAGGAAATAAAAATGAATTGTGAATGATCAAAATCATTAAAATATATGATTTAGAAATAGTTGTAAAATATTAAACATTTAGTCGATTTACTATTTCAAGCTAATTATGAAAACTTTGAGTAGATAAAATTATTTGCATAATATTATACAAGTAGTACATGAAATCTATGTTTAAAATGTATTATTGAAAGAAGTACAGTAATTGCATATTATATAAAAATAATACAAAATAAAAACATATTGTCTAAAAAAAAAATGTTTGCATTTAATATCAAAAAATAATTTGATATTCATTTTAAGTAAAATTTAATTAATTTTAGTAAACGAAATTTTTTTGAAGTAATAATTTTATTTTTATTTATATACAAAACGATAGATTAACTATGCCTCCACAATAGCATTATAAGTTTGAAACATATTATTTTTTTCTTCAGAATTTACTAGTATTCTATGTTTTAGAATTGTCAATAAAAATAAGCAATATCCCACTCTCTGTTATCATTAAAGTAGTATAAACTTATGTTTATAAAATACAAACATATATGTTAAATTAACTTGAAAAAAGAAAAACATCTAACTTTGAAACTGACTGGTTCGATAACAGTTTTTGAAACAATATTTTATAAGATATTAGCACTTTTATACTATGGTGGAATAATTAGTATGAGTCTGTTTATTTTTATCTCTAGGTTATGAACCACATATATGGTTTTAAAAAGTGTTTAGCTACTTAATATAAAAATATATAATTACTAAAAGACAAAATTGGCATCAACAATATTATTTTATATGAATATATTAGTTCACATTAATTGTTTTTTATCGTATGGGCTTTTTAGGGCCTGGTAACGACCTTAATACGACTTATCCTAAAATACGTTGAAAGCGAATGTATTTCATGGAAGAATATAAGTTTACCTATGAAATCATTTGGTGTACATTCTTTAGAATGGATAATCTCAAATTGTTATTTTATGTATTAAAATTCTACATAACAAATATATAATAAAAATTGATCACTTGTGGCTAATATTATTCGTATTTACTTATTTTAAAATAATCAAGTTAGTTTTTAGATTTTCTAAATTTATCTAATTAAATTAAGCAAAATAAAATTATTTTTTAAATAAATCTTAATACTACTGAAAAAATATTAATGCATATTCAATTTATTAATATGAACTTGTCCCAGTAAAACCTTATATTAATTTTTGTTTGGAAGAAATTCATGCTTTCTTGATATTATTTTGATTTAAATTCAATGTAAATTAAACTAAGGAATGTTTAATTTTAAAGATTTAATTGTCTGTTTTAAATATGAAATACAAAAAAAAACACTTTAATTGAACTACTTTGAAGTAACAGGAAAATTTAAATTAAAACTATACTACTTTTTGATGAGATGATCCTTTATGAGTGTGTAGTTTTTCAAAGCCTTGGTGATGCTATGATTTTATTTAAAAAGGATAAACATTATTAAAATTGTTTCAACTCTCTTGATCTAAAATTAAAATGAAGTTGATTACAATTGTTATTTACTTCGTAATTATATTGTACTAGGATTTTTATTTTTATACTTAACTAAATGTATGTCTTTATTCATTGTTTTTTATAGATATCTATATCCTCTACTGGGAAAATTCCAATAGTGCCCGCCAGACGGATTCCCGGTCCGCCAACAATAAGCCCTCGCCCTCGCCCTCAGTATAAACTACCCCCTCCGCCGCGCGCCAGTGAATCACTAATAGATCGTCCAGCAACCAAAGATTTTGCTGAAGAACAAATAAAAGATTTACAACAAGTATCTAAAGATACGCGACCTGTAACTCCACCACATCCTCAACAATCGTCTAACTTACAATTACAACAACCTATGCAGCCCCAGCAACTACCTCCGCAACCTCCACAATTACGAACCAGACGATTTAAAGTACCTCCTCCTATCAAATGCATTGCTGATCAGTTATTAGATGGTGGTAGTCGGGAAAGTTATGAGATGATGACACCAATGACAGCAGCAACCATGTCACCAAATCGACAAGTATGTACTGTAACGAAAATACATTTATAATATTTACACTACTAGTTCTACCTAAACTAAAGCAGTTTTATATTTTTATATAAAAAATAAAAACTCTAAAATTTAAACTGAGATTCTTTATTTGATAAGAATTAAATTTCACCAAATAGTTTAGTTAAATGGATCTAAATAAGAAAAATAAATCACATATTTCTAATTGATATTTCCAAGAATTGAAAATGTGTTCATTTGAAGTATATTGTGTTAATTTTATGTGTTTACTTTGTTGGGCGATTTTTAAAAACTATTGTAAATAAATTATGAACACTTAGTCCAATTTATTTTCACGCAACATACTTTTTTTTTGGTTAATAAATATAATTTAAATTCAAATTTTTGAGTATAAAATTTATAAAAATCGACAGCTCGTCAAATATAAACGTAGTAGTAAATTTCACTTAAATAACTCTGTTTTTTTTTCTTGTTATTATTAATCTTATTCGAAAAGATAATTTAATAAAATATTCAGTTATCTTTTTAAAACAGAGTTTCACAAAAAATAAACGCTGTAATAAAATTATTCATTTTCATGAGAAACCTAATTATCATCTTTAATAATATTTTTTTTAATATTTCAAACATAAGAGGAATGCGTTTTTGCGATAGCAAAATTTTCATTAAAATAAACTATTTTGTTTTATAACAGTTTTATGTGGTAGAAACGAAATAAGTCTTACTACTTTTTATAGGCTGTAAATAAATTAAATTGTGGAAATATAACCTCTGATATAAATCAAAATTGTATTTTACTTTACTAAAAATTTATTATTACTTACAGCGGCGGGTTGATAAAAAATAGGGGGGTTACAACCTCATCATAACGGCCTGTTTTAATTTTTGTATAAATAATTGATGTTTTAATACGATATCAAATTAAAAAAGTTAGGTAAAAATGCTGGTATACTCCAGTACTATTTTTCCGATACTAATAAAATATCGATACCAAAAAGTACTAATATTGAAAGAAAGTATCAATATTTTCTCATGTCGATAGAATCGCAACGCCCCTTAGCACACAATCAGAAATTATTATAATTGGGTCAAATGCAAAAAACTACCAACACAGTTATTTATTATAAAAATGTTTTTAATAAAGATATACAATTTTCTTTTGTCCTGGCGGCCCAATTCGCTGCTGATTACTTACACTTTTCATCATAATTTCAAAGTTTATATTATTTATTATAGTGTAATAATTAAACTAACAACAGAGATTTAAATATATTATATGAATCAATACAATTTATAATAGTTATAAGAAAATTAATTTTATATAATAAGAATTGATCACTTGTATATGGTTAAAAATTTTAAATATTTCTAATTTTATAATAATAAAAGTATATAACAGTATTAATACGACACATTTCATAATAGTATTATAATTTATGATTAGCCCGGAAAAAATAAAATAAATAAATAATTTTATTTAAATTAAATATTATTTTAGTTTCTTAAAATATTAAAATATTTTGTCATATTTGCTACATTTTTGTTATATCTTTGTTACTTTTCTATTTTTACTTACTATTTTACACTATTTTGTTTCCTAGGATAGTGGACATTGGAGTGACTCGTATAGTGTAAACTCTTCACCAGGTTATTCAACAAAAAGCATGGAAACACCACTACTATCACATAAAATTCTTCCATCGCGATCAAATAAAAAACGTTTTATACTAGATCGATATGTCGTGTGTGATCAATGGAATGGACGAGCTCGGTTCTCACCAGCAAATAGTGGTCAAATTTGTTCGAGTAGTACTGAACTGACGAAGAGTCATTCAACACCAGCCAGTTTACAAGCAGTAGTGGAATTTGAAGAAAACTCACCAAACTCTTTAAGACATCGAGTAATTTCATTATTCACTATTTAATAGGAATCGTTTTTTCTTAACAATATCATATAGTTTTCTAAGATATCTATTTGAAGTCATGTCATATATTAACACAACACCGTACTCCGTTCATAAAATAATGTACAATAAAATCCTTGAATTTGATATTTTCATTGAAAATTGATTTTATTGAACTTCAGCTGGGTTACACATAAATTCACTTTTTAAAATAAGTTCCCGTTGTAACATGACCTTCAAATTTTTACATAAAACTGTCCGATCGGTTTCCGTTTACTTGTTTTTCTTAGCAACAAAAAAATTTCTATAGAAAATTATATTACTCAAGATCGATTACTTTACATTGTGTTGTCAGCATCTCAGCACTGTACCACACTAAGACGTCTGCAAACCGCGATACGTGCTTTTTTCGCTATTTGTTTGCCACCCTGTCACAAGTTTATCATTACAAGTGCGGTCCTTACAAAAAACGCTATGAGGCGTGATGTATTATAATTATTATCGCCGTTCATGATAAAACCCATAATCTTTCCGCAGAAAATCATTTAAAAGTCGCTGACGTTAAATCCCACATAAATAATTTTAGTGTTTCTACGTTGTAAATATTTTACTACTCTCCAGTAATATCTTACACAATATACTTCCAAAACATATAAATCAAACCATACTACAATGAATAACCATAATTTTGTCTAGGAAGAAAATTCGAAAATATACTTAGCGTGTTAATAATCTATAATTAAAATATTATACTTAATAGTTATCCCATGGCCAGTCTCAAGAGCGATATTCGCCAACTAAGATATGTGATACCAATAAAGCACTAGTATTGTACACAATATTCCCATGGAAAATTGCCAGTATTTGTCTTCTCCTTTATTTATTATTATAACTTAAAAAAACTCAATATTATTTAACATTTTAGAATAACTAGAAATCATAATAATGATATTTGGTTCCATGAAGAATCAGAAACTAAAAACAATATTTCTGTTATTGACATATTACTGAAAATATAAAAATAGCCACTACACTCTCCTCCCCTCTTTGATAATATTTACTATAACTAATCTCTAGTCTAATAATACGCGCGACTATAAAAAACATAAGATCATTCAAGCTGAAATCCAAATGTAACTCACACGATATTGAGAATTTACGCGATTACCAAACAATCATCCAGAATGAATCAAGTGAGTGCCACTCATGTAGTATTATCTAAGAATAATATATCGTTAATTTCAAAAAGTAAAAAAATACTAATATTATGAGTTTATTGATATATTTTCCGATGTTTATTAATAATTGAAGTTTCAACAACAAATTATAAGTTAGTTAAATTTACTAACGTTTTGGAAAAAAAAAAAATCTTAATTTTAATTAGTTTTATAAAGCTTGCAATTAAACCTTTTTCTGTTCATAAAAACAATTCCTAGTTAATAAATGATTTTTTTTCTTAACGATAAAAGAATTTTATCTTACTAAATACTCTTTTATTTAACTATTTTTATAGAAAATAAGTTATCGTTAGAGAATTTTTACAGAAAGTTAATATTACACCAAAAAGAGTGCGATTACTATTATAACAAAAAATATTTTTAAATGCAATCTTGTATTGTATTCATTCGGCTATTTTATTTTTAATTATAATCTATGTTTTTAAGACTTAAATGTGAATAATGTTACATAAAAATTCCTATGTATCTTTTAAAAATGTATTTCCTTAGGTAAAAACATAAAAGTAAAATTAGTTTTTTGTCAATGTTTATTTACAATAAACAATTATGTGAAACAACGGCAGCTATAAAATATATACATATTAATTAAATATGCCCTTAAAGGGTAAAATATGAGTATACATGCATTAAATTTTATATAATTACGTGGTTAAAAAAATAATAATAATTTACATTTATCAACAAATTTTAAGAAAATATTACATAAAAATCAGTAATCATTAAAATATACCAATATTGAAGAGTAAGTGATTTGATATAACCATTTTTTCATTTGGAGACATAATTATATTTCTACATATTCGAAATAATATAAGTCATAAGAATTGTAGTATAAATGATTTGAGTTAATCTACACTATCATAAAAAAAATAAAAATAATGTATTTCTTACAAGAATATGAAAATTGATTTAATAAAATAAATGTTACACAATTATGAGAGCTTATAGGAACATAAAAAAAATTAGTTAACGTGTATAAATAACAGGTACCTTTAAACCTATTTCTTTTAATATTTTTGGGTAATCAACCATATAGCATTGTAAGTACTAAATGGCCGTAACTCCAAAAGTTGTTGTGAGATAAACGGATTCAATGTTTTAACATTCTATAATAGTTACATTGCGCGCTACTTTGTTTTGGAAATATATATTATAATCATGTATAAGTTGCTTGCATATTTAGATAAAATATAATAAATTATATCAAAATAGCATTTATTATAAATTTCGATGTATGGCTCTTTCACACATAGCGCGATGTTATTTAATAATTTATATACAAACAAGCTATTAACTAAGTTACGTCTAGACTCTAATGTGCGAATTTTATGTAAATTGCAACATTTTTAATATTCTCATTGAGTATTCCAATTTTGTAAGCAACTCATATACTAAAAACACTTTTGAACTTTAGTTTCGTTTTAAAAAAACCGGGTTTCTAATTGTTTTATCACAAATAAAATTTAAATGTTTAGAAAAATTTAAATCGTTAAATAGTATCATACCATAGTCGTGAACTTGCATATCTTTATCTATATTCATTTTAAAGTTTGATAAAAATATTTCTTTACGATAGGGGTATATATACATCATTCAAATTTAGGCCATTAATTTGACACTAATTATAAAAAAAACATCGAGGTCATAAAGAAGAAACTTAATAACACTAATATCATAATAAGTAGAAATAATTTTAACTCATTAGCAAGTAAAATATTTAAATGTAACGGAAAGCATTAGCTAGATATTTTATAAGAATAACATTGCATTCATTTCTGGAAATACTTGATCATTAATAATTTTCCAAATTAAATTTTACTGAAATTTCTTGTTTGCCTTATGCTTTCAACATTATATTTTATATAGTAGAAATAAGATAATACCAACATTTTCACAATAGGAATTCATATAAATATCTATTATAATTGCAAGAACTCTTTTGAAATAAATTTATTTCCAACAACAGTAATAAAGAAAAAAAATATATAAAACTGAAATAATGATTTTTAATGGAATATATTTTTGTCGCGTTAAACAAATTAATAACATATTTTTATGACTTGAATTTTTCAAAATGTATTCATTTTTGTATTATTAGGTAATGGGAACTGAAACGATCGATGTCACTGAAGTTTTCATCAGATTACAGCGACGACAAGTTCTCTACAATGCCGCAATTTTGATATTTATAACAGCCCTTTTAATTTGTTTTGTGAGAGGTAATTTCAATAGTCTAGTAGTTAAATGCGCTTAATGAAAGTAACAAAAATTATTTTGTGCTTTTCTAAGTCGGTATACCGGACAGTAATCCGGCACCTGTAGCTGGCAACAAAATTGCATCAAACATTGTGAGAAATGGTGACACTAATAGTCTAGAAAAAGACATAAAGTCTACCGACAAACATGGACCAGATCCATTACGAGTGGTGACGACCACTGCTGATGAACCAATAACTAAAATCAACGGTAAACCTTTAAAACCCAGAAAAATCATGATGTTTGGTATAAGGCTGGACATTAAACCTCGTTAAACAATTAATATTAAGTTAATTTAATTAAGTTAAATAACTCGTAACTTTTTTGAAGACTTTTAACCTTGTTACTTTTTTAACTTAAACAACGAGATAACTTCAAGTTAATTCAGCATAGTAGTATTAAAGTTACGTTGAGTTTTTATTTCGCGATGCTCGATTTTTCTCTAATAACTATCTACTAATAATATTTCATTTATCTTGAGTGTATATGTTTTAATGCCAAGACAAAAAATAATGTGTATTACTTTATTAATTATGAAATTTCTCATTAGGTAATAGGAAGTAAGAACATTGAATTAGCAAAATATTTCATATTTTTGTTATGCTTAACCAGTGGTGTTTTATATGGTATACAGCGTATACCCACTAAAATTTTTTTTAATTAACGTATACCCATAAAAAAATAAATCTTAAGTACATTTAATATTGAAAGATAACGTTTACAAATCAGCGTATACCCTAAAATAAAGTAAGGGTTTTTTGCGAGAACACCATTGCTATAAACTATACTAATTATACGAACTGACACTAAATAAGAAACACATACTCCCCTCGTGCACCATATTACCTCATATGTTTAAATTTAGAATGGTTGAATATTCATTATTATCAAAAAGCATTGTAGAATGTTGACACCGTTACCTGAGTAAAATGTTAGGGTACTAGAGCGCTATGAATTAAGTTCATTGTTATTGTCTAAAATCAAAATAATGTCATTTTGCATTTCATAGTTTACTTTATATTATTATAATGCAAATGACAAATAAAATCGGTTCTATTTAAAAGATTTTTATCAGCAATTTTCGGAAACAAATAAATTTGATTGAAACATAATAATTAAACGTTCACGTTGTTTACAAAAAAATCGTATATTTTTATTAATATTTTATTTGTGATTTATATTGACCGTTTATACCAAGTGCAAATTCAACATTCATTTATAAAAGGGTGACAATGTAGAAAGTAATAAATAATTCTATTCTTACTATTTTCCATGAGGAAACTTTCGTGAGAATGTTATTACAAGTTAAAAGTAATGAAAAAGGAACCTCAAAGGTTTATAGATTATAAACTACAATTATCAGAGCATCTTTTTCAATCTTTGGAGAAAACTTAAGAAAAAATACTAATCGATAATCTTTAAGAACATAATATGTTTAATATTATTAAGAAAAAAAAATGTATTGATTTATTAATTTTTTTTTTTTGGCCAGTTACTTTTAGTTACTCCTTAACTTAATCTTTCTAAAATTAACATAACGAGTTGAAAATGTGTTGACATGCCCAGCCTTGGTTTGATATATATTGAAATCCAACTATGTGTTTTTTCAGTTGTCACAGCTTCATCGTACGACATTCCATTTGTACACCCCATTCCTAGTCTTACCGATTACGCCAAAAGTAATTTAAAAACCAAATAATTTTTTTATATATATTGTAGTTGTTATAATAAAAAAAAAATATGTGATCATTTATTAGTTAAATAAAATGTTTAAAAATAGAGATCACAAATAAAAAATAATAAATTATTATTAATTACACGTATTTGCATGATTATACGTACTTTGTCAGTGTCGATTTGGTCCACCCTACTAGCCGAGAATCACCAGAGTCTATTAGATATTTTCAAATATTACAGGACCATAGTCAATGACTTCCCAAGCAATTCCAGATGCAGAGGAGTGATTTCTCACTGCTTTGCATTCTGGAATTTATGAAAACCCCCTTTCCATTATAAATTCTTAAATACTGTACTGTATTTCCAACTGTATATTATATGGTGAGGGTCCAAACATGAGACAATTCGACACTGGACTTTAAATTATATAATAAATTATTTTTATTTTTACAATTCTACAATTCATTTGAGCTCTGAAGGATTAAAACAATGGATTAATATTTATCAATGAGAGGCTACTTACAAATAATAATAATAAATAATATATATATATTCTCCCATTGATAAATAGTAATCGATTGTTTTAATGATTATATATTCATGTTAATATATAATTTATATATAATTAATATATATATAATTTATTTAACACTGGATGGTGGTTACCTTTCATAATATTGTTATAATAACGTATAAATGCTATTAAACGAACAAAGACCGACCACGCGATTTAATTAATTTAGACTGACGATCGATTTTTAAAACATCTAGGCACCCTATTGAATTTCATTTTTAGCAATCTACTATATTTTATCTTATAAAAAATAACATGGAGCTCAAATGGATATTCCCATTAAAACACTTCTTTATATTATTCAAAGTAAATTATATTAGCGTATATATTCACGAAACAGTAGCTTAAGTTGTTTATTTTATTGTTAAACAGCACTAGGTATGTAAAAAAAAGTTTTTTTTTAATATATTTTTTTTTTTTTTTAAAGAAACTAATTCAATTTTTTTTTTATAAAAAAAAACGTTTTTTTACATCTCTAATCACAACTAATGCACAATTTAATGCACAGGCACTTGCCTACCGTCTTTTTGCCAAAACGTCACTTCCACTTTAGCACAGTTCCTGCACACTGTACCCTTCAAGAAAGAATACGTAATTATTTTATTCATATCAATTTAAAGAGCTTATTATGTAGTTGCAATTGAAAATAGTATTTTCTTTATGATAAGAAAATGTAAGTACATGCTTAGTTGATTTTAAAAATATTCAAGACATTTATTATGAAAAAATAACGTTTTTTAAATACATTTTTTAATTTAAAACTTTATTTCTTCGGAAAAAGTTTTAAATTACACAATAAATAAGCGGTACTACAATTTCTTTAATATTTATTAAAAATCAAATGATGATTTACAATGTTTGACTTATGAAAATAAAATCTTCGTTTTTAACTGGTGAAGGACGCTAAAGAAATGATAGCACTGGAATCTGTAGTCAATGTCCGATGTTATGAACTCACAGCTTTGTACTTTTGTTCATTGTTTGTATCAAAGGGTTGTGGAAATCGAAGAGTAAAACCATGCCAATCACTTTGCTATGGTAATAATATTAAAAAAAAATAATTTTAATCTGAAGTATTAACCAAATATTGTCAATACTATGTTAGAAACAATTCGTAGCTGTGGATTTTTTTTTGACATATTTGAAGCTTATTATGAACACCGACAATGTTCACAATTTCCAAACGACATAGACAACCCACACGTCTTTTGTGTTGGTCATAAAGAAGTAGCAAATGTAAAAAAAATGAAATCATTAGGGCGTAAGTGTTTTTAAAGTATATTTTTACGCTTAACTTCAAAAAAAATCCTTTACGTTTTGATTGAATTAACATTTATTTATGTATCAAGTTTTTAACAATAAATTTAATTAAAAGCCTTACAAAAATTTATTTTTTAGATTGTCGAGAAGGCTTTAAATGTGATAAAAAACGGTGTATTCCTTCAGATTGGAGATGTGATGGTCATTTTGATTGTGAAGATCATACTGACGAAATGAAATGTTCACAATGCCCTGGTAAGTATTTTTACAATTTATTTTAAAAGTACTTTGATTAGAATTTTAAAAAAATCGAATTTGAACTTTTTAAAAAATTATGTACAAAAATGTTTAGTAAAACTTGGTAAATGCTCCGATTTAAATAATTATAATTAAATTCTTTAATCATTTCTTAATTATATATAAAATCAAAGATGGAAAGTTAATGGAAATAATTAACTCAAGTTAGGTTAAGTTAAGTATGATCAATGTCGATAAATTAACAGTTAAAAGTTAACAAATTATAAATTTAATTAGCTAAGTTAAAATTTTATTTTAATCTAACTAGTTTGAAAAAAGTTTATTTCATTTAAAATTAATTTTCTGGCTAAAATCTCTTAAAATAATTTTTTATTGGATGGTAATATTAGAGAATGTTAACAATCGATTTTCAATTTTTAAAGTTGAATCTTCCTCTTCTTTTTCCTCGCCGTAATCTAAACTACTGGGGTTGGGCCACCCTTATCCTAAATTTCCACTTAACACGATCTCTTACATTATCTACGTTTACATCAGTCGTCCTCATATCAAATTCAATAATATCCTTCTTTCTCATTTTTAATCTTCCTCTACATCTTCTTCCTTCAACATTCATTTATATAACTGTCTTACAGTTTCCGATTCCACTCTCCACATAACATGACCAAACCATCTAAGTCTATTTTTTCTTATTTTATCCACGATTGACGCTACACCTTTACTCCCTTTTATATGTTTGTTCCTTATCCTATCTTCTCTAGTCACTCCACTCATTCATTTAAGCATTCTCATCTCTGCTACATTTATTATCTGCTCTACTTTCTTGTCAACCACCCAACTCTATGAACCATACATAATTTCTGGTCTCACTACAGTCTTATAGAACTTAACTTGCAACCTTATTAGAATTCTCTTATCGCGTAACACACCAGACTCTTCTCTTTACTCTAACCACCCGCACTTAATCCTATGTCTTACATCCCCGTCAATACCAACGCTCTTTTGCATAACTGATCCTTAATACTTAAATATCATTATATCATTATAAAAAATAAGTAAGGGCTTAAAGAAGAATCTTGGTGCACTCTTACCCTAAAACCTTTTGTTATTCCTCCTACACTTTTTACCCTAGTAAAAGTGCCATCATACATATCCTCTATTATATTAATGTACCTTTTAATGCTCAATTTATCATGCAACTCATCATACCTTTTAAACTTAGAAAAAATATTAATAATAACAAAACAATTTTTTATTTGTTTTGTACATTTTTGTGTTTGTTGCACTATTTTATCTTTAAAACTAGTTATTAAACAAAATCAGTTAAAAATCATATACACTTTTGAAAAAATCTAGAAAGTTATAATTATTATTATATAAATATAACATTTGGAGGAGAAATTTCCCTATTTTTTTTAATTAAACCATGTATAAAGCGTATAAAGACATACATTTTTTTATGAAATATTGACTTTAGTTTAACTATTAATTTAATAATCAACTGAAAAAAGCTAAATTATTTCAATGGAAAATTAAATTAGTTAAGTTGAAAAGTTTATTAGAAAAATAATTAACTAGTTAAGTTGAAAAGTTTAAAAAAAATTTACTATTTAACTTAACCTTAATTTTAAACTAGTTAATACCCACTATTGTATAAAAGTACAATAAAAAAACTCTAAGACTTAACTAATTAAGTCACTCATTACATATTTTATTATAATAATAATAAATAAAAGCCATCAATTAATAAATTTAATTTTTTTAATAATACATATTAATAAAAAAAAATGTTCATCATACTTATAGAAATAATATGTATACATTAAATAAGTTTTACAAACTCTACCTAATTACAATTTTGAACAGTTTAAAGTATCTTCTACTCTATCAAGGGTACTGTTAACAATAAGATTATAAAGAGCTTAGTATACTTCTTATTAGTTTTTAAGTAGACAATATCAATTCTACTTGGAAAAATGATCGAGTTTTACTGCCCACACTCATATTTATTTCGACAGTAATCCATTACATCATGTCAATATACAAAATCAACAAAATTTTCTTGCCCACTTTAAAAAGTAAACAAAAATTCAATTTCCTTTATAAAAATGTGTAAGATAATTTTCATAGGAATGATTTTCACGTTCCTAAAAAAAAATTTTCCAAGCAAAATACATAACGTGTAAGTATAAGATTTACATTTTCAAAAAAAATAACTTAAAAAAAATTGCATTCTTATAATAAAATCTTACTATTTTATTTAAAGAAGTAAATGTTACCATCGTCAAAAAAATCACAGACATATATCTCTATGTATTCTCATTTACATTTAAAACTAATTTTACTTCTTTGTTTTTACACTAACCTATTTTAATTGTTATCTTATAAATAAATCTCTCATTAATAATACTTAAATACAATAATAATATTTAAAAATCCAGTGGTAAATTTTTTTCTTTTAACTGTTTTTTAAAATATTAATTATACTTAAATATTACTAAGGATACAGTAATAAAATAAGAAAAATAGTAGTACATATGTATAAATAGATAACTAATTATATTTAGACAATTTTGAAGGAAATAGGGACAAGTCAATTTTTGACATTTTTATATCACTTTTAAATATTGTTAGTAAATAAATGTTTGATTTATTAATATTACTAATGTTGGCATAAACAGTTTTACATTTAATATACAATTTCTTGAATGTGATAAAGTAATATAAAGAAAAAGATAAAAAAAATGTAATTATGTACCGCCTAAAAACTAGCAAATTAACTATTTTTCTTTTTCACACAAAAAAAGTTCATTTATTTGTTTATTCATTTTATTGAGTAAATAAATAAATTAACTAATCTATAATTATTTTATAGTCGAACTTTAAATAAAAATCCACGACTGCCACAAGTCTTCCTCACTAGGTCGATGATCAATCACTCAACCCATAAACCATACTAATTATTTTACTTTTATTAAAAAAATGTATTTTTAAAAGGTTAAGTCGAAATTTATTTTTTTTTTTTTATATAAACATCTTTGCAATAATAATGTTTTATAAGATTTATAAGGTTTAATGATAATTATTTATTAAATAAATATCATCAATGAAACTACGACTAATTATAGAAATGTTACTTTAATAGGAATAGATATACGTGTCACCTACAAACAATTTAAAATAACATAAATTTCTTCCAACTTCCTATAATTAAGGAGAGATATGAATTTAATGACTATAAAAAAAATAGCATTTCAACAAATTCATTCAGTTTCTAAGTTTATTAAAAACTTATTTTCAATTATTTACAAAACTACTGCTTCAATTTTAATTAATGTAATAGGCTGATTTTAAAGTTCTTGAACAAAGCTAGACATACAAGTATCAAAACAAAAGTATCTAATGATAAAAATTTTGACATAGTAAAAAATTTTTCAAAAATCAAAACAATCACTTTTGAGCAATAATTTTTATTCTTTCATTTAACGTTAGTTAATTTGTGTCTAATTTTAAATATAATGTAATTAGTAAGAATCAAACATCGATTATTGAATATCGATATAATTTCAATATTTACAGTTTTATGTTAAAGTTATGAGACCAAAATCGATTTTATCAAAATAAATTTTTTAACTCTATATTCTACTAATTTTTACGCAAATTTATTAAAAATTTACAAGAATACATTTATATATATATATATACTTAAAATTTCATTATTTTCTTGATATAATTTTTTGTTATACATAAAAATTTTTAAGCTTGGTTGGGCTTGGTCATAGTACTATACTATTTATGATATTTTACTATAAATTTCTTAAGTTGTACTTTTAAAAGTTAAATTAAATTAGTTCAACTTATCTGTGTCATTTTTTAACGCAATTACTGTATATTCAAAAATATCTTTACATTTGGCTTCTAACATACTATTCAAATAGGCTTCAAGAATCGTCAAATACGTTAATTGGTTACATAATTACTATTTTTAAATATTGTGTAATAATATTTAGATCTTAAAGGGCTTTTTAGAATTTGTATGTACACTTGAACATAACATTAATAATATTGTTTATATCGTATAATTAAATTAGTAGTATTATATGCTTATAAGCCAATTAATTTGTACATTTATTTTCATTTAAAACAGTAAAATAAAGTTTAATTAATTATTAATTATCCTTTGTCTTAGAATAATAAACTAATATATTTTTATATATTTACAATAAAATCGCAGAATTTTAATATGCAATGCCAAGGACATAATTAAAAAATTCTTTGCTTTCACTAAATCAATTTCGTTGATTTATGCGTCAATAGAATCCAATTTTAATCTAGTTGAACTTATTAGTGCTGACAATTTGAAAAAAAAATTCTCCAATATTAGAAATATCTTAAACTATCAAAATAAATGTTATTTTCAAATTTTTTTTCACTGTATTTTAAAAATACTGATTTTAATGATTTTAATGATTTTTTAATAGATTTTACAAGAGACATTGAACAAAAACATTAATAGATCTTTCTTATAGTATGTTTTTTATGAAAATCTAATGTAAAATCTAAGTACAGGAAGGGTTTGAAACAGACCACCCACGTATGTAAATATATTTTTCAATTCAATTTAAAAATGTTCGGCATCGTCTGCTCTTTTTTAACCTATATTAAGTTAAAGATTTTGAAGTATACTAGAGTATAAAAAAAATTGTTGTCCCAAAATTATTCTTATATGAGAAGTTGACGGTTAAAATAAAAAAATTCAATTATTTAAAAAAAAAAATAACAAAAATTTTAATATCAATTAAACAAATATTCTAATAAGCATTTAATATTTGAGTGTAATTTTTAAACATAGAAATTGGAAAATCACAAATATACAAACTAATGTGCACTTTAACTAATTCAAATTAAAACGTTTTTTACTATAGTGATATTAATCACTGTTAAATATCATCTACACTTGTCTCAACTATGCCACTTCCAGAGTTTTTAAGAAACATATTTTTAAAAAAACCTGTTTAAATCATAAGTAAACAGTTTAAAACGTCCATAAGATCAATGTAAATTTGAATATTTTTGTGTTTTAAACACGTTTAAAACGTAACAATCCTGGCCGCATACCTCCGTGGTGTTTTTTCAATTGACATTCTTCCATAAAAACTATAAAAATTAATACTGAACTGGAAAATTGATAAAATTGTAGTCACTTTTTACTGATTTCGAGCGAAAAATAATTCGTTCTCGGCATAGCATGGTTGGGATGGGTTTGTGCCTCTCATCTAATATAAAACCCACCCAAACTTTACAAGTAATATTAATTTTTTTATTTTAATTTTTTAAATAAAATTGTATTATTACGTTTAAAATCACTTATAATATTTTTATATTAGCTAATAATGATGAATATACGATATCAAAACAATTTCCACACTTGTAATACAAAGATTCCATTTATCATACTACACTATTACTTATATGAATTTGAATTGAACCAAACAAATTTAGTCATGCAGGATTTTGTGATTTTAAGATCAAAAACCAGATCACATTACATTTACAAAATATGTTTAGTAAATGTCGTAATAATAGTACTTTTCAATGAAGTACTACTTAAAATAAAAAAATGACAAAAATGTTGTGCCGTGACCAGGATTCGAACCTGGGTTATTGCGGCCACAACGCAATGTCCTAACCACTAGACGATCACGGCTGTTGAGAATCTCGATAAAAATTTATTATTTTATACAGTAGAAAAAAATAATTGATTCATCTTCCGTAAACATAAAAGTACATGATTATTTTTAAATATGGAAAATTCAACTTAATGGGAATTATTATTATTATTTATGTAAAATTTAAACAGAAAATTACATCTTTTTATATTAATAAACTAATCGTATTAATTTAACATTTTCTCTTAACTTTACTTAGAATTTTCATGTGTAGGACGAATGGTTTATTAATCACAGACCTAATTGGTATAACCATTAGGAATAATGAATATTTTATAAAAGTAGAGATTTAAATGTGGGAGGACATAAGGGCACTCAGCCTCCCACCACTCACTATAATTATTATGGATTCCCTTTAAAATTTAATCGAAATGTAAATTATATGGATAAAAGAAAGGTTCAAAATAGCACATGGGTAATTGCCAATTTTACGTTATTATTATTAACTTTACTGAAGTATTGATCAGATTTTAAAAACAATATATTTCATTTTAGATATATTGACCGTAAGTGTTTGAAATGAACGTCGTTAATACGTTCACATACATATTTGGCGAACCACATTCATTTTTTCAATTAGAACAAATAAAGATATTTACATAATTAAGGCGTCTGGGTACCGACCGCTTTTTAGTAAAAAACAACCTGTTTTTGTTCCATCAGTACGACGAAACTACTGATGCGATAAGAATTCTGAAAACGTATCTGAATTCAACATCATGTCATTTAGCTATCGGTCAGGCCATATTTTTGAAATTTTGATGTTACAGTTATTACAGTTTTCATTTTCCAATAATTTTAATAATATAATCGCTTCATAAAACTTAGTAACAAATTATACGCGTTATATGATAAGGTACTTTATTGGCTAAAGGCACTGTTATCATACATTTTCGAATGTTGATTTAATTATTGGGACTTCTAAAACTATGAAGACACATAAAACAATACGCAGAGCATTAGTACATTGATTAACTTGCTCCTATTTGTTAAAAATTGCTTAGTATTTCATGAGCGATGAAATCGCTTTGTATATTTATATTTATTTTCTTTAATTTATTATTGATTCAAATAAAAAACGTGCGCATTATACTACTGACCATAGAAATTAATATGACAATAATTTGAAAAATATTTAATGTATAATAAATACACTATTATGTGTATGTATATTAATACATATTTATAATATTACAAAATATTTCATTCTAAGGTATGCAAGGGAGCAATTAAGAATTAGTTAGGCGTATAGATCTACCCAGAGCAAAAATATCTATATGAGGATATAATTTTTTTTTTTTTTTTTTTTTTTAAAGGTAGTGAAATTTTTTTTTTATATATGCCCCCTCTGTAACAAACCACAATTACGCCACTTTGATATGACTTTTATATCTTTTTTGTGAATATATAAATTTGTCTGAATTAAATCGTTTAAACTAATCGTTTTTATTTATGTTTAGACTATAAGTAAACTATTCATGAATAAAAAAATTTAATGATCACCACAATAAACGAGTTCCATTTTTACACATTGAATGTAAACGTGAACAAATTCTATTTTATAGTGAACGTTCCAATCACTGCTGATTCTGTTTCCACAAAATATATTACAATTTTTGTGAATATTGCACTATGTTTATTAATAAATAAAAATGTATTTTTACGATAGATCAATTGTTTTGTGGCGCTGGAAAATGCATCGCTACTGAACATATTTGTAATGGCGTGTCAGATTGCGAATGGGGCCAAGACGAACGGAATTGTGGTAAGAAAAATAATGAACTATAAAAATGTATGATATAGTTATGTTATTTGGAAGACTTTAATATGTATTCAATTACAGTCCGATTGAATGGTCAAATGGGTGAGAGGGGAGAAGGAACTTTGGAACTGTACACTCCAAACACCACCTCATGGCGACCAGCATGTATACAGAGTTGGGATCCTACGTTGTCACCCGTTATAATATGTAATATATTGGGATACAAGTAAGTATGCAGATCAATCAATAATACACTTAATTATAGATTTTAATGACATAGTATTTCCATATAATTCATTTATTTATATTATCTGATATTTTATATAAATATTAAAGTTGTTAATTCAATAATAACTAGAAAATATAATATATATACTGTGTAATATTTAACCTAAAAAAAAGGAAATAATATTTTTTCGAATATCATGAAAAATGAAAATATATCAGTAATTAGTTTATGTATTATACAAAAATTGTACAATTTTTAGCTTTTTAAATACTTTAACTTATATTTATTAATATAAATTCATTATTAGATATTCAACTTATTTTGTAAATACTTCTATTTTTCGTCGCATTAGCTGGTTTTTGCACAACGGAAAGTTTTCAGTAGAAAGTCATCGACATATATGTTATATTCTTTACGTGTATTTTGCGTAAAAATTTTGAAAAAATAAACACAAAATTCTGTAAAAGTTCTATTGTAAACGTTAAATCATTAAGATTTCTACCAATAACTTAAGTAGTTGCAATTAAAATATATACTGCATCGCTTTCATTAATTTTTACGTCGATTTTACATATTTGCCTTTTCTTTAATGGTTTCAATTTCATTTATGTTCCTAGCTCTTCTAACTCATTTTTGATAGTACTCGAATTCATGTCTAAGAATATTTCATGGTTAAAAAATAAATTTAAAATGGTAACAATTTTTAATTGTTTTAATGGTTAGTAAAATTATTTTTTTATATTTGACTTTTCAGCCATTTCGAATTTTTCATAAACTTTTTTTTCGATATTTGTTTTTAAATATATATCAGCTTTTTTTCTCTTTATTGTAAAAAAATAGTATAATTACAGGGTGTCTTACAGAGAAAACTAAAAAATTTCTATCTTCTAAATTTATTATTAATTTTATACGTTGACTTATGTTCTATAAAAATATCTTCCAACTTTAAGGTTTTTTTATTTGAGTGAATGTTATTTTCATAGATCTATCTATTCATCATACAAATTTTGGATTTTTTATTATAACATTTTTCAGTACTAATTGGAAGACGATTTTTTTATCAGAAAATAACTACTTCCTATAATAACAAGTTTAAACTTTTGTTAAAATTTAATTTGACACAGCACATATAAAAAAAAAGATGATACTTGATGATGTAACGCATTAATGTACATTTTATAATAGATTCGCCTTATTTAAAGAATACCTTACTGTACACAGACAATAAGGCCTCTACAAAAAAGGGTGATTGTAAATTAAAAATTAAATTGTTTTCATATTGTTCATATGTAAATTCCCCTAAAAAGTAAACTGTCACGTTATTACCTGTATGGATCCAATTACTATCTAATGAATATAAGATTAAGGAATCTAAAATGATTGGCTTCATTATTCTTATGATATAGTTTATTGAAATCCTAAAGATGTAGAAAGCTATGTAAAATATGATTTTTACAATATTAAACCAATTGAAAATCCCTTAGACTTGTTTTATTCATATTTATTAAATAGTTATGCCCTAAATCAAGCTAAATTTCCACTATAAGATTGGGTTGAAGTTCATCAAATTTGACAAAAACAACAAATTCGTGGGAGTCATTTCATTCGCACAAATTTATTGCTAAGTTTGAATTTATTAAAGGAGTCTCTCATTATTATGTTATTAAAATTTTATTATTTTTAACTTCATAAATTTGATGTAATGTATGTGTTTAATGATTTAGTTTGATACTAATTAGATTACTATTGACATAAAATAATTATTTCTACTTTTTTATGGTCTCATACGTTTTCTTATCATTTGAATCCGCAGGTATTTGACTGGTTTTGTAATAAATTGAGTATTACCAAATACTCTGTGTATTTTAAAAAGCATATTTTAATTTTAAAAAAATTCTATTTAAATTAAAAAATTATTTTTTAGGGAAATTTACATATGCATAATAAAGAAGCAAAATAATTTTTTGTGGGAGTTGACAAAAAATATTATCAGATTTCATAAAATGTTTTTATTAAAAATCTGTTACACATGTTTGTTTTTACACTATACTTCAAAATTTTTAGAACTGCATCCAAAAGCGAACTTGGAAAAAACAATAAATTACTAGCAATGGTAAAATACAATCAATCTTTAGAATATTATGAAGAAAATAAAGTGACTGTGTACAGAGAAATACGCGACTGTCCTGACTCATTTTTTTACCCATCCATAAGTCTATCATGTTCAAATTTCGGTAAGTTTTTAAAACAATTTTTAATTAGCTACAATAAAATTATAAAAATCAATTCCTAAAACTCTAAGAATGTGGAGTTAGGAGACGACCTCAAACCATATTTCGACAAACAAGAATTGTAGGTGGAAGACCATCACTTCCTGGTGATTGGCCATTTCTTGCAGCAATACTAGGAGGACCTGATGAGATATTTTATTGTGCAGGAGTACTCATATCGGAGCAATGGGTTTTAACTGCAGCTCATTGTACAGGGAGGTACCTAGTTATAATAATTTAATTAGTATTTCATTTATAAACTAATGATTATAATGTTACTATTAGTCGAAGTATTTCAATATCAGATGATCTCAATGAATGGACGATCCAATTAGGTATGACAAGGAGACATGCACATTCTTTTTTCGGTCGAAAAGTAAAAGTAGAAAAGATAATCAGACATGAAATGTACAATATAGGACCAGTTCAACATGACAACGACATTGCAATTTTTAAGGTATTTTCACAAGTACTAAAGATAAAATTTAAAAAAATTAACGTTAAAAAAGATATAAGGTGATCCTTAAATATTCTTCACGAAAAATCTTCGAAATTATTAGAGCTAATCTTTTTATTTTTTTAACAATTATGGTTCTTTGTTGAGCTACTTTACACCAAATATTAATGTTCTGCTACAATTCCTTATACCCTAAACAATCTATTTTCAATTGACAACCTTAATTTTTTTTACTATATCAGATTTATTTTAATACAACATTTAATTTATTTTATATTATTTGTTTGTCAACGTGTTACAAGTACGCAGAAAAAACGTACTTATTTTTAAAAGACAGTATCTCTTTTGGGTAGTACATCGATAAGTTCTACTGATTCATAACATGATATAATGTACACTTTGACGTATTTTTATGAATAATTAGCATTTTTTCATAAATGACATAATAATGTTGCTATCTTTTAAATAAGAGTACATTTTTTTTCTAAATTCCCCTACTTAAACATATATAACTTTATTGAAAAAAAAAGAATTTAAAAAAAGAATTGTTTATTTTTTTTTTTATTTTATTAAATTTGATGATTATTATTACAAAATCGAATGTTAATATTAATTAAGGTACAAAAGATGGTAGCAGAACTTATATTTTTCATAAAAAGTATCTCAACAAAAACCATTATTGTTTAAAAAAAAATAATGATTAGTTCCAATATTTCGAAAATATTTTATGAGTGTAGTTAAAGAATCGCTCTATATTTCTTTAGGTTAATATATTAACCTTATAATAAAGTTTTATAATAATCTGGATATAATATAAGCTACATTAAAAAACCAATTATTTTATACAAATCATAATCCATCATCACGTGATAAAAAGTTTATTTACATTTGTGGGATTATTTGATATGTATAAATGATGTGTAAGGAGAGAATTTTTATGTTTTTACACATTTTAATTGTCTTTATACAGCTCAATAATAGTAAAAATTTAGATGATTGGCCTATTTTTCATATTTTAGAATGAAATTAGTTACTATCTAAAAAATACATATTTTCTTGAATTTCTGCTGCAAAAAAAAAAATTTATAAGTAAAATTATAAAATGGTTTATTAACATAATATTTAGACCATATCAATTAAAAAACACTTATTTGTCAGAAAAGTGTAAAATATGAATATAAAAAAAAAGATAATTTATAGTTATTCATAAAAATATGTAAATATATGTATAATTGAATAATTCGCTCTTTAAACTCTATTTAAAAAAAATTATTACTTCTAGCTTTTGAGCATATTATACTAATTTTATTATTTATTTAGACATATTTTATTTTAACCAGTGAAAAAATAACTTTTTTTTCACTTATTAGTGTTTATATAAAATGCCTAACATTATAGATAAATTTTTGGAGTAAATACCCCTTAGCCCAATTATAATGGTAGCATCCTATAAAAATGTATTAATAAGAGTAAGGTTTTGTAAATATTTTTTAGGAAAATTTTTGTATATATCAATGCCATCCCATAAACATAAGTTTATGGGAAGAAGTCCTTCCAATAATAAAACATTTTCTTACAAATGTGTTTAAAATCACCATGACTATGATTAATGACGACACCATGCAATTTATCAATTTTGTTTATATTAATTTTAATTTATTTAAACTTTAAACTTTCTAGTTGAGTGAAAAACTAACATTTCACGAATTCTTACTGCCTGTTTGTTTGCCGCCTCCAAATATGGTTTTAAAACCTAATATAACTTGCACAGTTATAGGATGGGGAAGAAGGAACGGCCTTGAAGGTATTAACTAGTTATTAAAAAAAATCAATATTAATTAAATTTCTTAAAAATTTGAGTTATAGCATATTTAATGTCCAATGATGTCAAATATGTGTTCACTAAATATTTAATTTGTTTAATTAAATTTAGTTTGAGTTTTGCGCTTGATTATTTTACTTAATATGAAAAACTGTAGGAGCTGATTATGAACCAACAGTCAATGAAGTACAAGTGCCTGTATTAGATAGGGATTTATGTAACACATGGTTAAGGCAAAAGGATGTTAACATAACTGAAAATATGGTGTGTGCAGGTTATGAACAAGGTGGAAAAGATGCATGTCAGGTAAAACAACAAGCTAAAATGTTATGTTGAAAACTAAGCTATAATATTTATATTTTAAAACTTTAACAGGGTGACTCTGGAGGTCCTTTGCTTTGTCAAATGGAAGGATTCAAAGATCGATGGTTTGTAGGTGGTATTGTTAGCTGGGGTGTTGAATGTGCAACACCAAGTCTTCCAGGCGTATATGTCAACGTACCTAAGTATACAGAATGGATAACGAAACAAATTGAAAACGAAGCACTAATGGAGGATGGAGATTATTGGAGGAAATAATATAATTAGCTAATAAATTATCGATTATACCAGAAACCTTGTCTATCAAATTGAAAACTATGCAATGAATATTTGCATAATCTGATTAATTCGATATCATTTTATTGATTGGAGCCGCATAAATGCAAAACTTAAAAGAACATTAATGATATTTACAAACAAAAGAGCTATCAGTTAATTGATTCATGATTCAATTATTATTACTTAATTTACAAACCTTTTGGGTTCAAATCATTTTTGAGAGACCTACAATAATTCATTTTGGTCGTACGGAGATTACACAATTTTAGGGGGTTGTTTTAAGACATAAATCTAGTATCTAGTATAACAGATCTAAAAAATATTAACAATTTCCCAAATCTTGGGATAAGTGCTAAAATAGATATACAATCAAAGTCCATCCGTCCATTTTGATGAAAATTTTAACTCGTAAAAAAAATTTATTATCTCAATGGTTTGATTTTAAGCTTATAATATTTTCTATTTTAAGTTGAACAATTGCAAAAGATATATTCAGTTTTAATTTAAATATTACCATTAAACAATTAAAGACTTACATAATTTTAATTCTATTAAGATTGAAAAATGGTATGTATAGATAAAATAATAGATTTTCTTAGTACAATTTTACTAGATTCATTAAATCAAATAGGTATAAACTCATCAGTATTTTCGATAAATTCTTAATTTTGCTCATTGTTTAAATAATTGTACTAATTTTAAAGAGTTAATGTGTTCCCATACATAAAATTGCAAAGTTTTAATTGAAGCGTCAAACAATCTTATGTGAAGCAGAAACCCGATCCTTACGAACAATTTTATTTAACTTAAATTTTCCATAATGGGATCGCTTGATATTCTCGGAAACGATGGTGTTTTATAGACAATAAAAAATTGCTTTAAAGACAATATAGTGAGATTTTTTTACTAAGGTTTCTAATAAAATTAAAAATAAATGAAGTAGAATTTTAAAGTCATTATAGTAGTTATATATATTAACTAGTAATTAAAAACTTAATTGATAAGCTAAAATTATGAAAAAGTATTTTTATATAAGACACGTTATGTGTTAAAACTAAATCTTTGAACGTTGTGCTTTTTAATACAATTTGTAATATGTACTATTGTTAAGAAAATTTGTTTCAGAATAATGGTTAATTTTATTTTATTGACTGCTATAATGGTCGCTCATTATAGTAGATTTTACTTTCTAACAAAAGTTAAACATCAAAAAGTGTATCCAAAAAACTATAAAATTTTATACTTTATCATTGAAAATCATTTTCTTACAAACTATTTTTGCAAAAGAGAGGATATGCGTCCTAAAAACATTTAGACAATAAAACTAAGATTGCTCGAATTAAATTAATTGTTATGAGCTTTTCTATAATATTTTTATTATTTATGTGACTAGTAAATTAACTTTATTTTTTATTTTTTCTTGCCTATATTACATTTAAAAAAATACTCAAATAAGAATATAATATCGTAAATTTCCAAATTAAATGTAATGATGTACTTACAGGTTGTGATGAGCCGATTATAGATATAATAGTTATTACTTGTGTTTTGAAAATTTAGATAGTATATATTTGTAGGTAATTTTTAACATGAGAAACCATTATCTTTTATTGTGTTTAAATGTTAAGTATAAAAGTAACTATATTTTAGTATACAATTGAGACAACTCTAAATTTAGCTCAAGCTTCAAATGTGATTAGTTAAAAAAATAGACAGTTTATTATATAATAAACACATACAATTGTAGCTAACATTGTGAAACAATTGTAAAGAATTACACATAAGATATGTTTAAAGTGTGGATTGTGAATAGAATTGAAAATAGATTATATAAACCGTTTTTAATAGGTCATTTATACAAAGTATAAAAGTTAAAAAAAAATCATTTTGTGCTATTTAATCTAAAAAATTTTATTTTAAGAAATTGTTCTTTCGTATGGAAAAGTTTGGAATAATTTAATATAATTTAAAGTATGAAAACAAAAACTATAAATTATGCAAACAACTATTATAGGTATATTAATCAAGAATAAATTCATTAAAGTGAGTTGGAAATTACAGTATTAACCGACTTCTTATTTTTCTTTAAATTATGTTATTTAAAGTTAATACTTTTTTTTAATTTTGTCAACCTCGTTAAATATAGAAAAAACAACATATAAACATATAAAATAAAAAACAATATTTACTCCGATTTAGTATTTATAGTAATATTATTGGTATAAAATTTAACAATCATAAAACATTTAAGTGAAAATATAACTAGTAAAATAAATTCCATAAATTTATATATTTCTACACAGAACAATTTAAATTTTTGTAAAAATAGGTAAAACTATAAAAATAAAATATTATAGAAAATTTTTTAATTTAAACTTGATTAAAATAAAACATTACTGTAATATATTCCAAATATATTAGTAAAATATAACATTTCAATAATTTATAAACATATCTGATAAAACAAAATATGAGATCAAATATAACATTTTTTAATTGAGAGAGTTTTTTAGATAAATTTGACGAATAAACTTCCCATAAAAGTTTAACTTAAAGGGTAGCGTGGAATTAAGAGCTAGAAATATATTTTTGGCCCTATTTTATCTAGGCTACAATAATTATGTATATAATTTCACTGTTAAAATATTTTATTTCATTTTTAACTATCCTAAATTCTATCTTTATGAAAAATAGGTAAATTATTGTTATACATTATTTAACAATTTTGGAAATTGAAAATATATGATTTCAACTTACAAATACTTAAAAGGTAGTATTCATAATAATTATTTCAACTAAATTAATTTGGTTGTTAATTATTTTTTATTATATTATAAGTAATTAACTTTATTTAACCATTTGTTTTGAATGCCTTATTCTTATTTGAACAACAACAAAAATGTTTTTCCAAAATATTATGTTTGTACTTAAGTTTTGTTTTGTTAAACTATGTATATTTTTAACAACTGATTTAACTAATGTAAATGTAATTGATAAGTGCAGAAAATGAAAGTCATAGTTACCATGAACAATGATGCCTTATATTATGAATCATTGAAAATATTATTGTATGAAAAAGATTATTATAAAATTAGATTAAGATTCATCTATATTTTACAAAACAAAAAAAAGGAAAATGTTACCAATGTTTAATGATTTAAAGTTATAATACTAAATGTTCATATTTTAATGACCTATTAACAAGCTGTATTTAGTACACAATGAACCAATATATAGAAAATTTAGGATACTATAATATAACAATAAATTTATTTTAGATGTAATGTGATTTATACGAAATATATATTTGTTTACATTAGATTGTATTATACAATATTTATTAAATAAAAAAAGTGCAACATATAACATGTTATTAATATTTTCCAGATCTATAATTATAATTTTTTTATTTAAAAACTACATACTTAACTGAGTAATATTTATATTAAAATATATTTTGTATTAAAAATGTAATTTGTACAAATTTTAATAATATTATAAAAGTAAGATAAAATTCTAGTGCATATTCTTTCGGGGAAGTAATCTTGTTATAATTTATAATTTCTATTTAGAATAATTAAATGGGTCTCCTTTAATACATATAATTTAATTTACAAAATACACCATTAATGAATTAATTCTATAAAAACAGAAAATTAACTTGAAAATTGATAATTATAAAAGAAATGTTAAAATAATTATCTCCATCTAGTGGTATAACTTGATAATGTATATCATTTCGATATGCACAACGAATAAGTCACTTTTTCCTACTTTTCAGAAGAACAAAAACAAAATGTATTCTCTGATTATACGTTATATATTTATCAATTTTCTATATAGTTTAATTCCGATTCAAATCAAATTTTAGATATTTTAATGAAAGTTATTAAAAATAAATCCTAAAACCAAATACCTCATATTCTCAAAGTTAAATTGTTTGAGTTTCTGCCTTATTCGTTGCACATAGCGATTTGTATTTGCATTTATATTAAAATATAATTTGAATAAAATTGCATTCAAAGACATATTTAGACAGATATTAAGATGATAAGAGATGTATTATCTTAATACATATAAAGATAAATTTTTTTTTTAATTTTTTTTTTGTGATATCAGTCAATTTATTGCTTTGTATAAAGAAGATATTTTTATCTTCACTTTAAATAAATTTCGATGTAATTATTACTGTTTTTAACGAGTATTTTTAAAAATATTATCAATTATAATAAGCGGGAGAAGTAGAGCGATTCATAAATACCTAGAAATAAAAATAAAGAGACTGCATTAATCCTATTCCCGTCTTAATACAAGTTGATTATATTTAAAAAAAAAAAGGAGGACTGATATGACCATTTTTTTTTGAAAATTATAGAATATGAATTAATTTTTGAAAATAAAATTTATAATTTTAAAAATATTGCCAGTTATATTTAAATTATCCTGTATATTAAATTTTTACCATGTTAAATAAGGGCGCCGATGACAGTTAACACGACACAAAGAATAATCATAAGATGCAATTTTTAATATATATATTGTCGAGGAAATTTTTTTAAGTAGAAGAAAATAATAATAGAATTGTTTTTCTTCTTTAATTAGGGAGTAAAAATTCTTTTATTTGTTGAATTTATTAAATATATTTTTAATTCAATTGAATTTTTATGACAGTAAGAAAAACTTTAAAGTTATTTCAGTGGAGTATAGTGTTCTTTTTAATTTTATGTTGCCATTACTAAATACATAAAACAAATAATCTAGAAAATACATATCTCAATGAAGTATTAATCCATTTTAATAGATTAATACTATTTGTAATCCAACCCAACTCATTGCAATGAGTTAATAAAGATATCAAAAAATAAATAAAACAATTGTTTTATATTTCAAAAATTTATTGGAATTAAGTTTTGTTTTGAAAGGCAAGACTAACATAACAGCTTTTAGATGGTTCTGAAAAGCATTGCACTCCTGTATAATTTCTAAAACATAATATTTGACTTGACAGTTTCTGAATCGTATTATTCAAAACTTTTAATGGACAAAACTTGTAAAAAATTGATGAGTGGTTTGTCCTATTTCAGTTTTCTATCAAATCTTATAAAGATAAGTGAACATAGAACTACCTGGAGTAGTAAAAAGGCGTACATAGTATATTAAATGGAAGATATGATAGCTATCAGTTCAAGTAACTAACCACTCTCGGAAATGTCAGGAGTTCTGCAGGGAAATAGTCCATTACATCAAACGAGTAATTGATAGTGACTAATAGTATACAAACAAAATAGGCATATAAACTTTATTATATTTGACATATTCCAACTGTGTATAAAATACAGGGCAATTCTGTTATTACACTTCACGAAATAGGAGTGGTCAGAAAGTAAGGAAAAGGGTTTCCATTATTCTCATTGTTTGTAACAATTTACCTATTTCCTTACTTTTTGAACACTCTGTATATTCAAGACTATTATTTAGTTGATCATTATTTTATTCTTTTAAATAAGAGTTTTTCGTTGAGCTACTTTACACAAAAATAAAATTTTTGATCAAAATAATATAAACACGTTGAGCAACCAATAAAATATTTTTAAAAATCTCAAATTTTCTCAAATTGATATATTAATGTATAGAGTGATCAATAAATAAGAAAACTGGTTTCTCATTTTTTGTAACAATTTTTCTGTCTCCTTACTTCCTGAACACTGTATAATAAAGATAAAAGGGTTGTCGTTAAAATTTCGATGATCGGCTTTTTATCCATCCTACTGTGTATAGTTTAGCCCTCACATATGTAACATTACAAGCAAATATTAATGGTATTTACGCTATCCGCTTTCCACCACAATAATAATAATGAAAACATTTTTTTTGGTCAAAATTAACCATTAATATCTGTAAGCGTAGGTAGTAATTCAGTTTTCGTATATACAGTTTATCATCGAGATGGTTTAAGGTCATTTTCATTGTTTTTGGTGTTCAAAATTTGGTGTTCAAATCATCTAATTGATTCATATTTTTTATAGAGCGTATAAGTCGAGTAGACAACAGGCAATAATATTCCACCCTAGAATACAGGTATTGAAATGATAAGTCAATAACACTAGTTTTTCATTTAAATACCTCATAGTCAGCTTTAAAATTTATTATTTTTACTTGTATTATTCAATATTGAACAAATATTCTTACGGTACACCATTCAAATCAAATTGTATTCTGCCAACAAAAGTGACGTTATTAAGGAAGAAAATTTTATTTAGCTTAGTGAACGTGAATTGATCATCGAACAATTTTGTGAGATAGAACCGTATACCTGGAAAAATGTTTAAATTACGGTTCATTTTAAAGACAAAATGTTTAACAGAAGAAGAAGTATTCATGAAGGAACTTGGTAGTTATATAAACGAGAAGATTCTGATGGTATATCTGAACTTAACTTTGTATACAAACTTTTTATCAATACTTTGGTTTTTATTTTTATTTTTTAGAAGAAAGTTTATTGCCAAATCCTGAACCATCTTGTTTGGACCACATTCTAGATTTTTTTACATATAATAAAACAATTTATCTAAAAAATCAATTTTTAATTGTCTGTTTTTCAACATAAAAATAATTAGTATATAATTTTAGCAACAAATTGTATGTCTGTACATACTCTAGTTTGTAATGACCCGAAGCATATTAATCTAGACTATACACAACAAAATCAATAATAATATTTTTTTCATCTTCCACCATCTTAAATCTTACTTACACAATAATTAGAGTAATATTTGCGATGAATTATTATAACATGATGTGAGAATGCCTATTACACTCCAAATATAGTAGGTGGGCATAAATGACACTCGAAGTATACACCATCGTGACTCTTTTGGCGCTTGTCACGAGAAAACATTTTAAAACGTTTAAAATGACACAAGCTATTAATTTAACTAGATCAATAATTGGCCTTTTACGTGGAAAAGGCACATATTTTCTTAGAAAGGCCGGCATATCATAAAACGAAAATCTTCGTATAATAACCCTTTCCTTTATCAATTAATCATTCTACTCATAATTACTTATTAATTAAACAATTTTTCATGGTATATGTCATTTTTCTTATCAGAAGACAACCGCCGTACCCTCGATTATAGATATAATGTTAAACTCCTTCCATGTTATACCAACTGTACTAGCTACGGGAAGGGAGACACAATCCTTTCAACATGGTTCATACTCCCCGACCCACACACTTCCTACACCACACACCTATGGCAGGGCACCCACATCATGTGAGTTATGAGGAGTATCCAGCTTATATAATATACGCCTACAACTATACTCCAATTTTTAATTAATTGCTTGATTGAATAAAATAATCACACAATCTGACATAAGTGACTTAAAAAGTACCTCAGAAAAAAAAAATGTGTGCATTATATCATTAATAAAGTATGTTCAATAATTTACGAGCATATACGATTGCAAGTGACGGAATATTAAAATAATAATTATAATTTTATAAATAAGATACCATGACCTAATATTCAAAAGATTCAATGTTTTATAATTGTATACAGTATAATTTTCAAAATATGATACACAGTATTTTTACAGAAATTTCTCGATTTTTGGTTTTAAAGCCAGAAATTCAGAGAAAAAATATCGTCGGAAGGGTTTTTTTATTTCATCACTTTTAAAGTACTCTTTAATAACAAAATTTGATGTATATTAAAAGTTATTTAAAAATAACGTTTTTTAAAAATTGACTAGAAAAAACTTTACATGATTGAGAAAGATTCTTTAAACCCTTCTTGTACTTAAGTTTTTGTCGGATTTTCAGAAAAATAATACCAAAAAAAAGCTTATTGTCTCTAGAGTACTCAAAGAAAATTTAATTTAGGTCAGTACTTAAAAAAAATAGTTACATCAATTTTTAAATACACAAAAAACATTTTGAAAATACTATTTTTCACAGTAGCCTGATTTTGAGATATTTTTTTAAATTTTTAAAAATTTCGGCGTTGCTTAATTCAACTCGATTAAAATCAGTTTATTTTAATATATTCATCATTAAAATTGATACTGTGAAAGCTTAGAATTTTCATGAGCAAACTTATAAAAAACATACACACTGTCAAAAAACCAATACCTTCTCAGTTTCGTATCAAAGCTTAAACTATTGAAAGATAAACCATTATAATTTTTGAAAATATAACAGGAAGTTAACGTCTGGCTAATTTAGTATAAGGTTTAGGAATAAGTACAGTTGTGTGATATTTCTTTACAGTTAATTTATACGTCAATGAAAGTAATACGTATT
Source organism: Daktulosphaira vitifoliae (assembly GCF_025091365.1). Lineage (NCBI taxonomy): Eukaryota > Metazoa > Arthropoda > Insecta > Hemiptera > Phylloxeridae > Daktulosphaira > Daktulosphaira vitifoliae. The sequence continues at coordinate 86,869,794 of NW_026099572.1, forward strand.
ACTTTCAATTTCAACTGAACTTAGACACAAACACCACACAAGTTTAATCCGCAACAAGTGATTTAATGTTTTACCAACTTTAATAAAATAAGGCGTCTTTGGTGATATAAAAGAATACTTACTGACGAAACGAGTACACATTTAATTCAATAGAAAAACGTATTTTCAATTTCCAAAGGCGTCTTGAAAATTGAGCGAATGTTAAATAACTCCATGTTTTTAAAGTATTTACATTAGCATAATTTATTTCTAACCTTTAAGCCTGAAGGACATTATAGCATTGAGAATATGAAATAACAATTCATTTTTAAATTATTAACAACGTTTAAAAAGCATCACTTTGTTAAATGTCTAATTATTTGATTATATACACACATATTTAACGCTCTTCACAATTATTTACAGAAATTATGCAAAACTCTTTTATTTCTAAGTTTTACATTGAATATTTGATGTATTGTTACTACGTCTGTGCAAATATTTGTTACACGATAAATATAAATACGTAGAATTTATATAATAATTCAAGGTGATAAGTTTTGTGTCATACATCTATTTTCTCAGAAATCATTGACAATTTTTAATTTTTGTAAAAACTAAAATATCATATAGTCAAACAGTTTCGTTTTAATCCTTTCAGAGATAATAACCTTAATTTTAATTTTCTTAAATGGGAACCTCAATCTTTATCTTGATAATATGATTAATAATTATATGATATTAAAACTTGATAGACAAAAAACTTACAAACAAATTTATTCTTATAACTTATTTTATGCAATCAATCGTTCATCTGTTTCGGAATATATTATAGTATAATTCAATTTTAATAATTTAAGTTAAATTTTCTAGTGTTATTTGATTGTTAAGAATAACAGAAGTTTTATTTTTTCATTTTATCATATACACTAGTTTTTATTGACCAATGTTTTATACAACATAGAGATATCTTACCTTTTTAATAATTCATATCTATTAATAGTCAATTACTCTTATATTCAATGCATGTGTACTATCGTATAAAATCGGTCACCGGTCTAAAAATCTTTATTCGACAATATGCTATCTCTGATTTAAGAAAACTACATTTATAATCATTTTTCACCATAAATTGAATTTGTAAACAATTGATGATCGAAACAAAGAAAACAATTAAAAAAATTAACTGAAATTTATGACTATCATTTTATTAAGTTAAAAGGAATAATTTCCATTTATAAATTAAAGTTAAGGATTTTCATCCCCCAAGATATAAAAAAAATATTTAACAACATACTATAGAAGATTTTTTTTATCCATATAATTTCCCTTTTAACAAAAATTAAAAATTTTCATTATTTTCTAATAAAACAATTGCCTTATCCAAAATCAAACACTCTGTATACATAGATAATTAATAATTAGTGATTTCAGTATTTTACATATATAATTTTTACACGCATAATATTACCCTTTAAGATTCTTATACATAAATACAAAGTGTACACGCATAAAAACTTCTGATGATTTTAGTACCTTAATTTTACTAGAAAAAAAATCACCTAACAAAATATAAAATTATTTACTTCCAAATATATTTTCTGACAAAGTAATCAGATATTCTGAAAGAATTTATATATTACAATACCAATGCGGCACCTATGACTAATTACTGAAACAGTTTTTAGCAATAATTATGAATTATAATAATACTTGTGGGATTTTTTAACCACTATTATTACAGGGAACTTGTATCAATTATGTGTTGTTTATCTTTGAGTATCTTTATGTAATTATTTTCCCCATAAATATAATTCTTTAACAATAAGTATTATTTAATTTTATAATTATCAAGAAATGAAAGCATAAAAATCAGAACTCACAAACTTTACCACTCATTTAACTTTAAATCATTCAATGGATACAGAGTATATATTTCATATGGAAAATGAAACTATTTATTATTTGTTTGTCATTAAATTTTTTAATGTTATCAACGATGTGCTCTGTAGAATTCTGTAAGTATCGCTTTTTTTAGATGTCAATTTTCAGTATTGTATTCCACGTGATACCATTAAAATAATACGTGTCTCTTATTTATACAGCTAGTTTTGTGACACCATGTAAGAAAGATTTGGTAGACTTGAATAAATGCATTGTCAATACATTGGAAACTCTCAGACCCCACTTGGGAGGAGGTATGGTAGTATAATATAATGATTTGCTTTGTGTTTTAATTTTTGTACGCGATAAAATTGATTATATTAAAATGTGTTTAATTTCTTAACAGTCATATTATTTTTTTGGTGTTTTGAATAGTATTTTAAAATAATTATAGACAATTTTGAAAGGTGAATGACTATATCTATGAAAATATTTTTTAGGAATTCCCAAATACAAAATACCTCCTTTAGATCCCTTCTCACTACCGAGGCTAGAAGTGAACCACTCGTCGGATTCATTTACCATATACGCGATACTGATGACACTAGTAATATCAGGAGCAACCAAAGTAACAGTATCCAAACTAAGGTAATAAGTCAGTAAATTTTCATAGAAAAATGTACCCTTTTATCTTTTTTAAAAATTTAAATTAGTTGAAGAGTTGAAAAATATAAGAGTTGAAGACACTATTTTTTATTTTCTGACTCAAATTTTTAAATGAACAGATAATTTTTTCTAGTGTAAATCTTTCGGATTTGACGGGATCGGTGAGCATGGAATTCCCCGATTTGAACGTGAGCACATTATACGATATGGACACAGATGTAATGAATTCCATGACATTGAAAGGGGTAGGACATTGTAATGCAACCATTAGTTAGTACCATATTTTATTTTGAATACTAATTTGTTTTTAATTATTAAAATAATAATTATAAAAATGATTTAAATCAATTTAAGTCACAATGGATAATATTACACAGGGTGATTGACTAACTATGCCTCACGATTTTTCTTTAAAATTATCAGTGTTATCAAATATATAATTATTTTATTTGTTGAGCTATTTGACAAGAAAAATAAAAACTCCATCTTCATCCCTTTACCCTTAAATCAATATCAACTTTAGTTTTTCAAATAGCATCTCAGTTTTTTTTTTTTTTATTAATCTTGTTTAGCATAAAAACAAATTCTCGAAAAAAAATCCAAATTTTAAAAAATTCTAAACGAGATATTATTTAAAGTTTAGGGGATTTAACAAATAAAACAGGAGTCGGGTAAGTACAGTAACATTAATGTTTAATGTACCAATAAAAACTACCGGTGTATCGCAACAGGAAAAACTTGGGTACGCTTGCTCCTCTCTAATGTGAGTAATACTCACGTCCCCTAAACTTTAATGAATCATAGCCACTGATAATTGAATAAAAAAAAAAAAAATTTTACGAACAATTTTTTTTAAAACTAAATCTAATCTGATTATATAAAAAAATAGGGTTACTATTTGGAAATCGAATGTTGATACTGATTTAAAACATAAGGGATGATCATAAAAATTTAATTTTACTCACTGAGCAGCTCATGATAGAAACATAATATTTCAAAAAAAAAAAAGATATCTTATATTTTCAGAGATAATTTTTGAGGCATAGTTAATCAATCACTCTCTGCATACAGTGTTAAAAAAAACTTCGATGCAAATCTGCAGATAGTGTTTAGTTTTAAGAAAAGATTGTCGGATTATTACAAAAATAACATCAATTCCTTTTTCCTTAATTGTAACCTGATTACACCTTTTATGGTTCATAAGTATAATACATGAATAAATACTTATTATAGTAATTAATTTTTTCATCCATACTTCAGCATTGTAATTTTAGTTCATGTTATGTACGTAAGTAAACACTTATTACGTTATTTACTAATAACAGTACGCGATTTCTTATCTATGAAAACTATTAACATTTGAATAAGCATTTGTAATTGAAATGAAAAAATAAGAAAAAAATAATTATGATTATAAAAAAAAAATTTTAGAAAAATTGTCTAAAACATGTTGAATTTTTAATTAAATAAATTCATATTTCATAANATTCATGTTATGTACGTAAGTAAACACTTATTACGTTATTTACTAGTAACAGTACGCGATTTCTTATCTATGAAAACTATTAACATTTGAATAAGCATTTGTAATTGAAATGAAAAAATAATTATGATTATAAAAAAAAATTTTTAGAAAAATTGTCTAAAACATGTTGAATTTTTAATTAAATAAATTCATATTTCATAAATTTAAACGTGAATAATAGTGTATAAGTGCATTTATTATGAAATCTCCTAACAAGGAATATCCTATAATAATATGATTACAATTAGTGATGGGAAATATCGAATAGTAACTATCGAACTATTCGATAGTCATTCAAAAACTATTCGAATAGTAAAAATATTCGATAGTTCACAATATGTTCGAATATTTTTAAAAACTATTCGGTACCTCCATTCAAATAGTTTTTAAAATGTTTGATAGTTTATGCTAAAAATAAAATATTCGGTGGTATAAAAATAGTTTGAATAATTAATCAATAGTTTAAAATATTTGAAAATGAACATCACTAATTTTTTTTATTATTAATTGTATCCTATTTATAATCTTAGTACCCTGAATAAACAGTTTTAAAACAATCCTATTTAGATCGTTAGTGTTATTAAAACAGCAAAACTATAATTTTACATAAGACCAATATTTTAGAAAATTTAACTTACATATTTTTTTTTGCGAAACATTTTATTGTAAAATGATTATTTCGAAAAATAAGAATGATTTTTATTAAAAAAATGAATTTTACCAAATTATTTTTTATTTTAATTTTTTGAGCAAGTAAAAATAATTTTAGAAAATTTTTGTGAATACCATTTTAAAAGAAAATATTAAAATATATAATTTATATTCTATACATGAATTTTCAACCCATATTTATCAGTTTTTACCAACGACTCACAAACTAAAAATAAATATAATGGTACTTTTTACTGTTATTAATTGTATAATAATTTATTTTAAGTATTCGTTAATTATCTTCTTATTATAATTAATTGTACTTAATAAAAATTTTAATTAGAACTAATCGAATATTTTTTGAAACCATTCGCTAGCCCATTCGAATATTTTTAAAAACTATTCGATAGTTTTTTAAAACTATCGAATACTATTCGATAGTTTAAAATATTCGAAAATGCCCATCACTAATTACAATGATAGAATCACACAAATTAATAATTGTTATCACTTTTAACTTAGCTAACCATGGAACACTCGTAGTTGACATACGATAATGTATCTAACTTTTGTTGTACAGATTAAAGATAATCATTTTCGTAAAAAGCGCGTTAAATGTTATTATTATCCTTGGAAAAGAAATCTCCTACTGTTACCAGTAAATAACGGTCAATTTTTTTTTTTTTTAATGGCAACATACATATTTAACTAGCTTATAAAATATAAAATAATCTAATTAAGAAAATGACTCACATACTTTTGAGAACAACTTTTGAAACACTATTTTAGAAGCTAGTTAGATTTGTTCCACTCTGTATTTTCAAATAAATTTTGATACTTAACTAAAATGAACTGATCATACAAAAGCCTATTTAAATTTGAACAACATAAATTAACTATCTTAGTATATAATACTTTACTAATAATGTGATATAACTAATAAAATAAATAAAAAATTTATATACAAGACAAGTCTTCAGAACATATATATATATTTTAACTTATAGTATGTAACACAAGTTTTAATTTAATATATGTTTAAAAGTCGCAGTATTTCCAGAACACTTTCAAAAGTTAAGTTGAAAAAGATCAATTTTTCATACGTATGTATAATATTTTAAACTCCTCTGTATAATATTCCGAAATTAAAAAAAAAAAACCAGCACAGTAGTGACGTGGCATAGTATAATGATATCTGACAGTGATTAAAATCGCTATAAAAAAAAAACGCTTCGATGCAAATCTTCTTTAGATAGTGTTTAATTTAAAAAAATTGGTGGATTATTCCAAAAGCTACATTATCTGCTATTTCCTTATTAATATCCTTAATAAGATAAAGTATGTCGAATGAAAAAGGGATTATTAAAAAATATTATTTCTCATAAAAAAATTGTGTTGATCTATACACTTTTCAATAAGTTATTGCATTATAAAAATTTAAAAATGGAAAAAATATTGAGAATTTTCACACAAAAATAGCATTGGGTAGCCTTTTTTACCATGAAGACAAAATAAAATCCGAAATTTTATTTTTTCATAATAAAGTACATTACATTATCTTTAATTTAAGATATATCAAAGTGTCAGACTTTCCGGAACACTTACTAAAAAGTTAAGTGTAAAAGTAAATTTTTTGTGAAAAAATTGTCAGTTTAAATCCCCCCTGTGGGCAGGTAAAGGGTTAAATTTATAAAATAATATACCAACTGATAGGTAAAGACATTAAACATCTATAAAAAAAAAATTATATTGATTTGTTTATTTTTGAAAAAGTAATGACAGTTTTAAGAAAAAAAAATTGAAAAAATTAGCGATTTTTAAATTTGTAATTTTTTTGGAGATTTCCCCCATTTACGGGGAACGAGGGAATTTTTTTCAATTTTTAGGGTAATGTCTTTGACTAGATACGATTTGTGATCTTTTGATGTATCGTTGAAAGAAATCGGTTCGGTGAGAGCTGAGAAAAAGTGGTAACAGACACACACACAAAAAACACATCATAGTAAAATTAATACCTTCTCAGCTCGCAATCGAAGCTAAAACATGTTGTATGAAAGGAACATGTATAAACTATTAATAAAATAGATTATATTAATCCTGTCGTTTTTCAAAGAGTTATATCAATATAAAAATTAAATATAATGTATGAAATCGAAAATTTTAATACAAAAATAATATGCTTCTTAACAATAGTGACCAACTACTTTAGAATATGGTAAAAATTCTTTAATTTATAGAACTAACATAAGCTTTATCTGAATTTGATTAAAGGACGCAGTATTTCTGGAACATTTTCAAAAATTAAATTAACTTTTTATACAAAAGTTGCTATTTTAAACCTCTTTGTATGCTGTTAAAGGGTCAGATTTCCAAATATATCTAGATATATATACTCAAAGTATTTATACAAAAATTTTATAACAGCTAAAAAAATTTTCAAAATTTGCTATTTTTTGTGGAATGTTCTCAATTTACAAGGAATGAAAATTTTTAAGGTTTATGTGATTAAGTAGACACAATTTTTTATCTTTTGTTGTATCGAAGATAAAAATTGGTTATAGTGAACTGAAAAATAGTAGCGAGATATACACACATCAAAAATAATAATAATTAACACATCATAGTAAAATTAATACCATCTCAGCTTTGAATCTATTCTAATATTCTGTATAATGTTTCATAGACGATAAAAATGTACAAATTATTGAAATCAATTATAATTATTTAGGTAATTTAAAAGTAAATCTAACTGGTCGAGCAGAGTTGACATCAAAAGATATGAATGGTAAAACTTATTTGAAATTAACACATGTAAAAATTACTATGCTTATTGGAGATGCAGTGGGGCGACTTGTTGACAGCAGCAACGACGAAGAAAATATAATGTTAAGTTAGTTTATGCTAATAAATCCTTTCATCATAGACGTATTAATGAATTTTATGCTCTAAATAAGAAAAAATTACAACATTTAATCCAATTAAATTTTTTTTATGAATAATATTTTTTTAGATAGACGCTAAAAACGCCAAAGATCTCGCAACCTAACCTCTTTCAAAATACGTCTCTGACCTTAACTATTAATTTTAGTAATTGTATAAATTATTTTAGCGGAAGCTGCTAACACGTTTTATGATATCAACCGAGCAGAGATGTTAGAAATGTTTACCCCGATAGCTGAAGAGATAGCAGAAGCTCTAGTAACAGAATTGGGTGGTCAAGTGCTGTCATCATTACCATATAATGAAATGTTTGTAGATTGATAGTAGACTATGTAGACATTTAAGTTGTTATAAAGTTAACCTTATTAAATATAATATTTTACTATAGAAATATCACTTACATTTTTGATAATAGTTAATAAATCAAAAAATTATTTTTAATGAAAAATAATAATTAAAAATTAATTAATTATTTCATCAGATAAGTAGTTTTTTATAATGACTTTTTTAAACTTTTAAGAATAAATGTATTTGTATGAAACCAAAAAATTATTTTAATATTATTGTATAATATACTTTTTATAATTTTAGACCAATGGTCGCTTAAATTGATACCGCAAAAGTTTCATTTCATAAAATGAAATGTAAAAAATTTAAAGGGATTGATGCAATTATTTTTAATAAAAAAATTTTGTTACTTATGAATAAATACACTACAAGGAATTTTCATCAGAAACAAAAATATACTTTTCTAAATCAACTTTTCGCGATGTTTTCAAATGTACAATTAGATTTTTCTATCACTTCTAAGTTTTAATATTATTACTTATTATTAAAAAAAAAACCAGCACAGGGGGGTCGCGGCACTGTGGTGCGTGGCATAGTTGGGTTAAGTATAATGATATCTAACAGTTATTAAAATCACTATCATAAAAAAAGACTTCGATGCAAAGCATTAGACAGTCTTTAGTATAAAAAAAATTGATTGGCTAGCGTTAAAAGAAATATCACGAACAAAAGAAATATTATGTCCAATAAATTATTCAGTAGAATTAAAAGAATTTAATAAATTAGTTCATATTGTTTTATTAATTTGATTTACGGCTAAAGTTTTTTTTTTAATATTAAAGTATATTACATAAGCTTTAATTTAAGATATATATATAAAAATTTCAGTATTTCCAGAACACTTTCAAAAGTTAAGTTGAAAAAGTTCTATTTTCTATATGCATTTTTTAGATTAGAAGCCCCCCGTATATAGGGAAATGATCTGATTTAATAAAAAAGCATGTCGAATGAAAGAAGTATATAAATATTATTTCTTATAAAAAAATTGTATTGATCCATACATTTTTCAAAAAGTTATAAAATTTTAAAATTAAAAATGTAAAATATAAAATCGAGAATTTTAACACAAAAATAGCATACGGTAGCCATTTTCACCATGAAGACAAAATAAAGTCTGACATTTTTTTTCCATAATAAAGTATATTACATTTGCTTTAATTTAAGTTATATATAAAAGTGTCAGTATTTCTGAAATACTTTCAAAAGTTAAGTTGAAAAAGTTAATTTTTTGTAAAAAAGTTGTCATTTTGAATCCCCCCTGTGGGCTGGTAAAGGGTTAAATGTATAAAAAAATACATCAAATGATAGGCAAAGTCATCAATCATCTATAAAAAAAAAATTATATTGATATGTTCATTTTTGAAAAAGTTATGGCTGTTTTTAGTAATAATAATTGAAAAAAATTCTAAAATTAGTGATTTTTAAATTTGTAATTTTCTTGGAGATTTCCTGCATTTACGGGGAACGAGGGAAATTTTTTCAATTTTTGAAGGTGATGTCTTCTATTAGATACGATTTGTGATCTTTTAACGTATCATTGAAAGAAATCGGTTCGGTGAGAGCTGAGTAAAAGTGGTAACAAACACAAAAAAAACACATCATAGTAAAATTAATACCTTCTCAGCTTCGCATCGAAGCTAAAATAATTTATTTTACCATAACTTTTACCTCAATTTCAATTTTATTATTAGAAAATTTTAAGAGAATTAAAAAAATTGTATCGTTAACATTATATTAATGTTAGGAAGTTTTATAATTACTATTTATAGTAAATTTATCAGAGTAACAAATATTTTTTTACATTTTTATGGTAATAGATAACTTAAATAGAAGTAATAGTAATAATTTCCTAGTAACTTTTGTTGTTTGAAAAGATTCTACAATTGAAATATTCAGAACTTAATTAATTTTAATGATTTGCTTTAACTAAATAAACCAATCAGAACAAAAAACGTATTATTTTTATTAACTTTGATGTCTGTTTTCACCGTATAAATATATAAATATATAATATATAAATATAATGCACGAAAAAAGGAATATTTTTACTTTTTGTCATTTTTTGTAAGTACTTTATATTAATTATTTATTTACAAAAATGTATAATTTTCTTAAACCAACTGCTGACATTCAAAATTAGAGTTCAATATTGTCTATTAAAATAAATTATTTGAACAATACTTTATTAAATTTATAATTTATGCTTTACGCAATCTATTTTTGAATTTAAAAATCCTACTTAAATATTCCAAAGAAATACTTATCTAGACTTTTTCAAAAAATATATACTGATAGTTTATACATTAACAATAAAAAATGTTTTTTAAAAAATATACTGTGTTGCTTTATTTGGTATGTGTTGTGGAGACTATATTATTTTACGGAATGATATTCGGGAATCAAGTTGATAAATCATTAGAAACTGCTTTAAAATTAGACACAGGATTCGATTATCCTACTTATGATGAACTATGCAATTTGTCAATTTTAGAATGCAATAATAAAATCTTGGCAGGAGAACAATATCTAGAAAATGTTGAATTAATGTATAAAACGACCATAATATGCAATGACCTTTATTGTGGTAATATATTTAATTATCTTCGATATTTGGCTCTTTTTTTTTTCACTACAATTCCACCTAGCCCTAGATATGATATAAATAGAATTACTTTAAATGAATCGATTACAAAACAATTTTTAGTTACAATGATAAAGCTTGATTTCAGTGATAAACAAACCATTTTTTGGATGATACATTTATTTAATAAGTATATTCAATTGTTTGGTAATGACATACATCAATATGGCCGGTTTATTTATCCTACTCTCGAAATCGTTTACAATTCAATAAAATATGCAAGTACGCAAATATGTCGAAAAAATAATAAATATGAAGTATATAATATTCCTTCGAATGATTCGGAAAAATATTCTACTCTCATGAACCTAATAGATGTTATGAATCGAAGAAAAGAAATCAACAAAATTGTACTAAGAAATACAGAAGAACAAGAAAATTCGTTCTCACTCAGAAGTATTTACCTGTGTGACATAATTGAAAACAAAGAATTATTGAGAACTGTTATAATAGATTTTGGTGAACAGAGTGAAGATACTTTTGAAGCTATCTACAATGAAATATATGAGGCATATACAACGGCAAAGAATTATTTTTGGTTCAATTTATGGATGAAACAAATTGGAATTTACCAAAAAAAATTGTTAAACGTTTTTAAAACCGTTTTAATGCACTTAGTGAGAAAAGGTTTAATGTACAGTTCATTAATGTTAAAAAAGAAAAATGTAATAAATGCAAAGAATAGTCTACGTCGAATGCATTATTTTGTTAATCATATTATTATATTATTTGAAGGTCAAGAATTTCATGATGTTCAAAAAGCATTAAACTCTTTTGATGAATTACCGACATTCACTGAAAATTTTAACCTATATTTTATTGTCGTTATTCCAAAAATCGAAAGCATAATAAATGAAATAAAATCAAACTCTTTTAATCTTATTTTAAATAATTTAATTAGTGAACCAGGCTACGAATCGACTATCCATGATAGAACTAAAAAATATATTTCAGAAATTGTGTTAAGTGTTAATGAAATCAATACTATTAAAAATTTAGAGACATTCACAGATGATAATGATATAAATATGAATTTAGTAAGAATATATTCATTTATAAAGTTAATTGAGAGATCATTCCAAAATGTTAACTTAAAAACAATATTATCATATTCAAAATTTACTGAATTTTTCCAAATATTCGGTAGCTATAGTGATAATAACAGAGAAAATTATGTGAGATTATTGGAATTATGAAAAATGTTTTGTTAATACAGTTAAAGCAAATATTAATCAGTTATTTTCAATTAAATTAATATATTTCTAAACAATACTAAAATTATTTTTAATTTTATTTAAGTTTATTTTTTAGATTGTTTTGTGTAACGTGAATTTTTTTTGGTGAATCATTTAATTTATATTCATACATTCAATTGATAATAATATTATTTCTTTATTATCGTACAAGTAAATGTTAATAAATATTTTAACTATGCAAATTTTTTATAAACTATTCTATTTTAATGAAAAACCTAATCTAATTTTAAATGTTCATCCAATATTATATACTTACTGTGAGTGTTTCTTATTAAGAAGATAGTCTTGAGTTTTATGTGTCTTCTAACAAGACATCCATAAAAGTCTGCAGACAAATCTAAACGTAACCTCATAGTTTGAGGTAACAATTTACTATTAGAACCTTTAGAACATTAAATTTTAAATGTTTTTTCAAAAAGATTTGAGCAAGTAGCAATAGTCCAAAAAAGCACGATAATTACAATTATATATGGTAATCGGTTATCATAAATTGTTATATTAAATTAATCTACTGATTATCATGCTTGATAGTAAGGCTAAGTTTATTAGCCTTTCCCTATTTGTGTTAAATGTTTAGTGTAAGCTTTCATTTCCAATGTTTCGTTAAAGAATTGGTTCTTTTCCAATTTTTACTAACACAATAGCCCGATGGCAGATTAAATGATTATGGCTGATTATCAATATAATTTTCTAACACAATAGGCGTCATCCAGAAGATCTTTTTGGGTCGCGGCGGGTATTCAGCGGCAATGGTGATGATGACGATAGATACATTGCTACACATGACGTCACAACTAGTTTATAAAACATTCTATCAAAAATTGTTGTGCACCGTTGCGTTAATTTTATTATCATGAATATGATAATATCTAAAATAAGCGGTAGTCTACCTTGGAACCCAATAGGAAAATTTTAATTTTAATCTTACAAGGAGAGGTCACGGAGATGGGGTCACCGATTTTCATAAAATTTATATAGATTTAATATATATTGAATACAGAATCAGACATATTTGGAATTTTTTGCCAATGCCCTCCCTAAGTCGAGAAAATTGACTTTGAAAATTTTAATTAGCTTAAATAGGGTCATTTTTCGTTAAGTAAACAGTGCGTGTTATGGTCCAATCTACAATACGTGATTCTATGACACGTACATACTCGGGATCTATAAGCCTCATCATATTATTAAACTTTTTGCATTTTTTTCATTGTTTTCTCTTTGAATTATTAATTTTATGTAATATTTGTTAATTTTTTTTTTACAAATAAATAAATTCTATTTTTTATATTAACCGGGTATGAATATATAAATTATAAATGAGAGAGATTTTTGAAAGGTTTAACGTCCAGTGCTAGGTTTTGCGTGAAGTTCATATTTAATGAAGAAGTAAAGTTAATCATTTTTTTCATTGAATAAAATTATATATATATCGATTAATATTTGCGTACATTTAAAACTCTTAAATTATTATTTTTTAATTACTATATTCAAAATTAATAATAATAAAAAATAAAATTATATATTATTATTTACTCAATTGACTACGATTTTTAGTCATATAATAAACATACATTTTTTTGAAAATTACAATAGGTTAAATTAAAATGTATAATGATTTTATATATATTTAAAGATTCCTCATGATCATCTCTTTATAAATATATTCTTACCCAATTAATAGTAAAAGTTATATTTATGTGCATAAAATATTGTTTTATTTTAATCATATTTTTACTATTTTATATGAAATATGTGTGTGAAATAAATAAATGTAAAATAAATGTGAAGACAAAATAAAGTCCGAAATTTTTTTTTTTAATATTAAAGTATATTACATAAGCTTTAATTTAAGATATATATATAAAAATTTCAGTATTTCCGGAACACTTTCAAAAGTTAAGTTGAAAAAGTTCTATTTTCTATATGCATTTTTTAGATTAGAAGCCCCCCGTATATAGGGAAATGATCTGATTTAATAAAAAAGCATGTCGAATGAAAGAAGTATATAAATATTATTTCTTATAAAAAAATTGTATTGATCCATACATTTTTCAAAAAGTTATAAAATTTTAAAATTAAAAATGTAAAATATAAAATCGAGAATTTTAACACAAAAATAGCATACGGTAGCCATTTTCACCATGAAGACAAAATAAAGTCTGACATTTTTTTTCCATAATAAAGTATATTACATTTGCTTTAATTTAAGTTATATATAAAAGTGTATATGATGTCTTTGACTAGATACGATTTGTGATCTTTTGACGTATCGTTGAAAGAAATCGGTTCGGTGAGAGCTGAGAAAAAGTGGTAACAGACACAAAAAAATAAATAAATAATTAATTAAACACATCTCAGTAAAACCAATACCTTCTCAGCTTCGCATCGAAGCTTAAAAGAAGATCTCATTTCCTTCGCTTAACGAAATTTGTTTTTTTGAATGTAAATTCGTTTGAGTGATATTAAAAAAAACATACACTTCTACCATAACATACGTATATTTATGACTCATGTTAATGTTGGATATTTATTTATTTATTTTTATGAAACTGAGCGTGTCGCCTTTCCTTCCGTCCCTTCAGGTTTTGTGTATACCTTTCGTCGGACGTCACTGTGGTAAAACGACACTATGCTTAGATGTACAGGCGGAGTATTTGCAAATGGAAAGATGAAAATAATATTTTTATAGTCTTTCTTTCCCTTAGACTGTGTCCTTCGCCTACTACCAAATAATAAAATGTGAATATACCAAGAGTTAGACGCATGGAATGATACGTAAAATAACAATAATAATAACATGTATACATAGGTGTAGGTTTTTATCGAATAACATTTTTATGAGTCCTCGAGGGATTAGTGATATTTTACATTATTGAAGGACTTGAGTTTTGAAAAGATAACATATATTATTTTGTAAGATCTTGGACAAATAACCAGTCAGGTTAATCTAAGGACTCGAAATACATCTTTTTTTAAATACCAGTAGTATAATTTGTTAAAATAGGAACATTTAAAGTACTCATCGTTGTTAAATCTAAATAAATATAGAAACCATAAAATTTCAAAACAAAACATCTTCAATGTCTGATAAATATAATTAATTTTTATTTAACTGCGAATGTTTCAATTTGATAAATAAATTATTCTCAAAAAACTATAGTATTACTACGACGGTTTCTTGTAGTTTAATAATTAAATAAAATATTTGATACTATTTTTATAAGAATTGGATTGTTATTCAAGGAAAAAAAAACCAAAATTTGTATATTAAATCAGTGTTATAGCCAAGAGAAGGCTAATGAGGTTATAGCCCCTTCCATTGGCCAAATTCTTTTTCCAAGAAAAAGTTTAAAGGAAACTATTTCAGAAGAATTAAATTTAATATTTAATATTACGTCCTGAATTATTTTAAATCTATTCACTTTTTCATACAATAAAAAACTTGTCTCATTTCCAAATTGAATATTTAATTAACATGATAAATGAAAAATATATAAATTTAATTCTATATACTGCTTATCTCAGATTAGATAAAATTAATAAGCTAATTATAAACAAAAATTTATAGTAGTATATCAACTTTTAAAATTTATATTTAAATTCTAAAATAGTCATAAATATGAATGGACAATTTTTTTAATTTTAAAATAAATGAAGAACATTAAATGTCATAAAGTCATAACTACCAATATTAGAATAAAAATGTGTTTTTTTATGTTGACAATATTTATATGTTTTGCTCTTTAATATTGATATTTGCCCCCAAAGAATTATTGCACCTTTGAATCACACCCTAAGTACTAGAGTTCGTTGACGATATAGATATTTGGATTCGATTTCGATGTCGTCGACATTCTTCATTTTCCCAGCGATATCGATTATTTTTGAAATATCGCAATAATCAAAAAAAAATCTTCAATAAAAAAAACTGTTTGAATTTTAGTCGTTTTGTTATAAAATACATATTATTTGATATATGACCAAAAACAATTGGTAATGTTAAGTGATAATGTTATTAATATTTTTTGTATTAAAATGTAATATGGAATATAGAATTGAGATAAGACGAAAAATTATATTTATTGACATAAAATTCTATTTTTCAATTAGGTTTTTTAATGTAACATTGCTGTTATTCCTATTTTTAACAAAGTAAAGTCAAAAAGAGAATTGAAGAATGAAATTTTAGAATTAGAAGATATACAGAAACAACTGGTTGAAACTAAATCTGAAAATTAAATGAAATTATAGAGTCCAAAATAAAATAAAATTCTTTTTAGATGATAGTGATGAAGAAAATGTTGTTTTCTGTAAAAATTATAAATTTTATTTTTGAGTAAAAGAAAAATTATTTTCAGTTATGATAAAGCGATAAAAAAGTATGAACAGTACTTATAATATTTTTTTATCTTAATTAATTAAACCAAAACTCTGTAACTATAATACTATTATTCAACAAAGAACAATTTCATCCGTTTAATATAACCAATATATAATGATATAGTCTTGTAACAAAAAAAAACTTATTTCTTCATAATAAAAGATAATTAAAAAATATTTGATTATCGTTATGAGATACAGTTATAATCTAAATATTATTGATATTAATATCATTATCTGATTTAGTTGGTATGCCATAATCAGATTTTTACAACAATGGTAACTTAACGGTATTCTTGATAATAAAAAATGATGAAAACATTTAAATAAAAAATCAAATTTTTGAATATAATTTTTTTTTCGATGTTATTTTTTTATTATTATTATGTCATACGATATCGAGAACAATTTTTTTTATAATATATTATCGCTGAAATTCAGTATGATATCGATATCTAAAAATATATCGTTGACATTATATAACAAATATTTTTTAAATATAGGCTTTATAAATTATATTTAGAACCAATCAATTTTCTTTTCAATATTTTTTCTGTGAAAAAATTCTGTACAGTAGTGTACCTAACATAGGCCCGGGCTCATTTTGATTTTAGATAACAAACACTAACATTACTAACATGATCTCCAAGGACCATACATTTTTAAAGGCCCTAGTACCAAACCAAAACAGCCCCAAAACATTTTATTTATTTTTAAATAATGATAAAAAGGATTATTTAGGCCTCCAAAGAGACTAGGCACTGGTACTAATAATCTAAGTTCTAAAATAGAAATATGATATTTATAATTTCTAAGAACTAGTTTAAATTAGTATATATCATTTGTTTCGTTATACAATTCTTTAAAATTTTAACGTTTTGCTCAGAAATGTATATATATATATATATATATATACAGGGTGATTCATTAAGGATAAGACACTCGTTTACTCAGTAACTATTGAAAATTTTAAATTTTTGGTAAGGAAAATATTGTTTGATTCAAAAAACACTACAATAATATGTAGTAAAAACATGATATTTTTCATCCCTTCAAGGTTAAATTGTTCAAAACTATAAAAAAATAATTTGTGTCAAATTTCATTAATTTTGGTCAACCCTAAGCCGTGCCTCAAGAGGGTTGAAAATTTAATCATGAGGGTAGTTTTTCAATAATTGTAGTTTATCTCAAAATTTATGATTTTCACATAAAAGTTATTACTAAAAAAGTCATAAGTCAAATATTTACCTCGCAAAAGTTAAAAATTTAACCAAATATATGTTTAAAAGTAAAATTCTGAAATTTTCAGAATTTTAATATATACGATAAAGCGTTTGCGTTATAAAAAAAATGCTTGAGTAAAAGTTGTTTTAAATTAAATATTTCATATTTTTTGTAAAAAAAAAACAGTTATTAATTTTTTAATTTATAAGTATAAGTTAAACTTAAACTTAAATAATAAGTTTCGTTCTAAAATAATTGTAAAAAGACAACGAATCTTTTTAAAGTTTTAAATAATTATAAATAATGCAATATAAAATTTACACATTATAAATGATTACAATATTTTATAATATCCAAATTCATGCATAAATTATAGTAATATAAATAAAAAATGAATAAATAATAAAAATAATTTATCCCATTAGTGTAGCTTTTTTACTGTTAGGGAATGGCTTTTGATATCGCGTTAAAACTTGTAATATGTACTGTTTTTGTCCCTCGTTTTTAAATCCTATCTTATTAAAATCCTCCATTAATTTTACCACACACTCTGCAGTATCATTCACTACCTTTAAATTATTGATAATTTCTTGACCTTTGCAATAACTTGAATTTTTTTCCCATATAGATGGGTCTGTTTCCATAAAACTATAATCAATATTAAATCGATCAAAAAAATTTAAAGTTTTACTTGTCACAAAATCTTCTATTTTTTATAAAGTTTGATACTTTATTGAAGTCCAAATTTATGCGTTTATTTTTTATGACATAATATTCTTCCCCATCGAAATTTTCAGTATCAATTCTTTTAATGTTAAATTCCATTTTAGTTTTTGTCTCGTGTGGAATATGTTTATCGAAAAATGCAAAAGAAATGATGTCTGAAGTTAAATACCATAAATGGTTAACAAATTTTTTCAAATTATTTTTTGATAATTCTTCATCTATGGTTTTGTATTGGAATATATTTTTTAAAAATTCTAAATCTTGTCGAGGCAAAAAAGTAGCAATTGGTGCATTAAACCAAGCTTTGATGTATAAATTAATCNGGTGCATTAAACCAAGCTTTGATGTATAAATTAATCAAGAAAATGTATATACTCGAGATTGAATTATATTCTTTTTGTGTCTACTTGAATTCTTCACGAAAAATAAATATTTTAAGAGTATAAATCGCTTTTGACATCCATCGAGTATGGTGAATCGCTCCTGGATCTCTAAATAATACACCTCTAGACGGAACTCCGTTTAAAAAAATTACTGTTAGCTCAAGAAATTCTCTATAATCTTCTCTTAAGTGGGATAGTTTTAATTGATTTAAACAAAACTCTAAAATATGATCAATAGAACTTTGCAATTTTTCAAAAATAAATCGATTGTTGATACCAGACTTGTAATTTTCGGGCTAGACTTTTGAAAACAAAGAAATAAGGGGACATTCGGTACTGAAGTTATACCAAATTTTATGTCAAATGTACATTTTAAAATAATCTCGTAAATATGATGACGATACGGAAAGTATAAAATGTTTTTTTCTAACCATTGTTCTAACAAAACAAACGTACCTCCAATACTGCCTAAACGATAATTAATATTACTATTTATATTTTAAATTAAATTTTGAAGGATATAAAATTATAAATAACAGTTAATATAGTTTTATGTAAAAGTAGCAACACGAAAAACAGTGATTTTTTACACAAAAATAATAATTTTCGTTTAATTTCGACTGAGTTAAATAGATAATAATAAACAATTGTTTTATTTACCTATGTTAGTGACTGTAGTATCAAAACACATAGCTTTTACGTGGTTTCTTAAACCCCAATCGACCAACGTTTGATATATAGCCTCAGCCTGTGATTTAGAAGTTCCGTTTAACATTTTTGGTACTGCTAATAGTTGGTCATTTCCATTATTTGAAATAATTATAGGTAGTCTATCAACTAATTGTTTACTACATAAATCAGGTAATAATTTGCCGTCCCAATGTAAAACTAAGGCATTGAGATTAGTCACAGAATATTTGTCGCGAATTTCTGTAGCTAAATTCCAACGTATTTTTTCACGATGTCGTTTAATTGATGACCTATTAACTATGATATCATTGACATCATGCCCTAATGATTCAGCCACTGCAATTATAATATGCACTGCGTCTCGGTCGCTTATTTTGCACCTATCTAATGCTGAAGATAACTTTTCAGTCATTATGTCTATTGTACCTCTTTGTTTTATGGAGCTTGATATTGGCAAAACATTAGTTTCATTAGACGGATCCGGTGAAAAATAAATATCTTCTAAATTTAATATTTGATAGTTTTTTTAACATTGCCATCAAACAAATTACTGAAGTCATCATTGCTTACAACTATAAAACAATATAAATTAATGAATATAATGATGTATAAATCGTTGTAGATAATTTATAGATCGTAATATTTTAATCTAACTCACAATCATCAGGCAAACTTTCTTCTGTGTCGTCGCTTGTAGAACAGAACTCCACAGTTTTAGCTAAAATTTAAATAAAAATTGCATATGACTGAACAATACTATACTATTCATTGTTTATTTATAACTCAAAATACTTACTAGTTAATTTGAATTCATCTTCATTAAGTTTTCTTTTTTTCTCATATTCTTTTAATTTTTTAAATTGCTTAAATTCTTTTTTTTGTTAAGTTACATCAACATTAATAAGTGATCCTGGACGACCTTTTTGTTTTTGGCTTATTAAAAACTGCTTGTCTATAACAATAGTCATCATGTCTAATGCATCTGCATGAGCAATATCAAATAGCTCATCAAAACATTGTACAATTTTATTTTCCTTATTAATTTATTATTTATTTTCAAATTTATTTATTTATCTATCTGAGTATTTGTACGCCGACTTGAATTTTTTTGCAAATTACGCCATGTATTGTACAATTCCTTTAATTTTGGTAAACAATTACGAACTTCTTTAGTAGGTATTCGAACTTTTTGCCAGAATATCAATGTTTCATTCATCACTAAACGCGCACTATCACGAACACTCAAATTAACTTCTCGAATATTAAAAAATAATACCCATAAAACTTGTTTATTTGATGGTAATTTACATCCAACGAGTTGATGTGAACTATTACCAATTAAATAAATACTTTTTCGTAAATTTCTTTTAGTCTCCATTAAATAAAAAAGTAATAATTGAGTTTAAAAAATCACAAAATATACAGACTACAGATTATCTCGATGAAACCTCAATGTTAAACTTAACGTTTATTATTGATGTAAAGATATGAACTAAAATGCTGTAGTTTATGATATCGCATGTAATCAACACAGTTAATAATAATAGGTATTTTTAAGTAGGTAATGTCCAATCTGACCATACTATTTCGATACTANATAATATTCAATCTGACCACACTATTTCGACGATATTTATACCTTGTAGAAATCAACAAAAAAAAATAATCTATTAGTTTGTCAATATAAACGTATGATACTAAAATAAAAAACTCTAGAAATGAATTTTTGTTATTTTGTGATCGAATGAGCCGTTTTGTGGAAAAAGTACTAAAGACAAATATTATTGAAAATTTAATTGAAAAAATATTTTATCATTAGATATATTTTCCTATAGTTAATACTTTAGGATATAATCGCAAAAAACTGCGCAAAAATAAATACGCTCATTTTTTTCATTTGATTACCAAATTTCATTAAGTATTGATTATTACTTTATAATAAAAATCTTTAAATAAAATAATATATCTATATATATATATATATATGTAATTTTTTATTACATTTTAGATGTCTTTTCTACATTAATTATGATGTAGTATAATATAATAAACAAAATATTATTTGTATAATATAAAAATAAAAACATATTTATTCTTATTAAATATATTTTAGCAAAATGTTATCTTATCGCTATTTATTTAAATAATTACAAATTTCAATAAGTACAAAAATATATTAAAAAATTAAATTGAATTACATAATTGAAAAAGAACAATTAAAAATATTTATAGCACAAAAAATCTTTAAATAAAAAAAATATATGCACCGTGTAATCATTGAACATCCAATAACAAAAATATTTATTAGATCTTAAATAAAAAAAAAATTCAAAAAAACAATTTTTATGATTAGAACAACATAAAAAATATAATAGAAAAAATAATGTACAAAATGAATGATATAAACGAAACTATTCATTAAATTGANAAAAATAATGTACAAAATGAATGATAGAAACGAAACTATTCATTAAATTGAAAATTCTTGAACGAAAGTTCACAAAAATTATTACCAACTTGAAAGTTGTTTATAATACAACACTGTTGATTTTTCAACAATTATAAGTCATCCGCAGAGTATAGTTCAATAAAAATTTGTTTAAATTAAATCTATAGTCTCTGCAGCAAAAAATATAAGAGTTATAAGGTAAATTGCTTGGTCATGATTTAACAAAATTAAATGTTTAGATTAGTTCATCAATTGAATCTAGATCTTTTTGATCGTTTTTTCTTAGAAACTTTTTTTGTAGAGCTATTCGTATTTAACTTTTTATTTTTTGTAGGATTATCAGTTGGTGTATCAAAATTATTTATACTATCAACCTTGTTAGATAGTTTTATATGANTGTATCAAAATTATTTATGCCACCAACATTGTTAGATAGTTCTATGTTATTTACTAATTTTTCTAGTTCGATTGTATTAATTGTTTTATTAAACACATAGGAGTCTATAATTTCTTGCGGAATTCTTTTGAGCAACACAAAAGGATCTATAAATACCAAAATTATAAATTAATTTTTTGATAACAATTTTATACAAAATAAATCATTTTTATGTTAAAAAGTAATTATATTATTATAAAATGACAAAATCTTTTTTATAAACACCATTGGAACTTTAAAAAAGAATATATAAAAATAAATATTATTATGATTANGAATATATAAAAATAAATATTACTATGATAATTTCATAAGAATTCGTATGTTATTTTCAAAACAAAAATGAAAAATATGTTTAAAGTAACGCGGTTTTGCTATTCGCTTAATAGACTTAGTGTAGAAGGGTTTCCGAGGAACTCCTTTAGGGTTTCTTGTCATAAACACAACTAGGAAACAAGAAGGTGCTAAGCCCCTCAATTGACAAAATTACCCCCAACATTTTTTTAATTTACGTATGTTTTGATATGACTTATAACTTATAATACAACAATAATTTTGTTGATATTTTATTTTCTTCAAAATTTTAAAATAGCCATTATTCAGCCTTATCTTACAAAAAAATTTTGTGGGTCGATGATAATATTAGGACAAGTACATATTAAGTTATTATTTCAACGAAATTATTATTTGATCAAAAATAATAAAATATGTCTAACCTAGTTGGACATTCTGTATAATTGTTTGGGGTAAGAAGAAAATCCAATTAGCACCCTCCAAAATGTTAGTTAAATGTTAGATTATTTTATGGTTTAAGTGTTATATGTATAATTAAGTGACTTAATTAGACTAAATTTAATTATTAAAAACTAAAGCTCTATGAAATATACTTCATTAATTTATTACTTGAAACATTAAAACAAAATATAACTCTAAAATACACTAATACAAAATTTAAAAATATATTATTTATATATTTTTAATAATAGTATAAAATGAATGATTGATTAGCTGTTACTATCAAACTATTATATATATACTAACAGTGGAATTTGATTTTTTTTTATAAGAAAAACAAAGGCGTCATTTGGGTGGAGACAACTAGGCTTTTTCCCCAGTCTAAATTTTCAATACATATTGAGGCCGTATAGTGTTTTAAATTGCAATATTAGCAAGACACAAAATATCAAGAATGTGATGCAGCTGACATACTTTACCCACTCATTCTATGCACTTGTGTATATTATTATAAAAAAAATGACACTTACTCATATCATTGACTTTGTCGGATGGTATTTCCACATTAATTGGATTTGATTTGTTTTCAGTAGATATTTCGACGTTTGACACGTTAGGAGTTTTATTCTTACGATTTGAATTAAGAGTATAAGAATTATTTACTTTGTCTTCATATTTATTTGTTAGTCTAAGTTTTTTACGTGAATCGTTAACGTCGTCGAGATGAGCTCTCTTCTTTGATTGAAAAGTCTTGGAAGTTTCAGGCTTTTGAATCCTTGAATCCTCGTCTTCATCAAATGTTAAAAGATCTTTATAAAATTTTATAATTTTACGTTTACTTGGACGTTTGCCAACATAATGAGGATTTAAACGTATGTTGATGTCGATGACAGGAGTTCTATTCTTTTTTCGATACATCTTGTGGGTTTCAGAATTGTTAATTCTTACATTTTCTTGTTCACCAGAATTATTTACTATTTCGTCTGCATTAGTTTTTTTACTAGACATATAATAGTCTATAATGTCTTGTGGAATTCTTTCGATCAATACAATCGGATCTATTGATTCAAAAATTATAAATATTTTATGTAAAATATATAAATTGTATATTAAAATATATTAATATAAAATAAATTAATCTTACTCATATGTTTGACAGCTTCGGATGGTATTTCCACATTAATTGAATTTGATTTGTTTTTAGTAGATATCTTAGCGTTTGACTTATTGCGAGTTTGATTGTTACGTTTCAAAATTAACGCATCAGAATTTTTTTCTTGTCTTTTATTGACAGTTGTTTGTTTTTCAGTAAATTTCTTAACATGGCCAACATTAAGTGTCTTTTTTGATTGAAACGTCTTGGAAGTTTCAGTCTTATNAAGTGTCTTTTTTGATTGAAACGTCTTGGAAGTTTCAGGCTTTTGAATCGTTGTATCCTCGTCTTCATAAAATGTTAAAAGATCTTTATAAAATTTTATAATTTTACGTTTACTTGGACGTTTGCCAATATAATGAGGATTTGAACGTATGTTGACGAGAATGGAATTTGATTTTCTATGACCAGTTTTTAGATGGCTTATAGTCTTTTTGGTTTTGTTTTTCATGTTTAACTTTTCGTGCAGAGATATAAATTAAATATCTGACTACAAAAAATCAAATATTAAAGAGGTTTTGGGCAACTTTTGTGGGGTTTTCGGGCTTAAGAAAATTTCCGTGTCACACCTAAATCGCCCGTGACTGTTAAAAAATATTAACTTAAACAATATAAATTTGTAGTCATGGATACAAGAAGAAAAATTTATATAAAAACAAATAAATTGAAATAGACAATCGCTTTTGCATTATGTAAAACGAAAAATATATTGACCATTAAAACTTTTAGCCAGAAAAATTAAAATTAAAATTATATTTATTGTTGTAAAAGTTTGTAAAATTTCCATTTTCTTCATATAAATTTTTTTTTATTGTTGCATATTATATTTTTATAATTGTATTTGAGATATTGAAATACAAAAATGTGTAAATTGACATAAAGAAGTTTCAAAAATTTTAAGGTAGACAAATTAGTTATAAACTCACGTGAAATTAACAAAGTATAGGAATGACATATTTATTATATGAATAGTTTTCTTATAAATAATGATTAATTATCAGTCTAATCAGTCATTCTAATTTGATCAGATATTGATTCTTGTTCTAAACCATTTAATTTCTTGTAAAATAAAAATTATATTAGAATTAAAAATTTTTTTTTAAGATAATATGCAATTTATCATTCATGGAGTATTTTTTATGTTGGTATGGACCGTTAGTATATTATAATAGAAAAAATGTATTTTCTATAATTCAAGTAAAAAGATTTTTATTTTGGTAATTTAACTTTTCTTAACTCTAAATGGTAACTTGATAACTTTATTTTTATCACTAAAATAATCCGGAATAACGTTATTTTTATATAACAATGTTTGTTATTCAAGGAATAATACAATTTGTCTGAGTTACATAAAGAAATTATTTTATAAATTTAATTTACATTTATACAAATTAGTAAAATTGATTTCAATTGCTACACTTTTAATAATGTAAACATTATGATACGCTCATTGATGATTAAGTTTGAACGAATGTTTCGACGACTTATGAGTTCAGGCGTTCCGTATAGGCAAGCTAACTTTCAAGTCCTCGGCAAGTGACGTAGACGCGCACTGTATTTACCAATCGAGAAAAATTGTGAAACGGTACTAGGGACTCAGGAGGAAAGCAATGAAAGTGGGCAATTTGATTTCCGATATTCGGTAATTTACAAAAAAAAAAAAAGTTGAAAAAATAGTACTAGGAATTCAATTTTGTTGAACTTTTAACTTTTGCGAGGTAAATATTTGACTTATGACTTTTTCAGTAATAACTTTTTTATGTAAAATATTCATATCTACAATTTTTTCTTATAAACTTTTATGTAAAAATCATAAATTTTGAGATAAACTACAATTATTGAAAAACTACCCTTATGATTGAATTTTCAACCCTCTTGAGACACGGCTTAGGGTTGACCAAAATTAATAAAATTTGACATAAATTATTTTTTTATAGTTTTAAACAAATTCCGGGGGTAGCCTGTTCAAATTTAAAAAAATGAAATTTAAGGACCACCCTAATATATATATATATATATATATGTTTATATATCATTAATTTTTAAAGTTTGACTTGAAATTTTTAGTTAAATATTTTTCAAATTTAACACATTATATAATAGTTTTAGAAAGACTTCTAACGACACTAATTATGTAGAGCAATTTAAAATCTATCAGAAAATAAAAATATCGCTTCAGTGCAATGGCATAATTTGAGCAAAATTTTAGTAGCTGCAAAATTTTTTTCGTTTATTTGGAAGATAAGCGTTTTCGAGACTATCTAACCCTCTAACTCTGCTGGCATAAATTAATTAATACACTCAATTAACGTACACAAATGATTATTTATAATAATAAATATATAGTTTACAAAAATAATACATTAAAAATAATAATATTGTCACATAAAATTATTTTAGTTATATAATTATAATTTGTAATATATACAGGGTGGCCCACCACTCACTGACAACTTAAATAACTTTTGATCCAGTTAATATTTTTAGTTGATTTTTTTTTTAAATAATAGTTATACGTTAGGTCCATAGCTATATCTCAATAATTAATTTTTTTACATTTTATTAAAAATATTAATTATTTTAAAATTTTAAATAAAATGTAAAAAAAAAATCTAAGATAGCTATTTTGTAGAGTAGAATTTAAGAAAAAGTTTAGTAAAAAAATATCTTATTAATATTTAGTATTAAATATTCTAGAGCGTTTTGAAGTTTGTGAAAATTTGAATTTTCATGTATTATTTTACGGTATTAAACATTGAAATATGTATTGATAAAAGGACAGAAGAAAACGCTATCTTTTCATGATTACTGTGTATACATATGATGATAATGTGTATACATTACAAACTTGGCATTAATACCATGATAAGAAATTAGATAAGGCAATTATTACTTATCACTCTCATTCAAAAGTATATTGAAATATTTAACTAGCTTATAAAATAGGAAATAATCTAATTTTAAGAAAATGACTGACATACTTTTGAAAATAATTTTTGAATCACTATTTTAGAAGTTATTAAAAATGTATAGTAATGAGTGGGTGATACTATTTTTATCATTAGTTATTCCACAACCGTACTCTTTGTCCCGCTTAGATATAAAAATGAGAATAACTACCAAAATATTGTTTCAAAAGTTGTTATCGACCAGTCATATTCTTAATTAAATAAATTTCTATTTTATAAAATAGTTAAATATGTATGCTGCGGTTTTAAAAAATAAATTTGACACCCTTTTAAATTATAAGGGATGATTTTAAAAAGTAATTGTAAGCGGATATATAAAAAAATATATGCAACTTAATGAAATCTAATTTCTTTTATAAATATTGTTTTAATTTTGAGAGTAATTGGGTTTGTTTATGATAAACCAATCACTCTTTATATTACTATATTATAATATTAAAAATATCAATTGCTATATTCAAGTTAAGAAATACAATATTTTTGAAACATTTTTTTAGCGGTTGCAAGGGGTCATGCTTGCAACCTCGTAATTACGCCACTGGCCTAATAAGAGCTGAGATTTAGTAAAAACAAAAATATTTAAAAAATGACTCATTTTTAAATTAATATATTTTCAGTTTTATCATAGAAATTGTAGCAACTTATCTATCAAAAATTTTCGACGACTAAAATAATCAAATAAATAAAACATTATACAAGAAATTAAAAAAGTTTGTTTTTGTTGGCTGAGCTATGTATATATTTTTGTTTTCTATCGTAACGATAGTTTAAGAAAAAAAAGCTAAGAATAAACTATAAATTAAATTTAAAAAGTTGAAAATTTAAACAAATTATTTATTACTTAACATTTAAAAATAAATAAAATTGTTTTACTGAAAAACAAAAATCCATACTTGATATATTGTATTTTTAATTTGACATAAATTAGCTGTACAATGTTTTTTACAAAATTAATTGAAATATTTCATTTTAGAACTTCAGATCACAATACAAAGAACCCTGAGCGAATAAAAATAAAACAAAACTACAAATAAAAACTCAGATCATAAATGACTCATAATTTTCCCCCAATACGCCGTTTCTAATAAGTTCTGTTTTTTTTTCATGGACGTAAAATATAAAATTTGTGCTTTTATTAAAATCAAACAAACAATAATAGCGAGTTTTCAACAAGTTTTTCTGAGAACTTAACAGAAAAACATTTTATTAAATACAATACAAATAATTACGTGAAAATTCTAGTGTTATAAATGGATTTTATACTTTGTAAGTAAAATATAAACTAAGTTTTTAGAAAATATTGATAATACCATTTTATACTTTTTAAGTATTTCTTACCAAAATTTAAGTATCCAAAAACATTTCTGAGAGAATAAGATCTAAGGTCAAAAGGTATTTAAAAATGTAATGTAGATTTAATTCTTTAGATAATTATTATGATTATCAAGTTATACTTTTATGATTTTATTGTAACGTCTCTTTGTTTCGTTAAATATTTTTAGTTTAGAGTCATAATCTTGAATAAACTCATCACAGATATTTATTTATAATGAATTGAATACTTCATTTACAACAAAAAAAAAGATTAAATTCATATTTATACATTTTATGTAGAATTAAACTACATAAAATAAATATTATTTTATTTCAGTTACATACATTAAAAGCCATTTCGTTTTCTTAACAGTTTTTCGCTATAAAATATCAAGTCGTAAAAATCATTTCACTCGAAATAAAAAAACTTGGATGATGTAACATTCTACAATCTAAACCATGTATAAGCAATACAAAATAAAGCGCACATTTAAATAAAATTAAATGAATTAAAAAAAAGTTTTGAATAATTTAAAACTTTAATAGTGACTTACTTGATGGTATTGAAACTATAAACTTTACCTTTGTAATATGAATAAATTGTTTAATTAGAATTATGATTATGCAAATGATAACAATCATAATTATTTAAATAAAAATATATTGTCCAATAATTAAACAAGATCTGTTATTTCCAGACATAAAAGTTATTTAACAATGTATCAAAATATTTGATCTTAAATACATTGAAATTTAATATTCATACTATACATTATTTTTCTTTACGGTATTATTCCAGCACTCCTTTCAAGTAACATCAAGAAAAATAAAAAATATACAACTTTTGTTTAATATAAATAACAGTAGTGTTTAAATCTTTTAATAACTTAAAAAAATTATTGTCTTTAAATTTATTTTCTAATTTATACATTTTTGGCATAGTTTAAATCGAGGTTGCTCAATTTATCAACTTGAAGTTTTTTTTTTTTTTAACAAAAATTTTATTGTATTTCAAAATTATTATATGATAAAAACACTAATTTTAAACGCGTGCAAATTAATAGGACATATAACGGAATTTAAACTAAAATGAAGTTTCATAGAAAAGGTGTGATGTAGTCACATTAAAGATAACTTGTGCTACACCCTATATTACTAAAATAGCGTGCTTCTTTTGCACAAGGTTTATCTATATCCTGACCTCCGGCATCATCCCCGCCGGGGTTAATTGATTAATGGTTTATTTGACAACAGCGTTCACGTCATTCTAATACAAACCCCCCCCCCGTCTATCCATTCTGGTGTCTCCCTAAAAACCCCAGGGCGGCGGTCGTCATCGTCATTGTTCAAACAATAATCGGTCTTATTACTCTTGTTGCTTCGTACGAGGGTTCAACATTTAAACCATACACACGCACTCATATGATCTGCAGAAATCCCGGGGCTACTGTCGATACTGATGCTGTGTGTTTTATTGGGGTGAATCATTCGGTCATTGCGCCAAAGAGGGTCTCGAAATGGGTTTCCGCCGGTCGAATAATAATATTAAAAACTTAATAACGTATGAAAAATAATCGTCGACAATGTGTAATCTGTAATTATATTTACTATGTATAACAACGTTTTCACGGTTAGTATATTTTGTTCGCATTTTTGTCCCTCATTCTGTCAGTAGACCATTACGATTATTATTATTATTATAAACAACGCCTTTGGGGGTTGAATGGCTTTTAAAAAAACACAATCGTTGCCTATATTAATAAAATCTGTTTCGATCGACTTTTGAATTGTTTTATTTTTAACGTGTGAGATTTTAAAAATAATTCACCACAAAACTTACTCGGGAAAGTAATGCGGTTATGACACGTGAGTTATTTTGAGGATGCTGTAAGCCATGTTTTAATGGAAAACCTAAAAGGGGATATACCTATTGATTGACACGAGAATGATTATACCTTTTCTCGAGTATGTGATACATGAAAAAAATGATTATAAAAGTTTAAACAGAATATGCGTTGGTGATTATATTGAGAATTTTCACAATCAACCGCGCCTTTTCCAAAACCGCCTCTTTAAAGCTCGCAAACAATACGTGTCTCATACCGTTAGCGACACACCCGAGGTCCAATTTGTCAAGGCGTTAAAATGTCACCCAAATTATAATAATATTATTATGTTAGGCTAATCTGATCCATATTGAAATGAGGTATCATAACGTTAACAATAATACTAAAGTATATAATTTTATCAGACAGGTCAAATATTTATTATTCTTACCAATAATTAAGTTGCACAGTACAATTAAAATAATTATAACAGTAGTAGTCATTTAATTATAAGGCTCGCAGAAGTCTATGTAATAAAGTAAATGGACAAACATGAACATTTGTCTAACATGTGATATGGGCTATATTTTTATTTCCAATCACTATCACTTAGAGGTCTCAACAAAATATTATATCAATAATTTTGGTGTTTCAAGTGGTTTAGACCAGTTACCATGTTGATAACACCATCTACGAAATGGTCTCAATATGATGTTTATTTATAATGCGATCATTAAATTATTTTTATTGCTGTTTGCACTAGTATTTAGGAAAACGTAAGCTAAATATAAGCAAACCTCAGCAATACAACAAATAAATAACTTTTGTATACATTTTCACTAAATATATTCAATAGTAGTAAAAACGATTTCATACATAATTGTCATTTTTATTAAATATCAGTTTTCGATTTCAATGCTAAGCGACAAGTCATAACGCGAAAAATATGCTGAGTTAAAATGGACTTATTCAACTTGATAACACAACGTAATATTGTGTGTGACATGTAAGTTATATACACTTGCAAAATACATTATTAATATGTCGTAAAATATTTTTCGAACGAAAACAATTTTTTTTTAATAAGATTTATTAAAATTAATTTTTTTTGACATCACTTAAATTATGCTTAACTGCAGATGTTGTGTAGATTGTTATTTTTATTTTTAATGAAATTATATTATAAACTCAAAGCTTTAAATATCTCATTGCCAATTAACCATAACTATATGCTAACATATTTTTATTATCCGTATATTTTACAATTGGTAAAAATATCCATTAATCTTTTCGAAAAGATGATTTCATATGCACTAACTTAATGAACATGTTGTTTAATGTAAACATGAAAAATCATACAAAGTGCAGCAAATTGTGTAATTTAAACATGTTTAACTGGAAATCATTACCTGGATGCGATATTATAATTTATGTTTGTTGTTCGTTTTATTTTTTTTCAAGAGCTCATTGGTAAATGTAAACTATTTATCAAATATAACATTACAATTACTCTTATAAATTTTATTCACAGTTACATAAATCATATTCTTATAAATATTGTTTTACAATTTTTTAAAACTTAACATCATTTGATATGCTTGCAAATTATTTGTATATTCATGTGTGCTCAATGTGAACATATAACAGCTATAATCAATGTTACATAAAGAAACCTAGCAACTGTCATATTATTTAAACTTATTCTACTAATTTGACTTTTATTAAACATAATTGTACACAATTATATTATAATTACTCACGCCTGTTTGGTTTTAATAAATAAATAATATAATAACTAAATTCTACAGAATTTCCGTGTATCTATTATTTAATTATTTTTTGAACACTTCATTTTCAGTAGCGTGTCTAATAAGGAGCTATCTGTGGAAACTGCTCCAGAGCGCAACGTAAAGGTGAAACATGAAAATTTTAATGGCGTCATAGCCAATGAACTCGATAACTTGAGTAAAAATGTATGCTAAGTTCCTGCGCTTATACATATTTAAAATGAGATATCTAAGGGTTATAGTAGTATAGTGGCCAGACATTTTTTTCGGGGTAGGCTGATAACAATTTTTTGATGACTTGTTTTTGCTAAAAAAAAATTTTATGGAGGGTGTTATCAAATACATACTACGCTGGGTCACTGAAACCCTTATTGGTCATACTACTATTTTAATAAGACATCTTCGATCATGTTTCTTTTACGGAATTTATATTGTAAAAGTTATTGAAATCAACTTGCTTTTCTCAGCATACGAATATGTTTTGTGTACTTATAAATACATTGAATTCTATTACTCGACAAAACAGCAACATTAGGAATGTATCAATTTGGTAAATAAAAAGTGAACGAAACGGCAAAGTACATTATTTTGGTTAGTAGTTGCCACTAGCAAATATCCTCATGTTGATCCCTGTTGCTACGCCTTTTTTCTTCATACATCCGGCACTCATTTTATGGCGACAGACATCAAAAGCTTCCGCGAAAATTGAATACGTGCGACATTTTTTATATTTTATTTTATTCTTAGCCCTTTTTGCACGTAAAACATACAAACATATATTCTATCTGTTCTTCGCACCTTGAATAATATACAAGAAATTTTGTACTTTTCCCTTATTTTCATTCTTTGACTGTTGCTTAGCATATTGGCATCATCGTCATCGCACATGAATATCTATACTGCGTTTTGTACGATCGCTTTGTGTGAATTTGTTACATCTGAATACAGACTAAAATACAAACATGTATGTAAATGATACTCGACATCAAAAACACACTGGTTATTTGTGTTTACTTGTTTGTATACGTAAAATATTATTATTTGACTGAAAACATAACACATTTTTTATAACTTACCACTTGTTAATGAATATATTTTGTAAGTACACTTATCCGTTAACCGTTAACCGTTAACACAAGTGATGACTGAAACGCTCACATAATAGTAATAGAATCATTAATATTTTGTCGAGATTTTTTAATGAGAATATTATTTTCGCTTAAATTTTTCTATGATTTTAATGTTGAATTATTACTCTATTTCAATGACATAGCCATTCAGTGAAAGCTAATGAGAATGTAGCTCCTAAGGAGTGTGGGTATAAATTTTCAATGAAGAGTTCAATTTTGTCTAAATAAAGAGATAAAAAATTATTAAAAAAACTTTATTCATACGAAAAAAAACAGCACAGTGAAGATACAACATAGTTGAGACAAGTATATATAACGATTCACTGACAATTTTAATTAATCAAAATTTAGCCATTGGTAGCTTGAACAATATTTTTTAAATAGTTTTTTTTTTTTATTGATGGCCAATTTTTATAGAAGAATAACCGTGGAATGGACTTGTTTTTTCAATATTATTATACACTTCAAAAATTCTAATTTAATATAAGTTAAAAGATGTCAGACAAAAAATTTTACATGCTTGAGAGTGGTCTTAAGCCCTTTCTTTACTTAAGATTCTTGTCGGATTTTCAGAAAAATAATACCAAAAGAAAGCTTATTGTCTCTAGTATACTCAGTTAAAATATAATTTAGATCAGTACTTTAACAAAATAGTTAAATCAGTTTTAAAATAAAATAAAAATATTGAGGGTTTTTCGAATTTTCAGAGTTGATAGATTCAATTAGGTTAATTTTGAATTGTTTTGACGCATATATCAACAAAATTAGCCCAATGAGAATTGACAATATTCATAGAAAGACACAAACAAAAATATACACCATAGAAAAACCAGTACTTTCTCATGTTCTCATCGAAGCTAACATAAACATTATAGATCTTAAGATATGAGTGTGTGATTTCGTAATGAATATTGTTAAATATTAGGTACTATAAAAGTTGTTATTGTACAATACTGTCGCATTTTTGTAAAATTGTACTACAAAACTATCATGAATGTGGCTTAATAATTTTTTCTGTGGAGGCTATAGTCCTATATTCTATTTCATAAATTTGGATAAATAACCCGTCGAGAAGCTTCTCTATTACATTTCTTTATTTCCCTCTCCCCCACCAAAAATTAATTTCAGTCCATTTGTGGGGACTAAAAATTTCTGTAGAGGTTGAAGCCTCTACAGCCCTGATGCAAACTGCGCTTATGAAACTATTCTTTATCGGTTTCTATGAAATTAAACAATTTTTTTTTTATTTGAAATCTCTTTTTGTGATAATTAAATAAAAAAATAGACTATTTATTGATCCATTGCAATTCTCAAATGGGGAGTTGAACCCTCACCTAACCTATAGGTCAACTGAAATTAATTCGACTACCTAATTATTTTTAAAAATTTCACTTTTGGATTGATTCTGTTGGTTGGATAAGTGTTCATTTGTAATTTTATTACAAAATATTTTTCGTTTTACTTTAACTATAGCCAATATATAAAATAGAATAATTCTTACAAAAAAACACAGTTACTAAACACTCATCAAAAATTTTAATCTCTAAGAGGTTTTTCCTTTGTACTTTATTGAAAATATTCGCTTTGTACACATGTCCAAGTAGCTATATTAATCCGGTATTGTTTTCATCAGCTTGCATCCCTACTTTACTATGTTTAAGAGGTTTTTTGTTAAACTCTACAGCAATGGTTCTTTAGAAA
This sequence comes from Daktulosphaira vitifoliae, assembly GCF_025091365.1. Taxonomy (NCBI): domain Eukaryota; kingdom Metazoa; phylum Arthropoda; class Insecta; order Hemiptera; family Phylloxeridae; genus Daktulosphaira; species Daktulosphaira vitifoliae. The sequence goes on from NW_026099572.1 coordinate 86,904,587, forward strand.
ATAATTATATTGAAGAAATTCTTTTTATCTGCACCCACTATAGAAACTTTACTAAGCTTATAAAATTATAAGAGACACTTCATTTTTTCTAAAAGCTAACTAAATTTATGCTCCACAAATACTTTATATTATTAAATTTTCTTTAAATTAAAAATTCATTTATTAAAAAAAAAAAAAAAAAACTCTAGCAAAGTTCCATTACCTGTATACTTCGACATAGTTTATATTCAAGTTAAAAACATTTGTTAATTTTTGTGGATCCGAACACCCGAGAATTTTATGTCAGTTCAACGGTCCCCAGTGGTTTAAGTATTCTGATATGTATGCCGTCAAAATGTCAAAAATACGTAATGACTCGAATAAAGTTTTCAAATTTCTCTATATTTATACTTGAATTGTTTTTCATGAAAACATTTATTTCAAAAAAAAAATACTCATTTATTATTTACTACTAGTATACTTAGGTGTAATTTTAAAACTCTTCCTATAATTTATACTTCAAAACTAATTTTTAGTACAAAGTCGCTTCTTTACATCCAACGTAGAGAAAAATGCCTTTTCTAATATCATCATTATAGAATAATGAATTGTGAAATAAGTAATATGTTTGAAATGTGAAAATTCAATAATTAATTATCAATAAAAAGTGATCTGTTGTATCACATTTATAGTTCAGTGTAAATATATTAGATACATTTAAAATATGTACATTTGGTGTCTTTATACATACGTTAGAATACGACAGTAATGCGGTTGGCAGTTAATATCTTAGCGCCGGCGCTTTGTAATAAAACCGCGTGATCGCGTAGCTTCAAACACATAAGTCTGCCGGCCGGCAGTTCTTCTTCATCAGTACTGTCGTTCGGTGCGAGACACATTGGCGTGGATCCGAATCGGAATGTAAAAAAAAACTTGAATAGTTCATTTTGAATTTATTGTTATGAGATTAATTTTTGAGATCATGTTAAACGTTTTAAAAATATGTGCGACAGACGGTTATGTTTTTGTGTACAAAGGTTTTATACACTTCATATGAAAATATTTACAATATAATCGCGAATTAACAGCAAATTGCAATATTGGTTATAGGAAACTATATACATTGGCATCAGTCAATCGGCATAGATATGTACAAGGTAGAAACTTAAACGTATTTAAAAATACCTGTTAAACTAAGTTTTTAATGTATACATTCAAATGAAAAATAAAATAAGCTTGTATGAAATTTAAAAAATATTTTTCATTAAATATGAACAGACTATACAATTTATTTATCACATATTGAAATATGAGAAAATTATCGAAACTTGATAAAAATAATAATTACCAAATAAAAACAAAATAAACCTTTTACGGTAAGTAAAAAAACGAATAAATATAAGTTGAACATAAATCTTTATTGAATTCGTTCACTAGTAATTACTCATTAAGAACACAGAGAATTACAAAAATTTCAAAATTTTATTTCATTATAAACACGGGCATATATTGCAAAATTTGTCTGTGTGGACTATAGTTCGATACCCTGTTAATAATAGACTTGACGAGAATCATCTTTACCACACAGTTTTATATTCTTTCTCTATCTCAAAATTCGAGTCATTTTTGGAGTCTACAAATATTTGTACAGAAGCTGTGGCCCCACGGCCCACATGAAAACTGCGCAAATGATATACGGCAAGTATGCTTAAAAATAGTCTGTATTCTTTTTTTGGTTCAAAATAAAAAAAATAAATTAATTTATAATTAAATAAATGATCTCTTTCTCTAGTACTCATTAGATAAGATATACATTTTGATTATTACAATATTATAATTCTATTCAACTAATTTTATTGGCTATACATATATGAGTTTTACTTTTGTCGGAATACTTTATTTTCACTAACGGATTTAAATTACTAATGACTTATTTGTCGGATTGGTAAATTTATTTTACATTGAAATATATTACTCGTACTATAGTAAACTGAATGTGTTTACTTCTTTAGTTATTTAAAAATGTATATTTTGATTATTTTAAGTGGCATTATTAAATTAGATCTAAAATTAATGCAAGCGTTTTTAACTTATTCATTTGTTTAATTAATATAATAGTTGATAATAATAATTATCTTAACAATAGCAAATAAATGTATTGTAATAATTTTACCTTTACAAATTCAAGATAAGTAATTGTTTATTTGTAGACATTATTAATGTACGCACATTAAAACACATGTGTGACCATATAATATGAAAAGTATGCGGCATGGCTTTTTTCATTGTCCATACAAAGAACAATAGTACACTTTAGTGCACATAGACATAGTGAATAGTTGTACGTTACATCAAAGTGTAATACCTACAAATTGAACGTTGCGATGGAAAATCTACCGGACAAGTGCGGACCGTGCGATTTAATGATATTGTGTTTGTCTTTAAAACTGTCAGGGGTTTCGTGAAACTAAAGTAAATTGAATGGGGGTGAAGTAGATTCCAAAAGTAAAGCTACGGGATATATCTAGTGAATATCTTTTAAAACTTCATTTGCGATTAATAGCAAGGTATACCTTATTGCTATTAATCGTATTCCCAATCGCATAAAATAACAATTTATTTAAGACTTTGTTATGTTTAAAAGATAAATATTTATTTAATAATGGTTCAAGTAACTTATGTAACACGAGTAACATTTAAATAATTAAAATTCAATCGTATCAATGATTTATCCAACAAGTTATAAATAGAATTATATTGAAAAATTCGGTTAGCAAATGGCTTCTTCTAGTTAACCAATTTCAATTAATGAATTAAGTAATGAAAAATAAAAATTTTATGAAATAAGAGTTAAACGTTGTTTTGTGAGCTTAGTAAAGCGACTAAATGTAATAAGAATTTTTTTTCTCGGTGTAATTTCCTTTAGTTGATTTAGCGGTACCACTAAATAATACAATTTTCCACTTTAATTTTAATTAAAGTATTCATTGATAACAAAAATAGTATTATAATATGTATAGTATAACAGTTTTATTTTAGTATATTTTATACAAACTCGTCTAAACTTAGATGTTAACCAAACTATATTTGAATTGTTATCCATATATTACGTTTAATCTACATTTATGGTTCACTTAGCCACAATATTTTTCACAAATCACATTAAAATCATTCAGTAATACAATACTTTTTTGTTTTTACCAAAGTTAATAATAATTAGCTGTAAAACGACAAGTTTGTCAAATACACATTGGTAAAATATCACGTTTGACCCCAACGAATAATCTAATTACTGTTGCCATTATAAAAGATAATCAAATTATAAACACAAAACCGTTATACATTTAGGTTATTGTATTCAGCGCATACTACAAAATTAAAATAGTCTGTTGGTGTAAAATACGTAGAACAATTAGTTGTTTAATTTAGTTTCAAGAAAGGAATACACTTAATTGAATGTCTTTTGACTGTGTAATTCCAATGTGAGTAACAATGGTGGCCAATAGAATAGAGGCGAAGTTTAAAGATCATATTGAGTGTATTCTTTAACGAAAATCTAAACGCATTCGATTACCATGTGCCTGCCTGACTTTTGTTATTTCTTTTTTTCTTTGTTTAAAACGATTTTAATTTTAGTGTAGAACGGGATATACAAATACACACGTACAATAAGTGTATGGAAACAAAAGAAAGTTTACAACTTCCAAAAATAAAAACTGCATGAATCTTTTATATAAATTGGAAATAAAATGAAAAAAAAGCTCGTAAAACGTGTCTCTTTGAAAATTCTCGAAGCGTACAAGAGAGCTTTTAGAGGTTTGTCCGAATAGCATTGTCCGAGAGAATCGAAAAGTTTCTTTTTTTAAGGGCCCACAAAAGTGTCTACTTTTGCTGTACACCGTATTCGAGTGTGGCAAATTCGTCCCAATCTATGCTAAACACAAATGCTGTCGAGGGGTATGTATCCAAAGAGGCGACGATTGTGCAGCGTTTCGTAAAATTTGTCGAGGGTTTCAATACACATCCGCATTTGAATACTCCAACGTGTTAAAGTGTGTTTCAGTCGTTTAGTTAAATACTTGGGTGATGTCGTTGACTGGGACGGATATAGAATGGACTATCGACGGACATGTTTAATGCAAAATCGTACATCAGTCTTGAAAATCTGAATATTAATATTTATTCAACAATACTACCTATAATTACATTTAGTAACAGTGAAATGTGGTACGTCTACATTATGAAATGTTTTACGATGGCAGCTACTAAATAAAAATGTATTAATTGCAACATATATATATATATTTTATTAATACACTATGTTGAGTATATTGTTGAATATATTCAAATTATGTACAATATAAAATATAAATTTAAACATACTAATATAATTTGATTAATTTAACCATGAAAATCGTATTATATTTCATAAATACAATTTATGTGATTATAATTTCATAATGGGTGCTCAATAGAATTACGCAACAAGTAAAATGAACTCTTTTAATCATAAAAAATGATTCCCTATCAATTCATACAGATGGCAGTGTTAATAGGGGTTGCAAGCTGTGCTAAAAACAAGGGTAGCTGAAAATAAGGAACAACATTTTGACGTGAATTACTTTATGTATTGTTTATGACTTTCTAAAAACTATAAGATTGAACAAAAAAAAAAGAATGGTCAATCGGGTTTTAAAATAAAGGCGACTAAACATATCGTTATCGACCTAATTTTACATAAAAATAATTCATAAATAATAATTTCTCTATTCGTTTTTTTTTTTTATTCGCCTAGATTTTTGAAAGTATGGAGAAATTTTATTTTCTATAGAACGTTTATTATTTAAATATAACGCGAGATAAATAAATTAAAATTCATGTATGGTGAGTTTTATCGATTTACAAAACAAGAATAGGGCATTAATTTGTGACAATATCATTTTAAAAGTTTTAAATTGTCGTAAAATATTATGTAAACGCAAATACTCTCGGGACGTTTTCGAAAAAGTCCTTTTTGTAGTAAGTATGCTTTGTGTCTGTATCGTGAAAATCCCATAGGGAAAATGGGGCTCGCATAATGAATGTTTACTTACCGTCATGTCAGCGTGTAGGTGAGAGGCAAGAAGGTATAATAATAGTATGATGATGATAATAATAATAATTATAATATCGGAAGTGTTCTCTTTATTCTAAGCCACTGATTGCTGTTTGTATCACGATGTTTTGCGTTAAACGGTAACAGAAAGACAGATAGGTGATACCGTTGCATCAGAGCAAACGTCAAGATAATACAACGATGGCATATTAGTTGGAACCCTCAAATGCTTGATAACGTTACAGTAAGCTTATTAGAGTCGCCTTTGATCCTCAGAAATTATTATATAATAAAGATATTTTCGGCTCAAACAATAACGAGGTATAATACACAAAGCTTTAATGTAAGCAAATCTGCGTTCAGCTATCTTCAAATTGCAAATATTTTAATTTGCAGAAAACATCAATGTTCTATTATTTAACACAATATTCACTTTATATAATATAATTTACGATATGGTTATAAATTATACTTCGTTATTTGTTCTATTATTCACCTTATAGTTTAATCTAATAAGAATTTTAAGAATATTGAAAAATATTAACAGCTG
>NW_026099572.1:86910356-87074159 GCF_025091365.1 Daktulosphaira vitifoliae
TCGCACTAATAATTATTGGTTTGAAATGACATTAGATTAGACGATGTACGATTAGTGCAAGATTTTTAGACTGATAAAAAATAAAATTCAAAAATACGAATTTCCATTAGTGCACTAAAATCATAATCTAATGTTTTAGTGTACTAAAACATTCGCCAATGATTAGTCCAAGCTCAAAAATAGACCCCCTGATCACAACCTTGTCAAACATTTTAATCGTATATTGGTTTATTAATATCGACATAATAAATAAATAATATAAATTAACATTCTAATATTAATAATAATATAAAATTATAAAACTTAAAGTCAAGAGTAATTGTATAATTTTATAACTGTTTTTATATTTATATTTATTTTACTTTAATTAACCTGATAATAAACCCAAGGCCGAAACTATAGTAGTTATATTTGTAAAATTTTATAATTCTCTTGATTTTATTTTTTATTTTTTTATATTGTTACTAATATTAAAATCCTTATTTATATTATTATCTTTGAGTATTAAACTAATTTTATATAGTATTAAATAAAAATAACAAAATTTTTGCAAAATATTTAAATTTTTCTAACCAATATTCAGTGTTTTATAATTAACTTAGATTTTAGTCTTCATTTCCAACTATTTAGATACTAATAGCTTATTTTTCTTATATTATTTCCTGTTCATGAAAAACTTAGACATAATTTAACGCGTATATTACTCACTATTCTTGATTTTATCGAGTGATTTATGCATTGGTTATTAAAAATAAAAAATGTAATACTACTTGAAAATAGAATAACAAGCTTTAAAGTGACAAATCATGTAATAAAATTATTCTTATCTACATTTATTTTTGTAGCTCTCATTGTTATCACATAAACTATATGAGCAAGTGCCATGAAATTCGCGTGATCAAGTATAAATATTCGATTACATAAACTTCTCTGCGTTTCAGAATTTTTACTATTACAAAAAAAGATATTCAATAAAAAAAATTCATAATTCTATTTAACACTATCTTACGTCATATAAAATTAAAGTATTATAAAATATGTATATATTATTTAAATACTTTGTGTGTTAAATACTATTACAAATAAATTTATAAGATTTTAAATTAAAATAGTACATATACTTGTACAACTGGTATTATGTAATGTAATTATAATTAAAAAATTCTTATAAAAAACATAATGCTAATAAGCAAATTTTTTTTAATAAACAATTTTTATTCATAATAAAAATACTTTAAGAATTCTTCATGTAATCAAATTATTAAATGCGGTCGATACAACATGTAATTTTTCGACCTGAAATTTAAGCAATTATATACAACTTAAAATAATTATGATTTGTGATATAATAGTAAATTGGGGTTATTACTATAATTTTTTATTTTTGGTCGATTTTAATCGTTTCAAGATATCGTCTACTCTAGTAAACAACTCAGCTGCTCACGATATCAGACATTATAAAAAACCACACCACAAAGGGCTCGCTTATGACGATGAGGGGGTAAATGACAACATCTCGCGTAGTATTGTAAGAAGGGTGCTAACATGGCAAGAGTGCGACGGAGGGTTGAAAATTATTTTTCTCCTCCATGACACACTTTACCGTACGCATGGGCCAGCAGGTGCCGGCTACAGTCGTGCGTGCGCGCGCCACCTTAGTGACAGAGAAAGCAGAGGTGGATAGGCAGTTTGTTTACTTCGGCCGTGCCGTTCGCTCGTACAATGCTACCTCTTTGTGTTTTTTTTTCGGTTCGATCCAACACTACTTGTTCAAAATAGTGTTAAAGTGCTAAAAACAACTTTTCCTGTTGTTCCTTATACTGATTTATTAATGTTTGAAATATCTTCTGTGTTGGCTGTGTGTCATAGTTATTATTTATATTCTTAAAGTTCATACTGTTGTATGAAAATAGTAAGAATTGAATAATTAAGTATTATACATTAAATTTATTTTAAAAATTTGATCTAATAATTTTTAGTGATAATCAGTGAATAATTATTTTTATAAAAATTGACTACAATTTTTTACAATCCAGTTATAGCATATTTGCAACACCAAAGTAAGCGTAATATTTTTTATTTACCAGTATGTAGGCTTATTATTTACTACCAATAACAGATTGTATCTGTGGTATCTACAGGAATGAAGTCAAGAGTTTGATAAGTCATATCCTTGCTATATAAACAAAATAATCCTTTAAAAATATTGCCCACAAACAGAAATATGTTAATATGTTTTTGTTCAATTTTCCTTATATACCTTGGTTTTTATCATTTATAACTTTAAAATTTTATGTTTTTCTTTTAAGATAAAAATCAGTAAATTCTTAAGTCATTCAGTTCATTTGGTACTGTTAGAATAAAATATTTAATATATGATTGTAATAAGAGTTTCAACTTTTTGCTGATTACTTACTCAATGAAGTTTTATTTTAAATAAAATAATGTTTTGGATTTCATTAACATAACTCAATAATATTTTATAAAATTTTATACTTATGTATAAAAATATTCCATTTATCACTATACTATAAAATTTATCTTTCATTTTTATCTGAATAAGTATTTAATTTATTGTCTTTCTATTGCTAAGATGGTGAGAAACATTAAGTTAACTGCATTATTGCTACCATTTAATTGGTAGAATAAATAAATGATTGTCCATTAACTCAAATCAGTAAATTATTTTTGTATACTTAAAATATACAATAAAACTCAATTATAAGGTAATGGTAAATAGTATACGATCAATATGAAGCATCAGTATGTGTATATTTTTATTAAATTATTAAATAATGATAATAGTTAATTTATATAATGTTTTAAGATAAATATTACATGAGTATTAATGATCAATAAAATAGGTAAGTCTACATAGTTATATTGTTTTATTTTAATGGTAATTATTTTTCTTGTAAATAAAATGAGAATTAGTCTCCAAGAAATAAACAATTTTTTAATAATAGTTTTATTATCACTTTTTGGTTTTATCATCCAAAGTTTATATTAAACAACTTCCTTCACATAAATTCTAATTAATTAGTGTATTAAGTGATGAATCAAATGAAAAATTAAGTGTTTTATAGTTATAGGTATTAGTCTTATTGGCAATGCATTCATGATGTTATTAAAGGACATAAAAGTGGGCTATCTACTATCATTTAGAATTTAAACATATTTTTTCATTAGTACTATACATAGCCTTTTAATGTATAATTTTACTAACAATTAGATTTTCTACAATTTAACAAAAAATATTAAATATAAAAAAGAAATTATTTTTATCTTGCAAATCTTCAAATTTTGATGTTATAATAAGTATTTTAACCTTAAAAGATGGAAATAGTACTTTATAAAATACCCTAGCTATTTTCTTTTTTCTTTTGATAAATAGAAATTTTTAACTTAGGAAGTATACATAGTTCAATTATAAATATGACATGGCCCAATGCTTAGTTATCAGGGTTCAATTTAATTTCATTGTACTTTTCTATGAAAGTATTCTTGTTTTCTCTATAATAGGCAATATTTGTGTACAAGGTGATTATATATCTATGACTCTTGTATCTTGATCATATATAAATATAAAACATAATATAATTTTTTCTTCTCAAGATATAACTGTATACTTTGTTCTAAAATTTTCAAAAAAATATTGGTCCCATCAGTTGATAACATTTTAAGGGGGAAAGAGACGCTTCTCTTAAAAATGTTTTCAACGTTTGTTTTTTAAATGTAAACATATATGTTTAACTAGCTTTAAAATAAGAAAATGACTGGTTGATAACAACTTTTGTATCAGTATTTTATAAGTCACTACTATAATTACACTTAACTATGTTGACTGGAGGTAAAACATAGATCTTTTTATTTTTTATCTCTAGGCATCTATTAACCTCACTATTACTCCCAACTTAGTATAATAGTGCTAATATCTTTTTATTAATAGTTCAAAACTTATTATTGACTAGTAATTACCTTATTTGTAAGATACTTAAAATATATTTCTATTACAAAACTAAATTTGATACAACTTTAAGAAGTAGGGGAGTAGAAATAGAACCAAATTATTTTGGAAAATTATAGAGCAAAAAATATTTTAAAAATGTACTATATATTTTATTTTTCAATATTGCACAAAAGTTAAACAATCAACTTGCTTATAAATTATGACACTTAATGATCCTAATGATACTTATTAAAACAAGTGTGCATTTTATAAATTATTCATATTATTAGTAAAATAGTGACCCATAATTGCATTTCTTGAAGGGATAAATAAAAAAAATTGTTTTGTGCAATATTAATTTATATTCCATCATATTTTTTACATTTATTTATTATAATATTATCTAAATAATTATAAAATTATTGAATAATATTTTTTCATTATAATATACAATCTAATAGGCAAATCAATAACATTTTTCATTTATTTATAAAATTATATTTTATAAATTGTTTTATATTTAAAAAAAACAATTATGTTCAGTATAATTCTGTGTAATTTAATGCTTTAAAGATAATAGGTATTTATCAATTTGACACTTCCATAAAAATATTTTTTATGTTATTTTATTAAAAGTATTTATAAAATGGATCAATATTTGAAAGAGTACAAAAACTATTGTTGGCGATTACTTTAATAAACAAACTTAAATGTATTAATCATTTTAGATCTACAATTTCTGAATATCGTAACTTTTAAAAAAAATTTTTACGACTCATTGTGTGATACATTAATATCTTTTAATTTTTATTGCGATCGTGAAAACGGTAAGTTTCGTTAGATAAATTTAGTTATTGTTCCTTTTAATTACGGGACATCATCATAATATATATTTACTCGTTGAAATATAATATATTCTAACGATGCTATTATTTTGTATCATAAAACAACGTCGTTAAACAGCTAAGATGTAATAAATAATAATCTTGTAATAAAAGTTCAATGATTCGACTTGGGATGAGTATTCGAGGATATATTTTGAGACTTCATGGGTAGTAATTGGAAATAAAACTGTTTAAATTAACATGTTTATTATCATCAAAAATAAAATGCAGTAATAAATGTGTATTTTTACGTTCATCACACCCACTGCTAGACGTATTTGACTAGTTTTTATCGACTAAAGAGTACTCTATCTTACATCAGATAACGCTTAGCTGAACTCCTACAGCTCCACTATGACCAGCAATCACTTAAAAAAGATTTTATCAAACCTGTTGACAGTTAACCAGAAGCGGCTATAACCATACGATTGTAGAAACTGCTTTTATTTGCTATACTAACTTGGAAAATTAGTGTGGATCCTGGAGATCATTAGTGTAGAAAGCCTGTGTTAAACTACATTCCGAGGGTTTTGATGACAATTTATCTGATTAGACCACCCATAATGCATTTACGGAACCCCTTTAATTTTGCCACTAGGGTGTATTTTTTATCCAAAATATTATGTCCTCATTAACGTGTATCAAACCTAGATTGGTCGTGTGCGCCGTGTGTATTTCATGTGGAACGGAGTACATCATACGGATCGAACAAAAAATAACTTCATTCTTCCATATTACTCGTATATATACATACTCACACGCGTATAGGATATATCATGTATAAGAGAGGCCAAGGACAATTAAACTGGTTTCGCCTGGTCACCGGGTATTGCCTGCTGTTTCTCCGTCACCGCCGTGAGAATAGATATTACCAAGTCAATAATGGTATGCTGTATGGATATTAAAAACCAATCTGGATTTAATACATTACATAAATGGAATACGTAAGATGGCGGCTATAATAAGTCAACTAACAAGATACAATTATTTTTACTTATTTTTTTACAATAGGTTCTCCGCGTATACGTTGGGGTCTACTTGCTGAGTTGGTATTTCTATAATACCCTTAAGATGTAACTAGTATGAAATATGTCGGTTGCAATGCTGTTGCCCGTAATCTATAGAAAAATATAGTAGGTATCTGCCTCTGTGGAGCACTTAAAGCTACCGGTTACCTTCCGTGACTTGCCTTTATAAACGAAGAAAGTTAAGGAAAATTATCTCGATAATGGATTAAATTTTAACTTGTAGTCACTTATTTCATATTAATTCTATAAAGTTACAACTTTAATTTATTTAAAATTACGACACCGTTTACTTCATTTTAATACTTGAATGTAAGCTAAAAAATTAAACAAAACACCAACATTTATTTTAATGATCAAGTAATACATAATGATTCAACTAGTTTTTATTTTTATTTACTCAGATAAAAAATATTTTAAACACATTAAAAATATTTTTAAACTACTCCCTGTTGATTTTTGTTTCAATACATGTTTCTTGAAATAATACACTTATTACTATAATGTCTGTAGTATGGTGTGAATAATATTTGATTAACTGTTGATTACTTTACTTACACTACATGCATCTGAACAAGAATCATTATTATTTACTGCAAGGAGTATCATGCTTGTTCACATTGGAGAATAACTCAAGATGAGAACCTTTTTAAGTCTATTGCCCTCATATTTTTAACGACTTAGTTTTTCCCGTATATTTAAAATTTTCGTTAAAAATTATACATACAAACCACACGACAAAATTCATAAGTACTCTTCAGTCTAATGTTTGGCATGCTGGTGGTTATGATAGGGAAAAAAGGGAAGGTTTGCCTTGCTTGTATAGTAGTGACACAACTCAACGTATTTTCAATTAAACTCATTTTGTTCTCCCTTTCTTTTTATCCACTGTCATGATCTATTAGGCCAAGAACCACGCTAACTAGTAGATACTCGTGCCAACAACAAAGACTAATTAGACTTGGTGAGTGTTCTAGTATAGTTTTTACTACAGCCACGTGCTTCCTATCTTTTTTGTCCAAAAATGTAGTATCATTCATTTTGAAAAATACATAAAAATATAGTGCTTCCTATATAATTTATATAGAAATATAAATTTTATTTTATAAATCATTAAATAAAATAAATTCATTTTTTGTAATGTGTTGAAGTTATATCGTTTGAGCAACTATAAGCAGTAAAGTGTATTTATGGTATAACGGTGTAAATACTATAATAATTAATTTTTTTTAATAATTATAATAATTTAATAATTAATTTGTATTTAGACACTTGGTATTAAATGTCGAAGCCAAAAAATATGTGTTAGTATGTGTTTAGCATTGATAATGATAACATTATTTCCGAAGTACGTATCTGCAATTGTTTAGTCATTATTTTTGTGGCTTTTCGAGTTTTAAATTAATAATATTTTAATATAGATTTAATTTTATATTTTAAATCAAAATAGTGTTAGTAAAAACCCTTAAATTGTGTTAATCTAGTGCATTTCTATTAGAAGTTAATAAAATAACTTATCTTTTTAGATTATATATCCTTGTTACTTTTTAAAAAATTACTATTTTTTAAATTGACATCAAAGAAAATTATTTAAGAAAAAAAAGTTCTCTTGTTTCAAAAACTTTTAGGTAGTTAATAGTATCAAAGTACAGTAACAATTTGAAAATTATATAAGTTCTGTTGTACACTAGAGTTAATATTGTTTGCAACTTTACACGATTTTGTCGTGTCATAACGTTCATTGAGATAAAATAATATTGTCTGTGCATTTACCAGTTAACTATAGGATGACGTTTTACGTTGCCAGCCTTTATGTAGTCTAATTGATTATTATAGGTTGTTTCGGCTGGTAGTATAGGGGAAGAATGGACTCGTTAGTTTAAGACGAGGAAATGGTAATGGCACTTGTATTAAGTGGTCGTTGCACAACTAGATTTCAGAGAGTGGGAAAGAGAATCATCCACTGTTATTATAACCGACAGATTTTCATTGCGAGACAACAACAGGATGTAACATTTTGAAGATAACAGTCGCTCTCAGCTTTCCTCTCGAAGTTTGCTAATGATAAGCGACAACTTTAAAAGAGAAAATTTGAAACAAACACATTCTTTAGAAAATCATGCAACAATCTATATTTTTTACTTTTTTGGCGATACTGAATAAAAAATATTTTTACTGCAAAACAATAGAATTTATTGTGAAAAACTAAATATACAATTTTATTGTATTTAAGACTGTAAATAGTCAACTATTTCGAACTTCAACATTTTTTCTTCGCATTATTTTAAATGAAATATGTGTGCATTAGATTAAACAGTAGAAAATGTGCATTTATTAAAATTGTTTTTGGGTAAGGATAGTAATGCGATGCGGAAAAGAGATTTAATACATTTACGGATTACATAAAACGCTTGTGTGCGATATACTGATGAAAACACGATGTTACCAGGTTGCACTCTGGAAAAGGTTGTATGTAACAGGTCAAATGGAAAAATATATTACTAACTCTTTGTTTTACAACTGAGTAAATTTTACAGTAACAGTCTTTTGTTAATAAACTAAATACGTGTCTTATAACTAATATATTAGTATAATTTATATAATAATAAATTATCATGTATAACTTTTTTTGTACTTATTTCCCTATTTCGAGTGTTCTCGAATTCCAACAAGAAATATTGAATTAAATTTAAATCCAAAAATTAATATATACCTCTAAAATGTATGAATTTTCTTATTATTTGACCGCGATTAAAACATAAATCATAAAATGCTAGTTTCTCACATAAAGATGTATCTTTATGTGAAATTATCATATTTGCCGCAAAAATCGAGTTTGTAGGTTATACAAAATATACGGGCCCCAGGACCTGTTTACATTGGAGGTGCGCCCACTATTTTTAAACCTTTTGGAGAGAGCGGAGGGTATGAGGAACATCCGCGGATGAGCACCCTTCTTCGTAATTACGGCACTGCATATCATGATATAATGAGTTATAAAAAAATCATTATATTATTCATAATTTTAATAACAGGTAAAAAATTATAGCTTAACTAATTTATATTGTTCTTTGTTTACAGTGTTTAATATTTAATCAACCCATCATGATTATACTACCGGTATTTGGACTAATCCTGACAGCCGCAGTGCAAAGAATACATGGTGAGTCACATTAAAAAATATATTTATATATAATTAATTTGATTATCTTGAAAGTGTCTTCGAAAAATGTGTTATCATGCAGAATTTTTTCTTTAATCATTAGAGCAAACGCTATTCTCATCGCATTTTATTAACATCACTTTAACGGCCATAGAAAGCCCTTAATAAATATACACTGGACCAGATTTTTATTTAACGCTATACTTTTCTTCTCTCCAATGCTGTACAATAAACTAAAAATTTATTATGCTCCAAAGAAATGCGACTATAAATGAAGCTGTTGGAAAAAGATAGCTTTATTATATATATATATAAATATATACGTACATTTTTTATTAACCTCAGGTTTATTGGTCAGCACCGCCATTTATTAGAGAATACTTTGAATGTCATTACTACACTAAAAAAAGTTACAGCAAAAGAACTATACTTATCTATATAGATGTAACTCGCATAAAGAAGTAAAAGCCATGTTATAACCACATGTTTAACTTCTTATTCAATGATAATGCACTTTTACAAAAAATACCATTGAGCCCGTATTTTAATGTAAAGTACTAATAAAATACATTTAGTGTTTATTGTTTTTATTCGATTTTTGAAATTTACAATCACATTTTTTAGTTTCGCATTGTTTAAAATGTCTAATTAAAGTATAGAAAGTTTTTGTAGTGCAATTATCATTGTAATCATTTAAATGCTTTTTGAATATTTATTTACTGACTCTTCATTATATTAATTAAAATGTTGAGTAATTCATCACACAAACACGCTAAAAAAAATACTTAAATGATAACTAATTATTTTTATAAATTTTATTATTCTAAAACAGTTATGATTTCTTTGAGTTTATTGTCAACTAGTAAAACAATTAATTCAAAAGCTTGTGTAAAACAAAGATTCCAAGAGAAAACATTTAATCCTCTAGAGTTGTTCATTAGCAGCTATTAACTAGTTTAAGCTAACCGTGTTATTTATGTTTTGCATTTTCTATAATGGACTAAGCTTTTTATTCTTGATTACGGAGAAAATGTTTGAATTTATATATACATTACCGTTTTTGTCTGAAGAATCGTTTCGAACTTTTCGTTGTCATGAATTAAAAGCTAGCTATTTTCTCTGTTTTGTTTTTATTTTTTTCTGTGACTTGGGTGAAATGTGTTGAGGATTATGCAAATTGCTCCCGATCTCCTTTTTTGCCAGTGATTGTAAGGACGAGGGGTTACAATTTCATTACTTTCACGGCTAGGGAAACGTGGGACAGAAAAAAGTACCCCTCCGGCAGTAGACGATTTCCAGAGTTATGACGACGACTGACGAGAAGTAAAATAAACCTCATTTATCAAAATGTCTGTATGATTGTGTTTTTTTTTTTTTATCCAAGCAATAATATTACACAAACGCTCCTGTTCGTAGTTCCCGACTTCAGTGGTCTTTATTAAATGTGTTAATACTTGTAGACAGACCTCAATTATTTGAAATATGTATATTATTTTTCTGTTTTAATAAAGTAAAACATTGATCAAAAGATAGCCTCCTCTACCACCCTTAAAGCCCACAGGAAAACACGATCTTCTACCACGCAATTTCTTCACACGGTGAGGTGCCGTTCATAGCTTCGTTTATGTGTATGTTGGCCAAAGTACCAAAAGTCACGAACATTCATTTATTCTTTATTTTTTATTGTTGTTAAGTGTCGTTACTAATTGCTCTACTAGTCTATAAGGTTTGGTTATTTTTATATTTTATTGTAATGCATTTTTTTCGCCTTGCGCGTGTTTGCAAATGTAAACTTTGCGAACGTGCTCTATCGAAATCTTTATGGATCATTATCCGTTGCGTTCGTTTGCTGCCCAGTGTCCCTTTCTATCACTCTCTCAGTCATTATTTACGATATCTGTAGAGCAAACAATAAGCGTTAATGTATACTTGAACCTTTTTTTTTGGGGGGGAGGGTGGTCGTGCCTCAATGCATGTGATTGCATTGAACAATGAATGTCATCTGTAGGTAATTCATGTAGACTCTGTTTGAAGCCAATCACTGGCCACGAATTTTTTGAACTGACATAATGAATTTGCACAGACATAAGTAAATTTTCTTATAATATCAGTGTAGTCACAGATTACCTTTTTCATTGTTCAATGTGAATAGTTAATATCGTTTGATTTTAAATAAATTACTACGTTTCTTGATTATTATTTTATTGAATTACCAATAAAATTATTTAAAGACTTCAATTTTTTTTTTTAATTTTATTAACATTTAATGTATTGTATGTTGTATAATAAACTTGTTTAGTAACAGTTTCTTTATATAAATGTATATAAATATTTCTTATTACCATTCTATAGTATAAACATACTATCCTTAGTAAGAAATATGTATATTGAATTTTGAGTGACTTTCATAAACTTAATTTTCCTTATTATAAAATATCCTGTTAAATTCGTTAGTTCTTTATTAAACATAATGTAGCATATAATTCTGTCTATAAATATAATGTAGGTGCTTCATGGTTTAGAGATGTTATAAAAATTAATGAAGTAAATTTATATAAACGTTATTTTAATGAGTATTTTCTTTGTAGTGTGCAAACATTTGTACCAAAAAGTAATTTTTTGATTTATTATACTTTATGAACACAGCTAATATTTTTCTTTGTTATAAATGAAATTTACACCAATCTTTTGAAAATTTGTTTTATATTTCTTTTGAGGAATTAAATTCACAACAAGTAAACTTTATTTAAAAATAATCTAATTTTAATTTTAATTAAAAGATCTTCTCAAAAAAAAAAATTAAATTCTTTTGAAAAAAGTAGACGCCATAAAATTTGATTTTTGTAATGATATTGAATTTTGAATATAATTTACACAAAAATTAATATAATTAAAACCACTTATTTTTTATTTTTACTTTTCATAAGTATGTATGCAAACAGCGGTAGCGAACAAAATGAAATGTAAACACAACCGCGGTCCATAGAGACGTTTGTGGCAGTGGTTTCTCTTTCTACTCGTCTCCTTTCCTTGTCACAATCCCTATACCATCCTAGAACCTAATTAAACTGCGTACTTGTTCGCCTTCGGGGACTCTTCTGGTGGAGAGATGGGTGAAATGTTCGTTCGCCAAATTAAACGTACAACGAATAGCCTCTGGGTGTACATCTGCAACACATCCCTTCTTTATCCCAATATATATATATTCTAATTCCTATCATGACAAGCAAATCATATTTTAATGAAGTTTATACATACTTTATATTGTGTTTACTTACAAAAACCTAGTTTAGAGTACCAATTTTTTAAATAAAAAATATTTGGCTTTGTTTGATGCAATACTTGTTTATCGTAGCAGTCTTTAAATCCGTTCTACTAGGTTTTTATCTGAGTTTTCTTGACTTTACTCATGCAAAATTTGGTAACATTAAAAGTTATTATTTTACTATATTGAGTGTATATTTTCCGTTAAATTTAATTAATATCAATTATTTGTTTTTATTTTTAATATTTTTTTGTATAAGACCTAAATAAAATAAATAATTTTCTAATATAGCTCTACTATTTTAGATATGCACTTTTAATGTATAATTATATCAGTTAATTTTTATCGATACATGTATTAAAAATAATTAACATTTATATACTAATCATAGAAAAAAATCAAANTGATTCTTATCAATTATTTGTTTTTATTTTTAATATTTTTTTGTATGAGACCTAAATAAAATAAATAATTTTCTAATATAGCTCTACTATTTTAGATATGCACTTTTAAAGTATAATTATATCAGTTAATTTTTATCGATACATGTATTAAAAATAATTAACATTTATATACTAATCATAGAAAAAAATCAAACTACTATTTCGTCATTTATTATCTATCTACCTCTTTTTTTTATGCTTAAGTTTTCGTTGTATTTAAAATATAAAATATCTTGATTTCGTATAAAAATGTTAACTAGTGTTTCATTATCTTAAAAGAAGTTTATTAATTTAAACTAATTGTTATATAATAATTATGGTACTTAGTTCTGTATGTCATAACAAATTGTTACGCCAAGTCCTTCTATGTATGCTGTATATAATAATAAAATAGATGAAACACGTCAAAGTAGCCAGTATAAAAAGTACTTTGATTTCTATTGGATTACCTTTCGAAAAACTGGAAATTATTTAAAACTTGTACCAAATGTTAAGTTAATACATTTGTAAGCAATTTACATTTCACATCCAGTACTTTTATTTAAATTGTTCTTTTCGGACGACTTCCAAGTAAACATTTTTGAAATTCCTGCTAATAAAGTTTAAACGAAAATTCACTCAGTAATAGTGAGGCATACAGAAAGAGCAGAACTTGTTTTAAAAATGTATTACAATTATGTTAATGTGGAATTAGAGAGGAACAAAGATGCGAGAGGAAGGATGATGTAGTCTCCCTTGTAACAAATTACAGTTTCTTTTTAACGAGTTTGGGTCTTTTTAGCCGCAGAGTGGAGTTATACAATGAATTATTAAAATTATTTTTGTTAATAATAAAACGTACACATTTTGAGGTACTTTAGTATTGTTTTTGTTTTAATCTTATTGTTTTACTATTAATTTACTAACGAATCTAAGAAATTATAATTTAAATAAGTTGAATGTTTCGGCTATAGTAAAAAAAAACTTCTTAAAATAATAAGTTTGTTTGATTATTATGATTATAACTTAATATGTATTAAATCAATCAGCTGTAATTTTAACACTAAAATAATTATTTAAATATATCAATTCTTTTAGTTAATATTTTCAAAAATGAAATATAGTTTTGTAAAAAAAAAAGACTTTTTTATAATTATGGTTCTTTGTTATTGAGAAAATAATTTCAAAATTTAATAATATTTTCTAAATATAAATGAAAAATAATAAAAAAATTTTTATCGTGTTTAAGTTACTTTAAAGGTATCATTGAAATGTTTATAAAGATTCTTTTTAAAGAATCATTTAAACAATTTATTCGATAAATAATTTTTTTATTGTCAATTAAATAAAGGAATCCCTAAAAAATTTACTTTTAACTCTGTATTAACCATAAAATAAAAATATACATCATTATATAATTACTTATTTATTATAACAATTTTTTTTGTAAACAAAAATATAATATAGTCACAAGTATCCCCAGAAATGTTTCATAGGGTTCAATGTTTCAATACTTGGTTTCATTATCCGTTTAACAGTCTCATCATTGGAAAAAGGGGAGACCGTGGTCTTCGTTGAGGCAACCACTATTCTTTGGAGGCCTCGCCATAAGTGCAAGAAGGAGCTAAGGAGCCACAGTTAATGAATTAGCTCCCAAAAAAAATAATAATAATAATAATAATAATGTATGTTGTCATATATATATATAGTGTTTTTATTAATTTTTATAAATTTTAAACTACACACTAGTTATGAAAATTGACCGAACAAAAAGTCATGGGGGCACTTTACCTTCATGTGAAAATATCAGTAGTATAAAAAATTAACTGACCCTAAATAAAAAGGTGAAAGAAAAAAGAATAGTAATAAAATTTTAAGTAATTTTTTAAAAAATATTTTTAGATATTTATTAAATATTCACTTATTATTAAAACATCAATAAGAAATATCGCTTACTTTAATATCTAAATAATATTTAAATAAAATTAAAGTTCAGTTTTTTAACGCAAAATCATATATCATATGGAACGGTTTAGTTTTTTAATGAAATTGTCACTTATGAGTGTATTGGGAAATCGGCGTGACAATACCATAAGGTAGGTCACTCTAATGTGTGACCTACCTAAATAATACAATTGTATTTAAAGTCATGTAAGAATCAGTATATGGTATTACATAGAAAATGTATTAAAGTATTATATATGCACTGGCTTTGGGAGAATATCTAAACGTGTACATAAGGATAGTAAAATAATAATATGTATAAACCACTGTGTCATTGTTTGATAGACGAATATTACAAACAAATAGCTCTAATACTGAATGTATAGGTAATCCATTTTTCTCTTGATAAAAATATATCATATAAAGTGGTTTGGTGTTTTGAATAGGCAAAATAATTTTTTTCAAGTGTAGCTATATTGGTTTTTCGGCGATATAAACTCGTCATGACTATCTGACGTTTTTAATTCCCAGTGGTAGAAATTTCTATGTATGCGTATGGGTAACTTTTTTAAGTGAAATTTATTTTTTGCAACGTTTTGGAAAGAATGAGATGAATTCCCCTTGTTGGCCTTCTCCTTAAAATAGAACTTACTCAGCGCCATTCGCGGACGTTGATTTATTCGCTTTCTTTTCGAATGTATTATACTATCGAACTATGTGATAAAGTGAAGTGTACATCGTTCTTCTCTACCCTTTTCATGAGTTATTTTTTATTTTATTTTTTTACCATTCTACACCTATTTCAATAATTTTGTCCAATTTTTCTCTCTAGTACTTCTGGCGCGGATCGTTAATCTATCCTTTGAATCTGCGGTTACAAAAAAATAATAATACTAATTATAATAAAACTGAATCATTAGCGAAAACCCTTGGCTTGAAAAACTCAACCACTTAATAATTACTCAGCTATTTTTTTTATTATTTAGCTCTTCTGTTTCGCCTCCGCTTAAAATTAAATGCGATACTGTGTGAAACGAATAGTTTTTATGCGGACCGTTTCTTAAAGAAATTCAACAGTGCAACAGACTAAAAGGATACTATACAGGAAGTATCTTAATTTATGACCTTAAAACACGTGATATCTTAATGAGGCATTTGATTTATTCATCTCGCGCGCTCATGCATACAATAACCATCCCACACCCTCAGATAATATTGAATGCAACACAAAACTCGTATATCTGTTTTCCCTCTGTGAGACTTCAGTTGTTGTATTATGAACAGACTATTTGTTTTAGAAATCTCAATGTTCAAATAACTTGGAGATTTTTTCTTTTTCGCCACCAAGTTTGAGTATGTAATGCATAATTCCTTTACGACACTCATTTTGTACTAAACTATTACAAACTTTAAAGAAAACCCGAACTTAAGAAAGTGTTACCATACACGTAAGCTTAATAATATTTGAACTACTCAAAAAGCTTTGAATTAAAATGGAAAATACCTGAGGTAACGAGTAAATATGAAATTCGGTTTTCTTTAGTCGTTTGTTTTTGAAACGTTAACTTCACTGTAATTAAAAACATAATTCCTTCCATTCGTGTATACTTTGCGCTTAAGGGCCACTGTTTAATCCAGACAAAGGGATGGTTCTCGTGTTTCTTTTTATTATTTTCCGGTCGTAAAATTTACTTTCGCCTTATTAAGAATATCTCGTCACCGCATCGCCATAACCCCTAGGTAAATACAATACAATTCGTTTTCACTACCTTATGTCAATCTTGTTTTAATTAGGTGATTTAACGATGAGTTTTATTAAACAATATAAACTACTTGAAAAATTCGCATTTGAAAAGCTTAGTCGATTTCATTTCAGAAACATGATCGACAATGCATAGTATTCTAATTCCCATTGTCTTAAATATTAATTAATCTCCAACGATTCAGAAATGAATAATTTCAATCAAAAACTTTATTATAACTATAGCGAAAGATTTATTTTATTTCAATTAAAAAATAGAACTTATTTTTATATTTAATACAATTTTAACTAATTTAATATATATATATATATGTACTTAATAAGTTTGTTGAACATTTTTTATTGAAAACAGTTTTTCCTGGAATATTTTTTAATTTCCATATTTTAATTTTAATGTTTTTCCATTGATTAACAAATTCATAATCTGTAAAAATGAGATTTTATTTTTATAAAATGGTAAAATTTTATTGAGCTACGGATTATTTTTAAAAAACCATGAAATTTTGTGAAAATCTTTTTTTGTTATTGTGTATTAAATTATCGCGAGCTGAATTTTTTGTTTACTTACGATTACTTCTTCCGTAAGTGCATTTGCGTGTACGTTAAAAATTGAAATTATTTTTTAAGAATTATGATATAATTTCATCATAAAAGAACTTTGCTATGATATTATTGCTTATAAGTTTGTATAAATGTAAACTTATTTGTAAGATTCACGGATTTTCCGCTTTTTAAATAACTCTAAATGATATACTACTAAATGAAGTTATTAACCTAATTCCATGTTAAATTATTAGTTGCTTATATAAAAATAATAATATCTTAGCATCATAATGGAGATTACAATATTTATTATCAATTTTTTATTCAAATTAATTTATTCCGTTGATGGGGATTAGCAAAAATAATAAGATTGTTTCAAAGTTAGTTTCCGGTATAAAGGTATTAAAGTTTTTTTTATATGTATTCATTTGAAGCATTAATTCCATAAAATAATAGTTTATTAATTTTTCAAAAATATCTTCAGAAACTAAATTACTTTTCAAATAATTTATTTTTCCATGCATCATAATACCCTTCGTAAAGTCTAATTTGTTTAATTTTAGTGTAATGCGTAAGATTATTGTTGTTATTATTAAATTTTTTACACAATAATTCTATTTTAAAAAATAGTTATATAAAATCTGAATAAAAAATAATAATATTTATTTTATGGATTAGATATATTAGTATTATTATTATTATTATGATTAGTTTTGTGTAATCAAGTTATTGAATATTGGTGATCATAATTTGCTCTTCTCTGGTATCAACTACATTTATATTAAATTAATTCATTTTGTATTACGAGAGTCGTCTGTTGACATTATATGAGCCATAAACATAATTTAATGTGGCCTCCCTTCTCAGCGGCACTTTGGAATTAAATTAAAAGTTATAAACGATCACTTTGGAAGTTTAGTGAGCATAATAATGTTATAAACATAAACGTGCCCCGCGTTCAGGTATCTGGTTGCATACATTATTAACATAAAATTTGTTTTATTGGCCACTTCAAAATGATCTAGTCAGATCATCAATAGTGTTATTTTATTATCATTTTCTACTGATATAACACGCACAACAGTATTGTCCGTGTCTTGGTCTGCACCACCACCTCAGCTAATTTATTCCAGTTGCCGCGAGATTGGCCAAGTAGAAGAAAGAAGAAGCACGATTCTCCGCGGCGGCAACGAAACGCCGTCGTATACGCGCGGCACTGGGAAAGAATATTGATGTGCATAACACAGTTTATTGGTCACCATGGTAACTAAGTTGGGTTGGGACGGTTGCGCGGAGGACGGTCAACCGCGCCGCCGTTACCGCTCGATGGTACTGTTGGTGCCGGTGGTTGCATGGTGAGGTACGGCAAAGTCCACGGCGGTGCAAGAACGGGCGTTCGTGCTAACGGCGGGCGGTGGTGCGGCAAACTTGTCCCATAGTAGTGTTATACTTGTTAATTCGTTTAGCAGTCGCATCGTCACGAACTCGGCGCACGGCGACGACTAACGCGCGAAACTCACATGGTCTCACGACGCAACGCAATAGACCATGAAAACATGACACACGTTAAGCTGACAAACACACTAAGTATACTTCAGCGACTTAGTGGTATTGATATTACCGAAAATATTGATCTTAATACGATTTTTGTTAATACATAAATATTATTATTATTTTTCTTGTAGACTATGTAATACTTATTTTTGACTCGATATTAAAGCAACCAAGTTCAACGTTAAATCTGTACAATAATTTTACCGTTTAAATGTATTATTTATACAGATCATTGAATGATTTATAAGTTTTATATATTTTTAAAAATATCATAAAGTTTATTTGTGCAATTTGAAATTATAAGCAGGTCTTAAGGTTTAAACTTTTTACTCGGAGAGACAGTTTGAAGTTTTCGTTAAAAAATAAAAAACGGGGTTCTTAGATAAAAAAAGAATATACAGGAGTTTCTCGGTTTTACTATGAAAAATGCCCCGGCAAATACAATGGAAATTTATTATCTGTGGGTCAAACAACGCCATCAACTGATCGTATAGGGTAATCTGATTGTGGTTTCCAAATATTTGATAAGGAAAAATAGGATGGAAAATGTGCCACGAGGCTCAAGTCATCCCTTGAGTATTTTTTGCTAGAAACGCTGTTGACATGTACGATACTCGCAATATTGTGGATATTAATTAATGTTTTAAAAAATATGTAGTAAAAACACGACACAGGCTTAAAACTNACATTCCTGTTGACATGTACGATACTCGCAATATTGTGGATATTAATTAATGTTTTAAAAAATATGTAGTAAAAACACGACACAGGCTTAAAACTACGCCGCGGGTGACTTTTGAATATCCGAACCGAAAAATAGGTAAACAAGTACAAGAATTTTTCATTCTTTGAGACATTGCTGTAACATAACTACGACGTATGCGTTGACATTTTGCCGGCATTCTTTTGCTACAATATCATAAGGCAGGTTTAAATTCCTGTCGTTCCTGCGAAACTTGCTGCGGCACTGCCTCGGTTTTATTATTCCCGGCGGTTTCAATTTATTTCGCCGTTTTTTTTTTTTAATTAAAAACGGGACCATCATCAGGTGCACTACACCGTTGTAGTATAATATAGAATAATAATAATAATAAAGAGTGGCCGACCTGTACGCCGCCAATAATAAAGCGGAAATTATGTGAGCGCACGATCTGGCCATTCCGGAGGAAGTACACTATACCATACTATTATTATTAACCGACTAGAACCGCTATATTGTGCTCTGACCGAACTCGATGTAATGTAATATTATATCCATACCGGTCAATACAATTGACTAGGTCCGACAAAACCCGTTTCGATCACCGCAAACACGTTACTTTGATATTCTATCCGTCAGATAACTTTTATTACGACGCCTAAGACATCAAATGGCGGTGTTGTTGTTGGATGAAGTACTAAAGTAATTCACACTAGTACGGTTCACCGAATATCTCTTCGTTCAAAGCCACGTTAGGACTGAAGAAGACCTACTCGAAATGAATATTACCAAATTCTGATTAATCGTCTTAGTCTGCCCGAAGCAACACGACTCCTTCAAAAAAACGTCCCAATAAAGTATCCCATTAAACTGTCGTTACTGCTAATGTTTTATCAGTCGTCGGATATTTCTTACCTTGTCTGAATATTTTATTCCTCGATATCTTTTCTTTTTCTCGAGATGATTTCTTTGTTAATAACAATACATAGCCTGACATTGATACTGGAAAAAATATCATTGTTGTATGTTGTTACCTATTTTAAATGTATAATAACAAAAAAAAAAAAACGGAAGAAATTGTTATGTTCAATTGTTGTAACTATACTTCTTATAGTTATAATTCAATTCCAATAAGTACGTGACTTTATTATTATTTTTTTTAGTTTTGTAAAGAGATGGAAACACAGAGTGTTCAATAAATAAGGAAACTGATTAAATCTAACGAACAATAAGATTTATGGTAATTCGAACTTCCTACATATTACGAATTTGGATTAATCAATTGTTGCAAAATCATCAATTACATTTGAAATTTGTTGTTATTTTAATTAGCACATAAAAATCGTAGCGACAAAAAAAATTATGAATATTTCTAAGAAATGGATGTTATTCCTAAGTTTTGATGAGAGAGAGAGAATTTGAATAATTTTACGCATGAGTTGTTTGTAATAAATAATGATGTTGGTCAACAAATTTTCTCATTCGTTGATTTTCTCTTTCATCGGTTTAAATTCGTTTGTGTATTTGCTTTCATGTTAACAGATGTCGGGGGAAGTATTGTATGAATGCGTTTAGTACAGTGGTCGTTGCAGAGATGTGTTGTCTGCTGTTTGGAGGTTATTTTTCATTTCGATGACTGACATTTTTAAATTAAGCAATTATTACCCAAAGTCCCAAAAAAGGTCTACCTGTCAGAGCTGTACCACTGCCGCCTCCTCCTCCCTCCTCCATTGGTCTTTTTCTCTCGTATCGAAGTCGAGTCCTTATGTTACTGCAGCTCTTGTGTCGACAATCATTTTTCATTGCCGGGTCATCATCGTTGTCGTTGTTCAATGACGCCACGAGCTTTTTGTGCCTCCTTCCCACCGGGAACAAAACTCTAATCCCAACACAATTACAAATTCACCCCTCGATGCTCTTTTCCACTTCAAAAATAGTACGCCTCTTGCTATTTCGCTGTTTCTAGTGTATTTGACTGCAAAGTACCAGAACACAACGTGATGACGGCAGAGGAAATAACTCGATTTGCATATTCGATTTACAACCAATTCGATATTTAACACTCAGCATGAGATGATGATTCGCATATTTTATTCTAATTCGACTTGACATATTTTTAAACGAATTGCAATGCAAATGATTTCAGTTTCGTCGGAAGATGAAGTATAGCTATGAAAATTAATATCTTTACAAGGAACACTGGTCTTTTAATTTCGTCTTTGTATTAAGTAGATGATATAAATTTAACGCCTTATAATTTTGATCGAGGAGTCACTTCACCTTAGTTGAATTGGTTTTTTAACAATCTTATCGATAGTTTTTTTTATTAAAGACAGTAGTAGTGAAACTGCAGGAAGAAATATTCTAATTTTTTTCCCGTAAATTAGTAAATGAATTTTTATTAAGTATGTTTAATGATTTGTAATTTAAAATTATTTTCTTTTTTAACGGTTCATGGAGTGTCAATCGCGTAAATTTTCACCTTGAAATTTGAAGGTCTTTCATGCTAAATTTAGTGCTCAACTAGGTTAAATTTTGTGAAAAGCCAGTTTATCTGTTCTCGTTTTTAAATAAAAATGTATTGATTTCCAGCAGTCCATTGTTTACAAAAAAAAAAAAAAAATTGTAACACTAATTAAAAAAATATATAATGCACGTTTTTACGTCCTAAAAATCTCGTTCAGTCCAATATAATTGGTGTTACTTTATCCGCAATTTAGTTGAATGGCTTTGAATTTAATCGTCAGTGCTGAGCGAATTCGGATAATGTTATTTACACGAGTTACACATTGTTATTGATTATAAATTGGAGAACATGTGCCTTGTAGATATTTCGGACCAAAGAAAATACTGTATTTTGATTGAGGAGGCTTTACTATTTTTGTCGCATACTGCTATTATACACATGTGTTACCGACCGCATAGAGGTAATTAAATTGGGTATTGGAACAAGCAATACCATCTGGTTGATGTTGAACATGTATATTTAAAAACATATTATTTGTCTAAAGTGAATTATTATTGGCTTTGGTGACGTTGTTCTATTCATGGTAAATAAAATTATACACAATTTCGACATGTCTATCATGTTTTATGTAATATATATATATATGACAACTAATGTGTTGTTTTTACTGCCTACGGTTTTATATTACTCAATTTATTTTAAGCTGTTATACTATTTTCTTAGTTAATACCGCCCTCGCACGATTTACAATTGTTTACAATGCAATCCTATAGGATGTCGATGTCTTAAATTGTGGTGTTTAACATAAATTTAATACTTATATGTTTGATTTTTAATTTCCTCGGAATCTATGGTAAAAGTTTACTCGAAATTATCACTATTGGTATGTTTCAGTTGTAATACTAATGTGAATAATGCATTATTCCGTTCCACGAGTCGGACTTGATGTGTTTAATTATTCTTTATAATCACTAAATATTCAAAAGCTTTTTATGTTCTATAAAAGTGAATATTATGTTTGTATGACTTGGAGTGCTTGTGTCAATTACATTTTTCTAATGAATGCACACTACACATTTTTATTGCATTAGCCAAATGGTTTTTGTGAAAAATAAAAACTTATCTCTTCATTCAATTCCTTTTTTCTCCGACCACCTCGTATTGTCGTCATTTTATCATAATTTATTTATATTGACACCACTGTTACCACTTTAGAGCAAAAAGTTTTATTTATTTATTTTTCCTGGATTTACTTTTGGAATTAGCATTTCTATTATGCGGAAATAATGAGAAACTCTTTTGTTTTGACAGCGTGTCCTTCAACAGTGAAATGCGATCCCTTGGCAATTGTTTTATTAAATGTTTTTACATACCTATACAAAAATTACAATTGTCAAGTTGTTGAATGACGCGTCAGTTATATTATTATAGAAAGGGAGGGATTTTCGTTAAAAGTGAATTTATTAATTTTAATAGGGCCTTCAATTAATTATTCTAAAGTTTTGTATTATTCGTACTTCAATTACTTATTCTTAATTAAATGTAAAAGCAACTTTTCAACCCAACCACGTTTAAACAACTACTGAAAGTTCCCTTAAAACTAATCGAAGACATTCGTATTTCCATATGACCAATCAATAATATATTCATTCGTTTTATATGTAAAATTTTGTGTATTTATCATACAAACAATCCAATCTACATACCAGTCTGAGATATTTGTCGTCTGGACTACAGACATGGAGACATTCGGTCGTTTCGCCCTTCTCTTTAACAAGTTACATTGCCATCGGATAAGTGTCCATATTATAAAAAAAAAAATGTTTAATTCCCTATCATGTTATAAAAGGAACGATTACTCCCCACTCAAATGTTTATAAATCCCTCTTAGCCGTAATCTTTTATGTACACACATAGAAAAATATGTGTCCATAGTGCGGTGAATACCAATCCATTTTATTCGCTCGAATTCAGTGAACGGATTTAAACCGCGTTTTGTCTGGTAAGTTTATTGTGGTGGTCGTCTGTAATAATCTGCTTTAGAAAAACTGCGATAGAACGAAACCTGACGGTTTGTTCACACTCGTTTCTCGCGTGCCAGTCCATAGCAAACACAAGGCGGTGGTTTTGTTAATTTTTTTATTTCAAAATTTTAAATTGAACAACACAAAAATTCCTACCGTAATAACCCCCCTACCCGTACTATCGACTAGGTTATTACTGTGCACGTACACTTTTAACCCGTTTGTTCACTATTTGAAAACTTTCTGAATAAATTTCTAAGTCGCGACTATTTTTTTAACAGTTTATAACACTATTTTCAAAGTTTTATGTATTCGAAATCTCTCTCAAATTTGGTCGTGGGCCTAAGTTTCAAATGTATTGTGCTTACATTAAAAGTATGTCATCAAAAGGAATGATAATGAAAGTAAATAGATTTTTATTTTTAGTAGTTTTATCAATTTTTTATAGTCGTGTACTTAATTCGTTCATATTGTTTTTATAGATGATTGAATATATTTTCTTTTATATATTAAATTTCAGTTGTCATATAAGTTCGACAGTTGATTTATGTGTTGCTATTCACTTATAGTTTTTGTGAAACTTAGAATTTAAATAATAACTAATAAATGGAATTGTTGGATGATTTATCGGAACTCTTGTTTCCGAAATAATCGGCCGAACTGTAGTCATAAGTTTTACTCTCCAAGTGCGCGCCAGAAAGTTGAATTGTATGGAGCTTAGGTGAAAACTTGACTGTTAGGTGGATTAGTATATTCTGCTGAAACTGAATATTTGATGATTTATACTTTGCAGATGGGGTTTAGCTTTTTGTTGTATGATTCATTACCTAAATAAAAACTAGACATATATATTTATATTTAAGTGACAATTAAAGTATTAATAAAATATGTGTAAAAATTATTATTTGAGACTAAGTTTTGTTTTTGTTTTTTTTTTTCAGGTAAGTTGGATATATTTATGTGATTAGTAAAATAAATGGATACGTAAGGTAATCTGAACTGCTTAAAATTCCATCTTAAAAACAGTTAAAAAAATATTAAATCTTATGTATTGTTAGTAGAGTTGATGTATTTTTAAAATCAATTAATAAAATTTATTTTGAATAAACCGCGAGCATATATTTTTGTTGCTATTTGTATGTGTCGGAAGAACTCATCCGACTGCAAATTATATAAAACGAACACGCGCGAAATATTTGTTCTTCATTTGTGTTTGGTTTGTATTAGTATTGTTATTAATGATATGAAACGCGATTCTACGGATGTTAGCTTGCATACAGATAAGTCGGTTTTAAGAACATATTGAGTTTGGTTCACTAGAGATGCTCACTAGAGCAATAAATGATTGTTGTTATAAGCAAAATTACCGAAACCCAATAGTTTAAATTAGATTATGGTTTGATGCATCCATAGACGTGTACTATTAAATATGTATTTTATTTCATTATCATATCCAGTTGCGTACCGTCTTGCCACATTTTTTAGTTATTCTAGCCTCGCCATCAAGTTTAGATTGAAAAATGTTCTAAGCAACTTATGCTAATTAATCCAGACATTAGTCCAATGAGTTGGTTCCATCTGATTACATTGTAGACATTCAAAATTTCTTTCAATATTGTCATATCATTTTCCTAGTCACGTTTAATTTATTTTTTCTAAGTTGATGTTAATTTAAATAAACGACTTTGTCACAATCCTTAGCTATGTTAAACTAATAAATTATAAAGGCGGCAAATGATAATTAACTTATTTTTCGAAAGTAATTATTAAATTCACTGTAATCCTTTTGAAGGTTATGGATCCTACAAAAAAGTTTTATATTAAAGTCAAATCGCATGTATAATGTACTATTACGCCTTATATAACATCAGCTGCTTATTACTTATACGTTTTACGCATTATTTAACTTCATATTTATTACAACTATTACTGTAGTGGTGCCAGTCCAAAACTTTAAATAGTATAGAAGGCGTTCACGCTTAACTTCATGAAAATAGAACTCTTGTTGTGAGGAATAATGTAATGTAACATAATTATAATTAAAATTAAGCCATTTATATTGTTAACTAACACATACTATTAACTACACCTGGTGGTCACTGTCACATTTTTTAGGTTTATAATAATTTTAAAATTGTATATGTTCTGTTTATATTTTCCTAAAATCGGTATTTACTCGTTTTCAATATTTTATGAAATCAATTTTTTCGCAGTATTTTGCTTTAACTTTACGTGACATTTAAATTATTTTATTACCATATAAATCGAAATGTCTAATGCTCTTGGTGATTCCGACTAAATTTTTAATCTCTTTAATTTTAATTATGTTTACCTACTCATAAATGATTCAGAAGTCTCATAACTTTATGACGTTGTAGTGCTCTTAATTTTACGCGGAAAATGTTGTTTTACCACATTGAAGCAGTTGTTAAGAGTACCTGAAAAGTATATAATGTTACTTGCCTTATGATGTATTAACAGTTTTTGCGTTGCTAGAACTTAAAACTCGTAAATATATGTATGTTGCGAGTTGGAAAACCAAAAGATTCGGTCGTTTTTAAGAAACAACAAAATGTTATAAAACAACCAGAGAACCCATTTCGACAATCTCGACGCTTTTGGTATCGTGTCCCGTTTTTAAATTTTTAATAAAATTGTCGGATTTTATAAGTTTCAGAAACGTGCCCTCCGTGATATCACATTACAGCTGCATAAAAACAAACCGTTTGGTTTATAAAATGCACACTTGCACCACCTACACACATATACCTCACTTGCATCGCTCTTTCTGAGGGTTTTGAGTTTGCCTTGTATTAAATTCGGCAGCTTTGGCCTCGTAGCGCACTCATAACATCATTCGCCTATATATATATATATATACTTATATGTGCGTGTGTGTGTGTATTCTTCTAATCCCAATTAAATTGCGTCCGGATAGACAGTAGCGCGTGATGCTCGTTCGTACCTTGGGGACCCGACTATAGATAAGTATGAGTGGAAGAGAGAGAAGACACAAATTCCAAAATCTTTTCCTTCGAAATTCGCCCAAGAAACGGACGTGACCATTCGGATAGTAGTAACACTGCTCGTGAATCGCTGCCGGCTTGACGAGTTATTGTTTTCCTTAAATATATATATCGGCGGTGCAATAGTAAATTTATTACAATAAATCGGGTGCAGTCTGTAGTGTGCCGCCTCGGTAGTTGGGAAAGGGCTCGTGTTTATGGCACACGTTCGGAGCGGAAATAAACCCAGTTAATTAACTGAAAAATTTATGTCAAAACAAACATGTCCCATTGTGTAATAACGACGACAACTATAATAATATAACGGTTGCCGTGGTCGTCGCTACTGACGACTCGTCGGTGTGCACCATATTTCACTATTTAATTAACTGTTGTATGGCAAGAACGAGGAGGACGTTTGTCGACGACAGCGAAACTCGTCGGTGTCTTCTGTGCTCTTCTTGTTTTTCTCAAAACTACACGATAGCCAATAATGGAGACGTGCAACAGCTCCTCCTCCACCGTCTTTTGCTTTCCACGCGCCGTTTACGTTTGTCATTGAAGACATATTTTTTTCGCCTCTCGTCTTGTCTTCGCCAGTTATTCCTGTCCGCGGCGCACCGTAATTAATTAGTTTTGTAGCGTACAGTTTCCCTACCGCGACCACTTTGGCGGCGTTAGGTGTACAAAAATAAAAACGCGCGTCCATCATTCAGACGCCGCCCGTATTAACGTCGGCTTTAATTATCGGATGTGTACAGATAGTCCGACGAGAGCTTTTTGAAATTGATTTTTAATTGGAAGCCCATAGGCTTACAAATAAAAAATGTTCAATATCCGTTTTGTTTTATCGCAATAAACTGTACCGTAGTTTAACTTCGTACTACTAATACTCTGTTGAGATTCGTGTATGCAAAAGCCGTAAATTATGACAGACTTTACCAATCAACGATTGCATCAAATTGAATTTGTTAAAACCGTTTGAATTTACGTTGAAAATATTTGTCTTAAATAAACTAACGGATAAGATTTTTTATTACGACCATTTCTAAAGCTTGGTACATCATAATATTGTTCATTATAGATTTTTTCAACGTATAAAACTTCAATGCATTACAAAATTCCGAATAAAGTAACGGAAACGTTAGTATTTTTCCTCGCAGTGCACAAATTGAAAATTAAATTTTAACATATATTTTTGTGAATATATTACACGACCTACTAAGAAACGATTTTTCATTTTCGTGTTTCAAAGTCAAAGATGTCTTTTCAATTTATTTTACGAGCCCAAAAGAAATTATTTTGAGATAAGTAAAATGACGGGATTAAAAAAGTAATTCTCATTTTAATTTATGATTGGCTGTTGACACTTTAATTTTTTTAATGTTCTTATAAGTGACATTAACATGACCGTTTCCGAGTTTTTATGCGTCCGTTGAGTTGCCTATTCAGTTCCTTTATTAAAATTTTAGTAACGATTGTAAAATAGTCTTACGAAAAGTTCTAATTATTTATAATTTGTTTGCGCTAAATAAATTTAAACAAAGAAAACTTAAACTTATCAGAAATAAACATTACAGTTTATGTTTTTAAATAACCTATTAAAAATAAAAATAACAATTGTCCTAGTATTATGAAATTTTTATCGGTTGGAATACTGGATTTTCTCATTTTAACAATCCCTATAACTGCAACTTGTTGCAAACTGATCGCTCATTTATTTGTTTATTTACTAAATAACTCTTTGTTTTTACTATACATACATAATTTAATGAGATCGCCGGTTTATTGATATTTGTTCTTGTTCATTGTTATTGTGTGCCATTCAATCAGAAAATATTTATATTGTTTTTGTGTATCCAAGTTGTATAGAAATATTTTAACAAAAACCGTTTGCATAATATGCAGAGAAATCAAATTGCATTCATTTTACTGGATGCTGTGGGTGTCTCTTATCTTATTTATAGGATAGTTCTATTATATCGTTCTGTAACACTCGTGTTTGCCACTGCGACAAACTAATAAATGATAGTAAATATAGCTATACGTTTTATTGCTGAAAAAAAAAAAAGATAAAATATCTCTAACACCAAAAACTGTTGTCTCGCGCTGATTATGGAGTTGTAAATCTTATGTTCTTAGAAATACAAAAGTAATTTAATTTAATTTTTACTTGTGGTCGGCGATCTTGAATTCTGAATCAACAACTCATTTCTATAAATCTTAAAAATACAACTTCACTTGGAAACTGATAAAAAAGAAATGTTTGTTCTGTGAGAAAACTTAAAGTGTACAAAAAGAACTCTGGACATAAATTGTAGCCGACAACCGCCTAATACTCTTCACATAGTTACCATTGAGTTAGAAAAGTCTCACCCAAGTCCCAACCTAATCGCAGAAAGTAATTTTTACTTCTTTCACACTTTCGGATATTTTATTTAACACATTAGTATACTTTAACATTTCAATCTAAGTTTAGAGGGTTTTATAAATCTAAATAAATTTTTGTTTAATAATACAATTTGCAATTAGTTCTCATTTTCAGGCCAATTACCTCACAAATTTATTGAGAATCATTCACAAAATTGGCCAAGTATTCAGCAATATAAATAAAGGAGCAATTTATCTAATTTATATCGATTTCTATCGTTTTTTTTATTAATTCGTTTATTTAGTTTCAGTATTGTGAATTACGTTTAATTTAATGAGTCGATTTTGTTTTAGCGAAGTGGTACTTATCTTTGAACTTTTATAACTTTTTAGTAATAATACAAAAAAATTATTTGAAGTTGTATTTAAAAACAATAAAAAATACATGAATAATACTAATTAAAATACTGTTGAATTTCATATATATGTATTACTTATTATTTATAAATGCACGTTAATATTCGTCTCATAATTTTATAAATACATATACACTAACAGTGCACCTTTAAAAACGTTATTTGCTCCTCAAAATCTTTGACACCTAGTTGAATTTTAATAATTATTTAATAACAATGAAAACGAAAATAAAGTACTACCAGAAACAATTTATGTAGCAACGTTAGCGGTAGACATTGTGAACGGGATTCACGATTTTTTAGCACAAAATAAATTTCTCCGACATAAATCCGTTATTATTATTATTAATTATTTGTTTTAGTAGTATTATTGACTCAAAATATTGCTGGAATTCAATTCCAAGAATTCTCTATAGTTAATCTAATTATAAATTATTAAAGGTAATAAATAAATGTAGATAAAATTTGATAGCTAGAAATAGCTGTATACGCGACACACGTGCACATCTGCAGAGTCTTGTCAAAAATTAATTTCAATTTTGGGCAGTTTATAATGAATGATACGTGTTTCTTGTTCATTCTTGTTTGCTCATCATTTTTATTGACCGAAAATGACCCAATAAATTAATGCGTATAATGTTCTAGTATCTGATAATGGCCTATAACTATATCAATACTAAAACGATTTCTGATTACAAAATTTTGTTTAACATTACTTTTATATAAAAATAAATTAATTTTTTTGGTTTTTATATGTGTATAAGAAATTTATATTCAAATATAAGATTATTAATTTAAATTTTAAAATCGATTTTTATTTTTTATAATTTACTTTTGATTTATAAAATATATTTCTTGCATTACATTATAAAGTAATGTTAGATAAATACCATAATAACTGATAAAATATTTCTATTATTCAAGGAACATCGAGAAATGTACGTATATTAGACATGAAATAATAACTTTAATCATGTTTTTACCGGTAAAAGTTGTATTTAAAGCATGTACATTTATTCGGTTGTGAAATAGGCATTCATAAAAAATTAGAGTAATCAATAGAATACGCGATGTTAAATCAGTATCAACAACAAGTTGTTTTCTATACAGTGAGTATAAAATTGAAAAAAACACATTATTCTTTTTAAATAAAAGGGTTTTCCCGTTTTATGTTATTGTTTTAAAAATTCAGAAAAAACAAAACAAGTACCCCCAGTCATTACTAATGGCTTATTAGCAAAAACTGTATGTCTAATAACAAAAATTGTACACAACAAAATGAAATGTTTTTAGCGATGTTATTATGATGTAATTATTATCAACCTAGTCGGTCGGTGGTTGATGATAAATTAATTACTTACTCAAATTCTGGGCGAATGATAGAGCCGATATGAAATTGTACGCATGACAGAATTCGGATGTCTAATGCAATTAGAATCGCCGGAACCGCTGAGGAAGAATGAAGTAGTGATTCCCTCTTGGGAAATGTACGTGCCTCTCTGATTGGAGAAGTGTGCTGAGGCAGAGAAAAATATCGACCTTGGCGTCACTGTCGCATTTCGATACAATTTCTTAAGAAAACCAAAGTGGTGAAAAAAAAAGAAAAAAATTAACTTATGGGTACAGTGCTGTATTTAGTGTATTTCGGTTCGTTCCCTGGTGGCACATGGGAAATACTATCTTAGACAAAAATAATAGGACGTCATCTCCAACTTCTACACGATATTTACAAACACTGAACACTAGTAACAAATTGAAAACCAGAATTATTGTCAATAATCACGAATATGAAAAATAATATCTACAAATGAAAATACTCTGGAAAATACCAATATTAAATTTGTAATCTCAAAATTTACTTTATAATTTGTTTATAAAATTTATAATAAGTATAAAATACATTTCATTTACAAAGAAAAAATATAACAAACAAACAGATATAATTACAAATATAAATAAATAATTAGAATGTAACAACAAGAATTACATTTCTGTAGAACGATTCAGGGACGTTGACCCCTGTGTAGGTACAGTTGATTGAGTTTGTTAAAATAGACAATGACACTCAATTAAGTGAGGTCGTGAATGTGTGTCGCGTTCAAGAATTTGTTAAGATTTGTTTTGATACCTCGCACCTACAAATAATAAGTTTCAATAATATAAGTAACAAGTTTCATGATTATTATCTTCAGTATAAAACCTAAAAAAATGAACAAATTTCTTGTGTTATAAGGTAAAAAATCCTAGTTAATAATTATCGATTAGAAAACATTTTTAAGTAAAAGTCAATACATTTGCTAAAATGAATCGTCGATTGTCTCATATACTCGCGGACAATAAGTTGCAGCTACTTGTGCGTACGGCTGTCCCGAACCAACGACGATTGGTGTATTTTTTGTCATCCTGTTCCAAAAGTGTACTGCTATGCTGTTCTCAATATCTCTCATAACTTTATCTTCGTTTTCGACGTTAAAAAACGCTTCCCAATTATACCAAGCAATCGGACTGAAAGTTTCTGGGGGATAAACTGTAAAGTCGTCACACTTGGCATCTCCCGAGTACATTGCAGTTACGTTATCAGTTTCACATATCTCTTGCATTAACCTGGTGATCAGCTTTGGTCCATTCTCTGTCCAATGATCGGCTACAAAACCGTCTCTGTGAATGAAAACATGAACATAATTTTCATCTCATATTTATCAATTATAATTTCACATCGTTTCATGTTATTATTATTAATTTAATAAACAACAATAATAGTAAAATCGATTTGAAAAGAAACGTTTGAAAATAAATCTGTAGTTGTTATATACAAATATTTTCCGTACGCGGCAGTGGTTAATGTTTTGTCTACAATTCTAATAAAACAATAAATGTAAAATTTCATATGGTTTATATTACTGAATGTTAATATTTTCTACAAACATTTTAAACATAATTACTCATGACGGCTGCCAGATTTTGATCGTTATTTTACTGTGCCAACCTCGAACTAAATTGGTTTTCGTCTATTGGCAGTTTTGCTAGAAATAAACTAGTCGAGTGAAATTATTTATTAGCGAATAAAATTGTTTAAATTGTTTTATTACCTTTTTATTTTTAACAAGTAAAGTTTTGATTAACCGAAAAATGTAAACGGTCATCGGAAAAAGTTCAAACGAGCGTCTTATACACCCAATATATGTATTAAAATATAACTAGACAATTAAAATGTTTACAATTACTTATAACAATAAAAATTTTTAACTTTTCGCGCGAAACTAAATAATCTTTTTTGATAATGAATATTTTTTTTTTCAAATTACATCATCACAAATTCTACTAGATCACCTTATTAATTTATTATGACAGTCTGTTATGTTAATGTCAGCTAAAGTTTTGTACTTACTTGTACATAATGAGACCTTTTTCTGCGATACTCCTGTCTTGTATTCCTATTACACCACTGGCTAACATGACTCCGGGATACTCGGCGCTTACAAAATTCATTATAGGCACAGGTCTCAATGACACTACATCGGTGTCCATGTATACACCGCCAAACATCCTCAATAGTAATAGCCGCAACAGGTCGCTAAGCTGTTCCACTGGCCACAATCCACTTTCCATTTTGCCAGATTTAACGAACTCTTCGACAGGTGTGCCCAGTGTGGCACTTATCCAGTCAAAGTACCTGATTTTTATGTTTTTGTATTGTGTAACTAGTCTAAATACGGCCGTTATATCGTTAATGCACTCCAACTTTGGACTGAGAAGTAAAATAAATATTGTTCGATCAGCATTAGCCCTGTGAAATGATTTGATTTTTTATATTAGTTAATTTATTTGCGGTGTTTGGGGTAATCATATTATGTTTTAATATGTATGACAGAAATTAAAAAAAAATTATTGTAGACCAAGCTATATAGCTATATTTGTTGCATACCCTCTCACAAGTCATGCTTTGGGGTGACCACCATAAAATTTTACGGTTCGTATAAAATTAACCAAACAAAGCAAAATCGTCAGTTTAAAAACTTAATCTAGTGTCTGATCGAAAATTGTTATTTTTGAAAATAAACTAAATGGCTGTATCTTATAATTACGTGGACTTTCAAGAAAAATAAACAATAGTTAATTTTTTCTTTTAAATATAATTTTTAATAATAAAAAACCCTTTGATTAAATATTTATTTTTTCAATAAGCTGTACAAATTTCATTCAATTCTGTCGAGTGGTTTTTGAATTGCAATGTCACCGACCATTGGGAGGGGGTCCAACAAATATAGCCATAACTTGATTTACAATATACAGAAAGTTCCAAAAGTAAAGAAACAGGTCAATTATTACAAACAATGAGAACAATAGAAACTCGCTTCCTTTCTTACTGAACACTTTATATATTTAATTTTTATCAAATAAAGTTAAATCATAATATAACAACTTTCTATTTGCTGTATAAAATAAGTTAAAGTACTGTTAAGAAAATTTTTTAATAATCATTTTGCCACCTTATTGATTACCCCTAACTCCATACTATAGGGCCGTCATTTATGATTCTTGGAGTATAAACGTGCTTGATTTTACGTTGATCGATAAATGTTTTCTAAAATAATAATGATTTTGAGAATTTTTTTTTGGCTCTTTCAAGTGTATTTATTTCTTGATATACAACTGGTTAAATATTTTCAAGATCTATCCCTTATAAAATACAAATTTCAATTTTTTAATGGTGACAAACATATTTCAGTAGCTTAATTGTTAGAAAACGATCCCATTACAAACTAGACTGGAATAATAACTTTTGAATTAGTATTTTAGAATTTGAAAATTTTTATATCTGAATGGGAGAAATAGTGTAGTAGAGTTATACATAATTATATAAATAACAACCTGCAGTTCGCCCCCAGTGTACATTTAAAATGTTAGTAACTTCCGAAATTCTGGTCTAAAAGTTATTATTGAACAGTCATTTTCTAAGATATAAACTAGTTAATTATGAATGTGACCATTTGAAAAAATAAAGTTGTTAATTATAAAAAATATATAGCTACTTATAAGTCGAGAAATAAATTAAACCAAACGAACAATTTTTATTTTAGGAGAAATTTAGTGGCCAACGATAAATTAATCACTCTGTACATTCGGTATCTAAAATTCTGTATTATGCATTTGATCCCTAAGGTACAGTCTATCTGGCTTTAGTCACTATACACTCAAATAATAGATAAAAAAAAACTCCATCCAGCCTGACATAGTGACCTCTACAATATCTATGCGTACCATAAAAAATAATATTGAAATTATCGAGAAATAATTTTTTAAAGCCTTTCACATAATCAAACGTTAAAATATAACATATCATTTTATAGTGTAATATAAAAAATATAATCTTATCTTAGGGATTTCTTTAACATAATAAAATGTAAATAAGATGAAAACCAAATATATAAAATTGAAATGCGTTTATATTGGATTAGAATATTACTTAGTGTTGCTAAAAACGTAGTATTATCAAAAATGAAGTTTAGATAAGGTTCATTAACATATAATCTGACCTTTATTCGCCACTGAAATTGATAATAATTAAGCTTGTCATATGAGATCACGACGTTTTATATTGTCAATGCTTAACAAAATATAACGCAGATCACCAAAAATTCGACTAAATAATATATATTTGTTTAATCTCCAAGTTTTTTTTACATTAATTTTATTATCTAGTTCTTATTAATATTTATTTTAAAATACTTATAGATTCTGGTAATATATAAAAAGAAATTTTCAGGACCAAAAGACATACATTTTTGAAATGAGATTTACGTTATGGCATTGTTTATAAAATATTCTCTCTTAAGCAATTTTGTACATTATGTAAAATTAATAGTCGGGCATTTTTTACCAGATTACTTATCTTTGAACAATATCATTCGATAACTTTAAATAAAAGTTAATGGAAAAAATTTGGAACAAATACAAGTTGTAGTGCTTTCATTGATGTCTTAGATTTTTCTCTTATATTTCTTAATGTTTTTCCTCGCCAATTTTTAAATATTAGTAATTTTGTAAATAGTTGAGTAATATCTGATACTTTTTTATATATTAAAGTTATTAACGAAATTAAAATATTGGAGTTACCTGTTTTTAGTTAACGTCGCATAAAACGTCAACATAATATTCTATTATATTTCACTTCTAAAAAACTTTTTAATACTGACGTCACGTGATAAAAAGTTAAAGGTCTGAATAAATATATTAGTCGATTTAATATTTAAACTATTGTATCATAATATGCTAAACTTATGATTATATAGGACCTAAAAAGGTAAATAAGGAAAAAGGTATAGTTATTCAAAATGTATTGTATTATATTTCTGTATATAAACCTTAGTATGTGTTGTTATCCAGTTTATATAAATATATTTTGTGACTTCTTGTTGACACAAATATAATATAACTATTGATCTTATTGTTATTATATTTAATTCGAAAATACATTTTTTTTAACTATTCTGGTTGGGTTGGTGTATAAATAACAGTAACCTTTTTGTATAATAATGTCGAGTTAAAACTTACCTTGCAGCTGATTCTATAGAACATGCTTGTCTAGGTTTTAGCTCAACAGCTGATTGCCGGTTGGTTTCAACAAAAAAAATCGACCTGTTGATGGCAACTTCGTTTGGGTCTAAAGATTCTAGTTGTATGTATCCTTCGCGGTTATAATTTTTAGTAGTTAAATTAAATGGGTTAATATTGTTGCTGTACATTATAATGCACATGATGGCTAAAAAGTTCACAAAAAACATTGCATAGCCAACAAAGCGGCATAAACGTGGGCCGCCGGCGCCGCCGCTCACAGCGTAACGCATGTTTGATTACAACTGCTGTAGTACTGTAGACAAAACCATACTGAATTGAAACTATTAGCCGCAGCTGCTTGTCGTGCCCTTCTGCTGACCATATCCGTAATGATAAGACTAGAAAATTAATGCTGTGTAAAAATTAATAATTAGCTATCGTGTATTACTATTAATATTACCAATTAAAATTTTTCAAAACATTTGTTATTTCAATGAATTCAAAAAATTCATATTTGTTATCACTAATGTTCATATAATTCAAATAATAAATTCTACGGTTTATTCCCATGCAGCGCGATAAGTTTATCGTAATGAGAAACGTGATCATTTAAATCACGTTTCCATGAACACAAACTATTGTTGTATTTATATATATATATATATATATATAGATTTAGCTTATTCTCCTAATACAATTTTTTTTTTTCAAAAAATAATTATTTCAAC
Source organism: Daktulosphaira vitifoliae (assembly GCF_025091365.1). Classification (NCBI taxonomy): domain Eukaryota; kingdom Metazoa; phylum Arthropoda; class Insecta; order Hemiptera; family Phylloxeridae; genus Daktulosphaira; species Daktulosphaira vitifoliae. The sequence goes on from NW_026099572.1 coordinate 86,947,136, forward strand.
TCGAGAACGGATACTGAATAATTATACAGGTTGTAACAATGAGAACAATTGAAACCCGTTTCCTGACTTACTGAACACCCTGTATAAAAAAAATTTCAGATCAAGCTAGGACATCGGTATAAATAATGACTCACGAACCACTTAATGAATGAATAAATGAAAATTATACTGAGAAATTTTTATTTTAGACACAAGTTTATCTCAATTTATCAATATTAAAGTATTTTTTATGTTTAACCCTTGATACTTGGGTGTCAACTTTATTTTTCAAATGGCAACATAAATAATTAATTCGTTTATTTAATGAATAATGAACTTTTAAAAAATATGTCTGGTCGATAACAACTTTTGGGCCAGTATTTCGGAAGTTATATTAACATTTTTATACCTAGGTGGATGGAAAAGTATGTTTTGTTTAAATTACTCTCTTCTTTTAAAAATGTCGAATTATGTCAAAATGATGGAATTAATATTAAAACAGATAAGCTAACAATAAGCTCTACTCGTCGGTTATGTCTCTATGTTATCTCAATGGCTAATCAACGTTTGGTAATACTAGTAAATTCACTGAATTTCAACTGATAAAACATAGATTCTCTTTGGTTATTTAAAATTATTTTTATATGATTATGTATTGTATAAATGTGTACACTAGTAGTTATGTCACCCATTCAATATTTTATCAAATTTGAACGGCATCGTGTTTTTCTATGATATTTATTTAAAACCGTACAGCAACACTAAATATTTTTTTATTAGTAATATTAGTGTAATCAGCCATAAGTATACAATCTGTTGTCACCCGATGAAAAAAAACCTGTCAAATCCGACTGCTAGATCCGATCCTAAAAGTTAGGATAGAGACTAAGTTTATAATGATTATTATAATTTATATGGTAACGTGCCAATAATTTGGTGTAAGGTTTTTAAATCGAATCGACTTTTTTTTATTATTTCATTTATTTTATTATTAAATAATTGATTTAAACAGTGATTTATTATGATGTTTAGATTTTTAAACACTTACGATTACACCATAGTTAAAATTTAATCCATTAAAGTTAATTGTCGGAATAGTTTATAACAGTTATATAAAATTGAAAAAACATACATTTTTGTTGGAAATTAATATTCTTAATGAATGACCTAAAGATAGGCTTTAATTAATACTATTTTTAGACAGCTTTATATTCTACACCTCGTTATCTTTTTTTAGTTGTATTATAAATTGCTTTTATGGTATTATAAAAGCCTCTCCGTGTGAAAGTATGAGCACTGTTCTATTGTCCACTGTTTGTATTAAATCGACAGCCTACGTGCTACTTCTGTACCAATAGCATATAGAGATGAGGGCCGTGATCCCTTTTTTGAAATCGGTGAACAAATATTTGTACATGTGGGAAACGAGACAGATGACGGCGACAATGATGTCCCCGGATCATTTGGTCCCATAGTCGTTGTCAGTAAACGTAAACATCTCACCTGAGGATTGCCTCCACAGGTTATTCTAGTAAAAAAAATATATAAAAAATAACTCGACTTTATTAACTTTTTGAAAAAATTATGGAACTACTTTAGGTATTATCAACTTTGGAAATTTATTTAAAATTTAAAATTATTTGTTTAGGGTACACTGTAATGTTTATAAAGAATATACTAAAAAAATTTGTTTTTATTTTCACAGTTCACATATTGTTATCATTCATTATTTTTATCGCAATATAATTATTACTAAGCTAAAATTAAAAATACTAACTATTAATATTTACATTCATTTTTTTAGAATTAAAAAAATTGTGTACATAGATATCTCTTTTGATAAAATTCAAATCAAGCCAATATTCATTTTATTTTATTGTTTAAGATTTACATATGTGTTAATATTTTTCATAACTTATCGGGCTGGCCATAGTTAAATCCTTTGTATTTAATTATATGGATTGATTTTAAAGTAATCGTGCTAATCAAAACTACAAAATTCAACCATAAGGTTACGCGTGTCTAGAGAAAATTGATACTGTTTTATTTATAAGTATAGATTATACTTTTTGAAATCTGTCAACGTGACGTGACATTCATCACCTGGATGCAATTTTATATCCGCTGCGCTTTTTATACATCCCTAATGCAAGAGAAGGATAGTATGTGGAAGTTTACCGTATTCAGGATACTATAAAATGTAGAGGAGGTCGGAGATAAGTTTTGTCTGATATTATTTATAACTCGGCAATATTGATCTCCATCACTTTTCATGACAGCTTGCTGCCGCGTCGGTTGGTCCCGGTTGAAATTAATATCGAGTGTCTCCCCCACTTCTTAACCGCGAATACTTTGACCCTCTCCTTGTTGTTCGACGTTCTTTGGACTTAAGGAGAAATGTGTGTGTGTGTGTGTGTGTTTGTTTGTACATGCCACCACAGCTTGTGTGTTTATAAACGTACGGTGTTTCTGTGTATTATACACACGAATGAATACGCACAAAGTTATGGACCTGAAAAGCTTAAAGTTTAATACGCTGTAGGAATGTGCTTTCGTCGGCAGAGTATTAAATCTCCCATGTGTATAGATTGCTATACGTTCATCTGTTTAAGGTACTCATCTACCCCGTTTATGAACATCAGAACATATTCTCTTTGGAGAGTTGGTAAATATACTATACTGTATTTTTTTTTTCAACTTTCATGTGTGTTGGGTATTCTGTGCGTATGAGTTTTTAATCCTAGGGGTTATTTACGAGAGAACGAATGAATAATCAAGTCTAAAATGAAATAGTCTAAATCACTAATATGTCTCAAATTTTTTGAACTCAATACATATAAATGGTCAATTTAAATAGGGAATTGCATTATTGGAGTTTTTGACAAATTTATTTTGGACTTGTTGAATTTTTATCACTTGGATGAATTGTTATGGAATTATAAATTAAAATTAACTAAATAAATTTAATAAATAAACATTACAATTAAAGCGTACTGTATATTTGAATGCGAGTCGTAATATTTACTATAATCCACATAATAAGTTTTAACCAAATAAAATGAAATACTTTTTTGATAAATGTTTCAACTATTTTATAGGTCAATGCGAATTTCCCTCTCAATGGTCTGGCCGATGGTTTCAGTCCGGAGTCAACCACCATATCCAAATTAACACTACTAGCATACAAACAAAAGGACATTGTGTGCAGAATATTGGTGACAAATTTTTGATAGAGGACAGGTATTTAAACACTCTTTGTTGTTATGTAATACGTACACACTGACATGTTTTTTTTTTCTATTTAACTAAATTATCTAAAGATGTATTGTAATTAATCTTTAGATAATTTAGTTGATTTAGTTTAATTGATAGTGTCCATCAAATTATTTAAAACTAAACGCAGATACGCCTGTATAATTAAATAATAAAAAATTTTTAAACCCATTAAAACGATATGTCGTTGTCAACACGACTCATGACCAGTTGGTATCACTTGATTTAGTTGATCTTCGAAGTCGTTAGTGTTCAATACGTTGATCAGTATATTACAGAAACGATGTTATCGTTGGCCGCCATGTCTGAAACGTTGAGATTTGTCCGACGTTAATGTTCCATAAACCATAAATCGTGCGGTGGCCAGGTCGTCATACCCAGTCCGACTAGCGTTAGAGGTCAAATGTTCCAAACCGACTAAGAACAATTCTGTCAATTCCGAATACCCGTCGAGCATTGAAAAGCCCTTGACAAATACACTTAAACGGTCAACAAAGTTGATATGACAAGCAGACTGATTATCGAAGCGAATACAATTTTATTCCTGTCTGTATAATTCTAGATATTATTTATCATTAACAATTATTGAATAACAGACGGCGACATCTTATATCATCTGCAATTTTCAGATGTATTTATCTATAAATTTTTTTGTGTATTCAAACGGTATTCGCAAAAACGTATGATTACATTTGTAAATGAATCAATCTCATTAATAGTCGAGAAAGACGATTTCGAGTTTTTGAGATTGTGTATTCATGAACTCCTCCGGTAAATAACCGACGTCGCCGCCCATACGGACTGTTGGTGTTTGTCTGCATCTCGACTCTAACGCTGTTCGGTGTGACCGTTTCAATGAAAACGAATCACTGTTCCTAGTCAGCAGTGCCTATGCGTGAGCGTACTTGCGTATGCATATTGCGGGTATAACATGACGTGAAGAAAAAATGACGGCTGGCGGCTCACAATTGGAATAAATTATACCAGCGGGCGGCAGCGGCTGCAAACCACTGTAGTAGCGATCAGAACAAAAGTGCGTACCCTACTGCAGAGTGTGGGCTGGGCGGGTTGGGGGTGAGTGGGAAATAACGTACGTGCACGTGACAGGTCGAATAAAAGTGGTCGACAAAACCATTGTTTTGAGCCCGTAATTCTGAGTTTTTAATATTTAAAAAATATTTTCAAATCCCTACGCTCATATTATACATAATCCCTACTCGATCCGCGCCTTTTTGTGTTTTTTATTTTCGGACGCCTGATGTTATTCGCGTTATATTACACCAGACACGTCATATTTATCGCACGTTACCCAGACAGCGGTCGCGTAGAGGGTAAAGAACGACGACGATTGTCGTTTCGGGTTAATTATTATTACCTCTCGCCCCTTCTAAATTACANGCGGCGGCGACGATTGTCGTTTCGGGTTAATTATTATTACCTCTCGCCCCTTCTAAATTACATATAATATGTTTTAGTAGGAGTCATGCCGTTGCCGTCGTCACATTATTATTACTATTATTGTAATGAAAACTTTTGTTGTTTTGTCGAGTTCGTTCTGCCGCCCCTACGTGTGGCCTGTGGGAATAGAGCATAACAAAAACGCGAAAACGAATTATGCTTTTTCGCGCGTCTGTAAATTTGGTCAAGTGACGTGAGGGGGGGGGGGGTCGCGTCTACTGTGGAAAAAAGTGACGGCCAATTGTTGTACGCTTTGAAACGGAAATCGAGAGAAATGTTAATTTGATGTGAGAAAAGAGTTTGGAAACATTGGAGTCGACCAAACTACGTGTGTTGAACAACATTACCATTTATATTGCTTCCTTAAGCACCAAATATGCGTGTAAAATAGAGTGTATTCAGTGTGTTTTATTGCCCTTTTGCTAAATGCCTTTTCTGTTATTTCATTTCATAACGCCAGAGGGTGAAAATATCGTTTGAATGCAGCTTAAAAAAAAATTACATTACTTTTCTATGGCTAAGAAAGTTGAGATTGCAAAATTCAAAAATTAGTTTTTGTTTTAACTGTTGAAACTTTGTTATTTTAACAGTTATGCTTTTTTTTTCTTAATGACGAATAATTAAATAAATAATTGCTCGTTATTCGACCTGTCGGTTGATTTATAACATTTTATCTAATTGAAACACGTGTAGTGTTATATTTTTAACGAAATACTAAAAGGCTCGAGACAAAGTTTGTCTTGAAAGTTGCTCTCGTGTTTAGAGTACTATGTCGAGTACACACACTTCATTGAAATAACGCTATTGTTTCTATTTAATAATCACTTCAAGCAATGACCGGATTTCTATGGTTGTGTCTTCTCAAGAACACGTCAGTTTGCTTTTATTGTTTTCTTCTAAAGCGTTGTACAATTATTATCATCAAATGATTTTTAAACTATCCTTTTTTTAAAATGTTGTTTAGTTCGAAAGTATCATAAGTTATACGATACTACATCGCGTAGGACGTAGGCTTATTAAATAACAATAAGAAATACTTTTGTGCGGTGCACATCAAATCAATTATAATATGTCACTGTCACACTTGTACGTATGTTATTAGAAAACAATACATTTTCTATAGCTACGAACAACGAAAGTCATATATATATATATGTATATTTTTTCAACACTTAGTTGATTGGTTAAGTATTCTAATGTTTAAGTTATCAAATAAACCTTATCGACATAACTTTTAAAAGAACNATATGTATACTTTTTCAACACTTAGTTGATTGGTTAAGTATTCTAATGTTTAAGTTATCAAATAAACCTTATCGACATAACTTTTAAAAGAACTCAAAACACATTTTTAATTTTCTTTTCATTAATCGTGTTTAAATTTATCAATAATTTTTCTAAAAAGTTCTTTGTCAAGTACTTTTCAAATTTCACTTTAAGTCTATTTTTAGACTTATTTTATGATTAATATTAATATTATCAAGAAGTCCCGCGTGTTTCATAAAGTCGTCGAAACATTGAACTGTAAAATACTTTTTGAGGGTTCCGTATGTGAAATGAGCTGACAGTAGTGAACAAATTTGTTTTATAAAGGTTATTAAACCCTCGTCCACCTATAAAAACAACCTTAAAAAAACTAAGTGAAGAAATGGCGAGTGCGTAGAAATGCTTTCAATGAAAGGTCATTTTTGAGTTGAAAAAACTTCAAAGGTTTCGATATTAAATTCATTTGTGCCCACCGTATTTCAAAATAAGAAGGTGTAAAGAACTAAGGGGTCGAACGAGTAGCTACACAAAAACTTAAAAAAGAAATGTATCCTTTTTCCTGTAAAAGCTTTATACAGTATATGTGTTGTACATGATTTCTATGTCATTTGGTTTTTCTAGTTACAGGGAAAATCTATGATTCGGATTTCTTTTCTCTATCTGCTGTTATTGGATTAATGAAACCCTAGGTCTCACAAAAATGTTTACTTTCCATGTCCTGTGTTCAATTTTTATGAGCAGAGTGTATCATTAAACTTTGAAAATACAACTATAACCAATAAGTAGAAAAGTATATTAAATTTAAGTATAGAGTAAAAAATCGCATAAAGAACTGCATTCGTCAAGTGGCATAGTATTAACTTAAGTATTCTGTTGGTAAAGTAAGTAAATTTATAGAAAAAACGGAATATGATGTAAAGTATTATAGTACATTATATCCTATTATGATAATATCATGTTAAGACATTTGAGAAAATATTATTTGTCCTATCTGTTGTTCTCTTTTCAGCTGCTCTGCACATTCTTCACCCTCTTGCCCATCTCGCATACGACGGTAATTTGATATTGTACAAACAATTTACGAGTTTCAATTGTATTTGTCATTAAAACATGTAGAACTAAAAAGTTTTCTCTTTTTTCTATACCAAATTTATGTAAATTCTTCTTACTATAAATTATTTCACAAACCTTTTTCCATACATTTAATATTTTTATAAGATATTGATGGTAAAAAATTGAATGATTGTATACAATACACTTAGAAATCGTTGGAAAGCTACTCTATGGTGTCTCAAAATGTTATGGTATCAATTTATATCAGAAAATCGTACATTCTGTGTATTCCTGTAGACTTAATAATAACACATTACTCTGAAATTCGAAAATTTATTACATTTGTACGTCTCATTATTCTCTACCGTTCGGATTTTAGCTGAATATCATATGTATATATATACATATTCTGGGAATCCTATATGACAAAGTTTGAGAATGTTATAGGAGCGTAGAAGTTGTATGCATAGTTGTTAGGTGAGACGATACGCCCTCACAAACAGACCGTCTAAGATAATAACCTCTTTTGGAATATTAACGTCGGCTCTGTGTTGTTGTGCGGGTACGGTAAGCTAATGTTTGAATCATCCTCCGATTGTGTAGCTAATACTAGAAGCTTTAATATTCATCAGACGGTTGTCCTCGTCGATGTCTTGGCGCTTCCATTGGGTGAAAACGTCGACAATGGTATGATCACGCGTCCACGGTGCGTTCACTGCGGACGGGAGGATGTTATTCTTAGAAGAATAACTCCCTTCTCTACAATGGCGCCCTTCAGTGACTGCTCTCGTAGTCTCACTAATGTATAGAGGTGTGTATAATACCACACTTCTGATATCGAAATTGTATTCGTAACACGTGACTAGTGACTAATTAATCCGTCGCCGTCCAAAAGGTGCCGATTCTGACGCAGTGCTTGGAATATCAAATGAATGGCGGCGGAGTCGAGTGTAATACGATGAGAAGAGAGCCCGGCAGTCAACAACAAACTACACCTTGCAATTAAATTGCGGTTTTAGAAGAGGCCACACTGGTGTTTAAACGATTGTTGTATCAAAGTTAATAAAACAACTGTATCGATCAAAACATTTTCTGTGTGGTATTATTTCAATGTGAGAGCATTAGAAAGTTTTTGAAAGAAGGGTGCTGTTATAAAATATTTTTATCTCTTTTTAGTACTTTACACGCGTGTTAGTCCCTTTGCCCAAAACTTTAAGGACTTTTAACCTGCCTGTTACTTGTTTTAAACGAGGTCTTACAATAAACCTTATTCGTTTAAATAAGCTTTTGAAATCGATTTTAATCGTTTTCCGTTTCGTTAAAGTTTATGTCATTTTAAAGTTTTACGGGGTATTTGAAACTCTAGGAAGAGATATTGTAGGCATTGTATTTGATCAGATTCTTTCTTAAAATCTATAATTTTTACGATCAATGATATTTTTTATTTCTCCCCGAATTGTTCCGTGTAATGACTTTGATGTAGAAAAACGTGAAATTTATCGATCTAACCGTATAATGCATACTACTGATATTATAATTAATAAATAAAAATTGCAAGTGACAGTTATCATTTTGCGTGTTGATGCAACTTTGCAGTAAGATGACGAAACATTCGATTTACATCCGTGCAGTTTTGTTCTCTTTTCCGTTTTAATTAATACTCAGCCATTTGTCTGAAGATGTCAACTTTCAGTGATTTATTTTACTGGGCTATGTTCCAACTGTATGACAAACGTACTCGTGTAACCTCTGCTAGTTATTAGCTTATGTATTCGTTGACAACTACTTGTCTGAGCAAATCCTTTTTGCAGACTACAGTAATCCTGTCTTTTACCGTCGCCATATTTTCTCGGTTTGTTTAATACAGAACAAATAAAATACGAGTTGTCTTTGGCTGTAGTATGTATTTAGCAAATAGTTCAAAATACAAGTTAATATTTATTGCTCCTGAAACGGGGTCGAGTCAAGAATAGCGGAACCAATTCTGTGGTCCGAAAATAATTCTTAAGAGTTGGTCTTTCCTATGATATTCGAATAACATAAATCTCATCATGTCTGGATTATCGATTTATTACCAGACTAATATCCTTACAATAATACTTCTATGAATGATATCGTATAAACATAAAGATAACTATGATGAGTGAAGGATTCCTTATTTTGTAACACGTGATTCGGCCATCAGTTGAAGTCTTGTTTGCTTCTTTACGTTTCAAACAAATCTGTAAATCTCTAATGCCGTTTAATAAATTTTGAATAACAATATTTTAGCTATTTTTTTAGATTATTGTACCAACGGACAATGTGAATACATTTTAGAGATCCCAACACGTTAGATAATTTTCAATTATTATTTATTTTGTTTTTGTCGTATACACAAACTATAAGCAGTCATTCAATTGAACATCTAAAATCTTATAAAGCAATTTTTGTAAACAAATGCATTCTTATTATAGTATCACTTAGTATTATTATTTTTTGGCTTTTCAGTAATAAATTGATTTTATGTTAAAGTGCAACTTGTATTCGATATTGTCAATATTCTATGCAATGTATATTTTGCATGTGACGTGCAGGGTAAATATTATATTTTACTTGTGTTTCCAACAAATTACATTGTTTTGAATAATAACTTTTATATTTATCCCTAGAGAGACTAGTTAACTTACAGTATTGTAGAGGTTTTCTCTGATGACCATAAAAAACAAAGAAATGATTTTTTAATGCAATCGTGTGCTATGTGGCTTCAAGTAAACCTTTTTGCTTTTTTTATTACATATTCTTCTGACAATGATATTTTAACTAGATTGCATTCAACGTTGTGGCTCTGTGATATGCGCGTCAAACCAAATGTCCAAAACTCTTTTTACTGAATTCTTCTGGACTTATACAAAAGCTTTCTTATTAATATATTTAAACTTGGCAGTAAATACGATTTTGATAGGTTGTTTCTTTTGTAAACAAGAGCTTTTTCTCGTCAAATAAAAAAAGCACCCTCAAAAACTATTTTTGCGGAAAAGTAGAGGGCTTAAAGAATTTCTGGATTTTCTTTTATGACTCTAGTCGTGTATGTTTATGAACATAAATTATTCAGCTTATACAAAAGAATTATACACATTCCATAAACAGATAGGAGAGGGTTTTTGCTCGGGTGTATCGAAATTCTAGAATCGTTTTCTTAAATGGCTGAAGTTGTGCTTCAACGTACGCAGTGGAGTGAAAAAGTTTCTTTAGTTCTTCTTCAGCGTAAAGATAATTCCAAACCTTAAAATGTGCTATAGACCGCAATAAAATTCTATTGTTGGTACTCTAAAATTTTTACTCTTTTCCTTTTTTTTAGTTGCTGAAATTTCTAACAAAACTTTAGATATTAGGACTTTTTCCTATTATTTTCTTTTTATTGCTTTCTAAAAATAAATCTATTTTGCCTTAATGCATCTAAAATATTATCTATATACCTATACTGTATTGCTATTATTTGCCATATTGCTGTCTTAAATTTTCATCTGTATTTGTTTGTGACTTATTCAGTATTTAAGAAATTATTTATGTTGTAAAATACTGTAGAGCAGAGGATCAGCAATAAGTTTCTAACGAGGACCGGAAGGTCTTTAAAAAAATTCATTGCACGACTAAACCTTAATATTATGGCTAAACCGATGTCACTTTATTAATATATCCTATCGGATAAATCATTATAAACACAGTTTGGATGGGATACGATGTGGACGACTACAGAAAAATTTACGAGGTCATAAAATGCAAATGTAATGTGAAGTGGAAATTTCGATTTGAAAACTGTGTCTGAAAATGAACAAACATCAATCCACCTAATTATAAAGTCTTCTCATAAGGACGATTGTATCAAATTTATGATAGGAGAATTGGAATTTCAGAGAGACGTCTTATGTATCGATAAAACCTATAACAGTGTGTGTTTAAAAAATAACATCCGGATGAGCCTCACTGTGGAACTTAGCGTACAATATCTGAAATGTATAATCAAATAAACATAATTTTAAATAAAATTAGAGTAATTCTCAATGGGTTGTATGAAAAATAATGTTATTTTTTATTGATGTCTCGAAGAACCTAGAGTATAAGCCTTATATGCCCTATGTTATACTACTTAAATCCCAATCGTATGCAAAATATAGAAAAATAATTAATGTCCAGAATTTTTATTGTATTGCAATTTATATAACAAAAATATCAGAAATAAACAAAATTGAAAATCTCAGTTTAAAAATTAAAAACAAAATAAAATTCACCATGTTCAATACATAAATATTTGTCAAATTACTCAAAAAAAATTAATACACTTTTTTTAATATCATATTTAAATAAAAATCGTCTAATATTCGATATTTGATATTGAATAGAATATAAAATAGGTTCAGCCCAAGGTTATATCTAGTTAAAAAAATGAAAAAAACAAAAATAATATATTTTTGACGGGTCAATTATTTCCTATCTTCGATCTAAATTCAACCCACGTGCCGCTTATTGTGCATTGCTGTAGTGGTTAATACTAAATAAATTATATAACGATTAAAATTTAACCGATTTTTGGTTGTTAACGCTACAGAAATATATGTTTACAATATTTTTTGAAAAAATAAGATATTAGATTTATTTGTGTCTTCTTTTCAAGTTGAATTTCTACATAGATACACTTTGAAACAAAATGTTAAAGGAATATAACTTGATTTCCTCCTCCTTTTAAAATAAATTTTAAGTTTAAAACTTAAGCTTAGATCGCATATTGCATATATTATCCCACAAACAAACATTTAATGCTTTAAAAAGTATTTTTCTGGACACTTTGAAAATCGAAATATTGATGTATACTTAATATCTTAAAGTTGGCCTATTCGTACTCAAAGAGCAGATAACATTATTGAACAAACTATATACTTGATGTTTACTTAATTAAAACTTGTATCAATTCTTCAAAATAAATGTTTCCGGTTATATCCTTCTGGCAATACTTCTCCTCGTGGTTTCAACATTTCTAGAGTCATTATCGTGTTTCCTCCTGAGAACTAAATAGTCATCTTCAGATGTTACCCAATGTGGTATACTGATGGATTGAGCTGTAATTGGGCTGTAATTAATCTTTAGATCCCTATTCTAATCGCACGTGCGCTCAAAACTAATGTATTATATATTATATTATTAACGTAAGCACCACTCGTTTATGTAGTTTGAATTTATTTAGGGCTATTAATGGATTGAAAGATAGTAACGCCAAATGTTAAAGACAAGTCCGATTAGTCACAGGAGCTCAACATTTAATCTTGTAAAAGTTAAATTTAGGAATATGCATTCGATTTTATACAAGTAAGGGGATGATGTTTGATAATAGGGTGGAAAGTATAGAGATTGACAAAACTAACCTTTGAAATATTTACCTCGTGGATGTTGTGAATAAGTAAAGATATCGAGAATTCAGCTTTTTGGGGCTATCCTTAACTGTCGGGTCAATAAACACACGACACACGGAAATACTTGACCCCTACGGCGATCGATTCTTTGGCCCATTGGAACTCCCATACTGTAATCCTAACGACCTTTCAAACTGCAAAGTCAATTTGACTAACGTTTTCAGTCTTAAGTTCATAACTTTCAATAGATAATATCCAATGTTATTGTCTAAACTATCTATTACTGTTCATTTATTATGCACCATTGGATAATTAAATCAACTGCAACATTTAAATTGTATTCATTCGATTTGATTATTGTTTAGAAAAAATAGTGTCCCGTCGTTTATACTACAACAGCGCGTATGTTTATTTTTAAGACGATCAGAAAAAAATGTTATATCATACACATTTTAATATAAGAAATGATTTTATTTCGATAACTAACAATAAAACTATGCGTTTCGCAAAACAATATTCACAAACACTTCTTTTAACATTATTGAAAAAATTTTGTCTACAGTTGAGATACGCAATATTGCAGTATAGCGACGATCATATACAGANCTCATTTTGTCTACAGTTGAGATACGCAATATTGCAGTATAAGCGACGATCATATACAGAGTGTTAAAAAAGTAAACAAACAGATCAATCGCTGCAAACAATTAAAACAATGAATAACAGGAAANTTTGTCTACAGTTGAGATACGCAATATTGCAGTATAGCGACGATCATATACAGAGTGTTAAAAAAGTAAACAAACAGATCAATCGCTGCAAACAATTAAAACAATGAATAACAGGAAACATGTATTCTTACTTACTGAAACCTATATATTTTAACCCGTGTAAATTTAGATCCTCTTTTTGTCAATTAATTTTTAATCTAAATAAAAATGTCTTTTCATCGAAAATAATTATTCATCGCAAAATCAATAAAATCACGCGAATATACAAAAAATATATAACCGATGGATATAATTGTTGGTATTTTTCCGGATATGATTACACGTATAATAAATTACTATCGTCAACGCAATTTTTTAATCCCTCCGGAACGTGTTCTGCCGGATATTTTTCGTTGCGTTTTGCAAACCGTCTGACCAATAAATCTCGCCGACTGGGAAACGTGATAATCCGAATTAGAGAGATACGACGATACCACCACTGCTGTACGACAGTGTCCAAATGCAAATTAAAGGTAAGGGTTTATTCCTATCCCGAGAAAGCAAGTCTAATAATTTGTCCAGGAGGCCTGGGGCAGAAGTGTCGCTAAGATTTACGAGCAACCAAAGCCCGGTACGCCGTTAATTTTACTTTACTCTGTAGTACATGACCAAAACACTTTCTATAAAATTTATACACTCCTAGACTTTAATAGAACATTTCGGGATAAACTTTGAACTACTTATATTTGTTGTCTGAAATTATTTCCTGTAACCGAGCAGATAGTTAAACGTTACGAAATTCACTATTGTTTTTCAAATCATCGATTAAGTGGTATGTTTTATTTTCTAATGTCCAATATTATCTAATGGAAAGTTTTTATTTGTGTGTTTTCACAAAAGTACTATACTTTTTGTAATTTTCATAATCTTTATGTTCAGCGTCAAAAAAAGTCTGTAATGATAGCTTGTAATTTCCCTATGGAACGCATCGAAAAGAACGAAGAGATAGAATCCAAGTAGTTTTACTTCAACATTTTTACTGAATATGCTAGTAGTGTGGTGTTGGTTAGTTTTAAAAATGTATACTTGCTTCTAAAATATTTTCAAAGATTGTTCTTCCTTGCAAACTACAGAAATCTCAAATACAAATTGCTTACTGAATTCTCATCTGAAACGCATGATCACTTAGTAGTATTAAAAAGTACCGTTTTGATAACAATTTTTATTGTATTGTCATTGCACATTTTTTCACGTAGTATTTAAAGATTAAATGAGCCGAGATCTTTTTTAAATACATTTCATTTTTACGTGCGAGCCGTGGAGAGTTTTACTCTGAAAATTCAATTTTATCGAATCATTCAGGTACGCTTCATTTGCTAGAGACTGTCTAACATATGTGATGATATTGTACGCTTGTTTTTTATCTATACAATATAAATAGACTCATCAGTCGTGGACACATCCGCATAAATGTTTGTCGTAGTATTTTAAAAATAATTTAATATTTTTAAACGATTTGTCTAAATATAGAATATTTATCTCGCTAAAATAGCATTCTAGCAGTTAATACATATTTTTCTCCTGTTCGGCAAGTTTTTGACCGTATTTTTTTGTTGTGCACTAAAACACTCGTTGATTATGGTAGTGACCTTTAATCTTAACCGCATAAACATGATCAACATCATAAATACCGAGTGTTTCGTGCGTTTAACCGGTATTCGTGTTCACTTAATTATTATTTTCTATGATTAAATGTGGGAATGGTCCCGAGAGTGCCACTTTATTTGTCTCCTCACTTGCGTGTTCTTCCGAATTAGATAGTGATAATTCTTACGGTGTAGTTTCCCTCGGTGTATATTTCCACGAAAAATCGCACCTTAGCACGAAACCATGAGTACAATCATGGAGGAAACGACTAATGTGATATAGAAGAAAGTACACGAGTATCACGTAGTCGTGGATGGTATAATGTATAAAATTAATGTCAAAAAAAGGGCTCCGTTTCTTCGACCCTTAAATTGTGTTTGCACAGTCCGCGCATTATCATTATTGTTTTTCTCCCGTTTTCATATGTGTGTCCTGAGTACTTATTTACATTGTACTGTACATAATAAATAAGAATTTGATAAATTACACGTAATATTTTCTCGAAAAAAAGTCAATGTGAAATTATATTGTTCTTAATCTACGCGAATGATAAAANGTACTGTACATAATAAATAAAAATTTGATAAATTACACGTAATATTTTCTCGAAAAAAAGTCAATGTGAAATTATATTGTTCTTAATCTACGCGAATGATAAAAAATAACGTTTTCTCTTGAGATAACTGACTTATACATTTATACTCATTTCAAAATTAAACATTCCATATAATTTTACTTTGAAATTTTAATAAACCGTTGTTTAATCAAAAAAATTATACTGTTGGATATTTCGCTTTTTAGCCACCGATAACTCTTAAATAACTCATTAAAAGTACATTAATAATACACTCATAAATCTACAGTTAATGTGAGTTTTCTGCGCGCCAGATGAAAGCACCGTGATAAATGGTCTTTCAGACTATTAACAAAAATATCGTTGAATAATAAAAAATGTAAGTTGTTGTGTGCTGAGGTTTTTTTAGTTTACGCATAACGTATAGGAAATTCAGAAATGTCACTTTTTAATAAACACGCAAAATGTTAGAGAGACTATTGTATTTTTCGAATAAATAATAACGAGTTAGGAAAATGTTCTGTGTAACGGATACGGGAGCAGTTGTTTTTATTTTTCTGCGGCAACTGTCATTTTGGGTTCCTGTCTAAATAAAAATGAACGTTTTGACTGTCTTGTTACTTTAGTGTTGTATGCGTTTCCAAAGTTTGCCGCTAAGTGACGTCGGGTCGCGACTGCAAGTAACGGCGTTGTCGTTCCGTAACTGTCTGTCGTTTGTCTTCACATTTAGGATTGAGATCTCTGGCAAAAAGCACCGCCCTCTCCTGTCGGTGGTTTTTTTTTTTTCGACACACCTCGTCGTCAATTGGGCGAAAGAGAAATTGTTAGAATCGTTTTTGGCTCACCGCCGCTGCCGGGTCCGTGTTGGTTTCGCCTGCGGTGGATGCTATGTGTAATCGCTGTAGATATTTCACCAAAGCGACCTACGTGGAGAAAGCTTTCGTCAGCCCTAAAGCTTTTTCCGATCGATCGCTGATGGCGGTGTGCTCTGTATTTATTTGTATGTGTATGTGTGTGTGTGTATAAACGGTGATAAATTAACTGGCCCTGCCCGTGCACCATTGCAGCTTCACCGACCGTCGGTCGCTGTTGGAATCTGTCCAGCGCATTTCGGGTGGAGGCTCGGAAGGTGACAAGAGAGAGAGCGGTGAGATATACGTCCGATTAAATGCGACTTGGATAAAAACGACACCCGGTCCGCGTTGTTGTAAAGGCCAGCCAAGTGATACGAGAAAACCGTTTGTTTGTATGCGTTGTGTATTTATTGTACAACGGCCGACCACCTTACTGATTTACGGTATTGCCGATTGAAAAAAAAAAAATGTAGAATTAAATGGATTTTTATTTTTTACAATCGCTACCGATAAAATAAAGTTTTTAAAAAATACTGTTGCCATACATATCGCGTGTGTTATGTGTATCGCGGAATTTTTTCTGTGCATTTTTTTTATTTATGTCGTAATCGATTCTCACTTGCTGTGTATGACTTGGAACCTGAACGCTTTGGCCGTCGGGAATAATACAAATAATTATTGCCCGTCGGCTACAGTAATAAAATATCCGCAGTGCCTACCACATGGGACACATAAAAATCCTCGTGGATATAATACAAGTATTTTGTAGTCGCACACTTGACGTTGCGTGTGTCCGATGATGGTTTTTAATCATTTGTTGTGATCGAATAAATACCGATCGATTGTGATTGAAAACGTGTTGTCCAGTTGATGATGTCAAAGACGAGATTTTGGACCGAGAAAACCAGTGTAGTGGTCCAAACCAAAACGAAGAAACCGCTTTGTAACGTCCATTTGCTGCCAGTCAATTGTCGACAGCAACGAAATGTGTGTGACCTTATGGTGGTCATCGTGCGATTCGAATAGAATGCGCGGTACTCTGCTGTTTGTCGGTAATTTAGGCGGCATTAATCTATTAAATGAAAATGTAACGTCACTGAACATCCTTTTTCGGTATAAAGTATACGATTCAAAAAACGTAATGCACCCCGATTGTTTTTTTTTCATAATAATTTATGTGCGCGCGACGTCGAGTACTGCTCGCGTGTCTCGATGGATTATTGCTCCAGCAAAGTCGCTGATTTATTCGAAAAAAGTCTATTTTTATTGAACTCTTTGGTTTTTAAACCGCTTAAAGCCTTAATTTACATAGAAACGGTCGTCTTCTGCTATATCCAGCTGCAGTAGTCCAAAAACTGATTTGGAAAAGTTTTGTACGCTTCCACAAACTCGGACCGATCCCCGACTTGGCTTGCAGTCGTTGTAAATGAGCGCGCCCCATGTGTTAAAAGCATTAAGGGTTTTCATTAAAAGGATATTGTCTTCCGTGCACATATAATACGCCGTTCATATATACGGACATCGGAGTGAATTTCGGTGACATCGACAGGTGTATAGTTTCGTACGACGACTGGGAGGATGTTTTATGAGCCCCAGGCGAGTCGTTTCGCCTGACTACGATACCCCTTAGAAAAACATTTGCCCAAAAACCGGAAGGGTACATCTTATACCATGTCGGGTAACGATATTCACCGCACGACCGTCGTTCATTAATTCTTAATTAAGTACCGCAAAACGGACGGAAGGAGCAGTCGTGGTAGTGCAATAAAAAACAGAAAGGGAGACGAATATCATACCCCCGGTGTCAGCTTAGGGAATTCAATTTCACCCAATATTGTTTTGCTTATCAAGAATTATTGCTCCTTTGTCGACAGAATTTTTAATCACTGCCCAATTCCCGACGCGTTTGATCGTATTCCTAAGATGCGTTTGACAATATGGCTGCGTACACTTTATTAATTTCTACTGTTTATTTATTTTAGAAACGAAGAAGACTGCAGAAGATGTTTAGTAATTACAGAAAAACATCAGAACGTCATACAATATAAAGAAAGTAAGTATTTAATTTGTTTTCTAACAAATATTTTTACTTAATTCCAGTTTACTTACTTGTCTACAGTGAATCACGTGAAATAAATTATAATTGTCGTTAATGTTGTACCATATAAATATATTAATAAGTATTTTTTAATAAAAATCATATAATATAATGTTTTATCAATTTTCTTCGACATTCTCTAAAATTAACTATCTTTATTTAAAAATAAATTAAATTAATAGTAATATAAGTTGACATTTATTTGATCTTTAATTTTAATTCTTTCCGTGGCGAATTCTATTTCTTTATGAAAAAAAAAAAATATTAATTTGAATGATAACTCGTTACATAGAAATTACACTTTTATATATATATATATAAGAATATATTATTAGTGAAACCTTTTTACGTGCGTATATTTTTTTGCGTTATTCCAAGATTTATAATAACAGTTCGTCGACTTTTTATGTTTTTAATTTACTGTATAGGAGAAAAGGAAAACGACTGCCGCCGTCTTCGCAGTTGTCGCAAACATTGTGCACCTTCATTATACCGGCACTCATACTACTATATTAATTTGTCAATAGACTCGTTTGACAATTTGCTAAAGGAATGTTGTCAGTGTTCACTGCTGCGGCAATATATTAAACTGCGTAGTTTAATTTATTGTTTTCCACGGCAAGTAGGATGCTGTAGAAAATGTCTTTAGTACCTCTTGCACGAGTTAAAAGTATAACAAAAAACTTAAGTGAACCAAATATATATATCGGTAAAACGTGATCGGTTTTTGCTAACAAACCCCGCGGACATCTGAAAATTCAGTCGCATAACTGGAAAATCTCTTAAAACCCTATATTCTCCTAAGTGCGCCATAAAGAAATCGGCGTGTTTTGTAACCCCCTGGACAGCGTATTACTCGGTACGAAAAATATTGACTAAAATCCGTATATATAAACACATTATTTTGTTTCTTGTTCATGAATATTGCATATCTTGTACGGACTCGTGTTTTTTCCACTTATATTCTTTATTTTTTTAGTAATATTTTCCCATATGCCGGGACCATTTTTCTAAATTATTGTTTTACGGTCGCCAGTATCCGAAACTTAATAGCCTGGACATAGAAAATGTGTATTCGTATGACTAAGAATGTACTAGTTTAAAAGACAAAAAACATACAAAACAATACCTGAATGTTTGCACTCCTCGTTGTTATCTTTATGAAATAACTTGGAATTACGATTAGGTAAAGAATCTTTTCAAGACCTTCGGATTTTCAATCGCTGTACAGCCCTTTACTTTCTTAGAGCGCTTTTAACGACCACTGCGAATTCTCGAGTTTGGTTGTTGAATCAGCTTAAGCCCCCCCGAAGTTTATCTAAATCACCCTCGTCCTATATTCTGCCAAGTCTATTCCTTAAATAGCTCTGGAAATCTTAGGAGAAACCATTAACTAATAGCCAATCCCGTTAAATATGTGTTGATGATTTACTGTGTCGCCCGTAGCAACCAATTGGAAACTACAATGGTGACGACAAGCTCCTGCATGGTAATTAAATCATACAAAGCTTCAAAATACATCACGTCCGATTAATCATCTAGGTACCGCTTAATTGAATCGTTTCAAACAGGATAACATCACTTGATAACGTTTTCAGTTCATGAGTTATAGTGAATGCTCTATTTTGTTCAGAAATCTTCACTTGCGGTAATGATTATTGCGTCAATGTTGAAGTAGCACATATACACAGCAGTAAAACTATAAATAACCTTGTCAATTTTTTAGTAATAGATTTTAATTAATTTTGATTATTTTTCGGCAGACATTAAGAGATTTAAAATAGGTAACTTTTTGCATTTAGTGTAATGTGCAAATATGTTTTGTTTGTCACTAAAAAATATTGGTTTACTTTGTGTCGGCGAATACATTTTTTTTTGTGTAATAATTACTTATAAAATATCACACGATAAAAAACGTTATTCGTTACACTTAATGAATTTCTTATGTATGTTTTCTTAAGTTCGAACAACTTTGACCATTGCATTTCAGTGCCGAAACTAATGTATATAATTGACAGCACAATCAACTAGTACTTATCTTTGATCGAGTGACTATGGCAATGAGTCAGCATTGCCAAATGCAGTTGCCGTTCTCTTTAAATAAGTCACGTCAATAACGCATAGTAATCACGATTATTTATAAATCTATATAAAATATTTATGGATGAAAATTGTAGTATCACATTATTTTTTTAATAGATTTTGAATAACAACAAATCAATATGTTAACAAATGTTTGTTTATTATTATAACTCTATTGTAAAAACTAAATGTTTCGTTTACTACAATATCAAATGTACAAATTTTGTTTAAAAATAAAACTCAAGTACCAAACTAACTTTTCCTAGATAAGTTTTCAAATATTTGTAATTTAAGAATTTAAATATAACATAGTCGTACAAGTTATTTTCCAATCCAAAAAAAAAGTTTATTAAAATCCCAATCTAATCGGTATTTCTGTACTTTATGAATTTTTAATTTTTTATCAGTATAGAATTCCCTCACCTCTATATACTTTTATGTCTCAGGAGACGTTTCATCTAAAAACTTCTCCTTGCCATCTAAGTTCCGGTCGTTAATGGAAAATCCGCCCAAGCATAAGGAATAGTAATTACCGTATAATAGTTGTAAATGGGAAAAAGCAACGTCCACTTGTGAATTATTTATTATACAGAAATCCGCATTTTCGTTTACTTTTCACGTTTTGGTTCTATTACCAATAATACTTGCAGCTACATTTCTCTTTTCAGCGGATGGGATTTATTATATTTATTTTTTAAATAATTTATTACCTCAATACCATAAGTTGTATTTTGCTTAGAGCTTATATTAAAAACATACATTNCTACCATAAGTTGTATTTTGCTTAGAGCTTTTATTAAAAACATACATTTTTTAACAGGGTTCATAACAAGAATATTAGTTAATCAAAAAACTACTTGGCTAATTCGTATGTCGTTAATATTTAGTTCGATGCATAATTGAGAAGATTTTGGTTTTATTATGTCGTATTATTTTTTTTTATATATATATTCATATAAATACTCCGCTCCTACTGGACCAATTTTGCTCAATGATACGTCAAAAGATCACATCATGTCTAGCTGAAACTATCAATGCCATAGTTTCCCTTCCATTCTCATAATTTATTTAAAGTTAAATATAGAGAAATGTTTCAAAAAATTATAATTATTACGAAACAGTTGATATTGAATTTTTTGGTATTCGCTTTACAATGAAATAACTTTTCAAAAACTAGATGTTAAATCATTACATTTTTATTAACAATATTTTAGACATTTACCATTTTATTGACATTCTTTCTTTAAAATTCAGTTTTTAACCTAGTTATCCGGAGGAGGTTTAAACCCATTTTAAAATGTTTTTATTTTTTATTTTTAATAATGAGATATTTAATAATGTAAAGCTGATATAATGTATTCCAAAATGAAAAAAGAAAATTATCTGTTAACTTATTATCTTGTAGTTATCGGCCAATTAGTCTAAAATACAAATAATTATCGATAAAAATGGCCGATATTTTAGTGTTTTGCATAGCAACCTTACATCTACATTATTCAAAACTAAATCAAACGAAATATTTTTTAATGTACTTTAAGATTAAATGATGAAAAAAAATTCCAACAAATATTCCTCGATGGCCGTTTAAGTAAAAAATAGAATAGTATAATTTAAATATTATTCTTGAATGAGTATTATACATTGCAATAAAACACTATTCGAAAAAAACAAGATTTGAATAATCTTTTTACCTTAATTTATTGAGTAAACTGAGGCCAAGTATCTTTATCATTTGTAGATTTTAAAGAAATTAATCGTTGGAAATGCACGAACTTAAAAATTCAAAAACTTTTCATTATAGTAGTTTCAATTTATAACATCATTATGCCGTTCAATTTGTATATAAAAAATGTATAACTGTCATCATATGGCGTACTTAGAGTTTACATTTAAGGAACTAATAATCATAACTATGATAGTAGCTGAACTTGTTTTGAGTGATTTTTAATGTAACACATGGTACCATCCTTTAAAAAGTTGTCTTAAATGTGTTTACTTACATCGTTCAATTTTTACGTCTATTTGGTTATGCGCCGCGACCAAAAAACTTTTTTTCCTCTTCTTCATTTTCCTTTTATGGTTGAAAAGTTCAAATGTTTGTCAATTCATGTCATGTGTTCCTAATTTTATTTTCCAAACCTTGTCTATCTCACTTCAGTTATCGCAGTGCGTCGACGGTGTCACAAAAATACGCCTCTAAGATTGCATGTCTGACTTTCACTGCAGCGTTGTTTATAATGTGTTTGTACAATAATCAGCACAAACTTATGAATCTCCTAATGCCATCAATTGGGCTCCGCTGTCGTGTCTGCCACTTTTTGATGGATACTTTTTGGTTACTACATTCAAATAGAGCTACCCCTTGTCGTGCTATTTGGAGATTATCTTTTACAGATACTGTGATGCGTTCGTAGAAACTAAACTATCCCCCGATTTTATCATAGTGGAAAAGTCTAAATAATACACCAGTATTGGATAATAATTCAGTTAGACACCAGTTCGTTCAATAAGAAAATCAATATATAGCAGTAACACACAGAGTTGCACATGTGTATTATTATATTGTATCCGAGGCGATAGAAGAGCGCTCCCCATACGTGCCGTAATGATATTGGTTTCGTGTCTCGAGACGTTTAACGGAAGTAGGTACCTCGAGACCTATCACCGTCTTCGTTAACATATACATTGCACTGTGCTATAAGCGCCCAAGTGTATCGACAAGAAGGGGTCCCAACACAAATTATGTCCTTGTAGAGCTATTTCTTTATGCATTCCACTTCCGCCAAACGATTTTATTTAGTAATGGAATACTTCGAGCACGTTGTACTATCTCCATAAACAATTGAAAATTAGATTTAACAATACGGTTGTACGTAGACAAACGGAAACAAATGAAATATAGACGTGACTAATTGAACGAAATGTGAACACTTTCCGTTTTTCTTAAAAACTGAATTCGTACCAAATGAATGGAGATGACTCCAAATGTATTGCTTTGTTTAATACTTAAATATTATTATTAAAACGAATAGCTAGTTCAAACCTAGCGCATTGATTTATAATTATTCAACTTTGTTTTAGATGCACTTTGCGAGAAACGTAGTTTAGAAGAATTGTGCGGCGAAATAACCAGTGATGCTCCTCTGTACTCGATGTTTAGGGTTGATGCTACACCCATTTCGTGTCCGTTCGATAATCTTCAAGCTCCATTTCAGTTTTCATACAGCCGAGGCGGATATACAGAGTGCAAGTAAGTTTTTCGTTTCGTGTACCATATTTTATATATGTGCATTTGTATAATTTACAATAATCGATTAACCGGTATACTCAATACAATAATATAATGCACAATTCGATACCAAAAAAAAAAAAATCATAACAACCTTTTTAACTAGTTAATTATCAGTTTTACATCCTTCTATTTCCCGAACATGCTACAGAGGTCAATGGCCCTCGTTCACATGTTAGAGAGCCAATTATACCCTCTGTGGCATAAGTTATAGCTTTTAGAAAAGGACGTTAAATATAAACATCCAATAATGTTATTTAGAAGTTATGAAAAAAATTAAATAATAATTAAACGATTTCCGTCTAGATTTCATTAAATTATTTGAAATTCTGTAATTTATATTCAAATATATATAGAACTTATTTAAATAGATCACTTAATGGAGTGTTATTTTAATACTTCTTGTATCCTTTTTTGTAAGTTTTTTTTAAAAATAAAGAATTATTACTGTAAATTTAAAGTAAAAATTATGAAAACCAAAAATTACACATTAGTGTGTCAAATTCATACATTTTTATCCGGTAACATAATATAATTTTTTTATTAAATTATAAAGTAACATTTAGAAAAAACATACTATTTCAAGTAATTTATTCTTAAAATTATTAAGCGAAAATCCAAATATTTAGTAAAGAATCGTTAAAATTTGTTTTAGATCACCAATGTCTAGAGCTGACTCGTGTACATCAGATTCTAGGCTAATGCTCAAATTCCAAGCGTGTCCAGATGTCCTCAACACAGAGAGCACAGGTATGAATTTTCAAAATTCCTATTTCAAGCTTATTTCAATGGCATTATGGTCTCTTGCGTCCTTTGAACTAATACAACTACTGTTGCATAATACATACCTTTTTGTTATAATGTGATTCTCCCACTTTGTTGTTCAGTTCGATACTGACAGGACACATGACGGATTTATTGAAACAAACCGTCAACTAAACGCAGCCGTGTTCCACCACCCCTCTTGAATTTATAATACGTGTCAAACATAAAGGACCAAGTTAATATTTTGATTGACATCTGTGACAGTTAACAATACCTAAATTTCTATAAGACTTAATGATTTCAATGTAACAATTTGATAAGGTTAGGTCTGTCCGTATCCAAGCGTTTATTATTTTGGTGAGTAGTAAATAATCAATCTAAAGAAACAAAAAAATTAAAAATGAATGCTGTAGTATCGATTACTTTTTGGAATTGCCCTCTCTCGTGGTGTATTTGTGTACTTAAAAGTTTTGTTCGTACCATATAATCATTTTCAGTAAAGTCCATATTAATATTTACGTGTCTATACTGTTTTCCGACTATAATTATTATCGTTTAGTTCAATACATAATGACTACAACTAGAGACTTTCAATGTAATATCTAGTACGTGTTTCAGTCCAACCAAACAGATTTGCGGTTGTTGTACGGTAAGGGGGAACGTGTAAAATTTACAAAGTTTTATTTGTTTTTTGGAATCTGGCTATATATATATATATATATATGTATACAGATAAATGTATATGTGTACCAATAACCCACCAGCTCCACGCGCGTAATCCATCATCGTCGGTAATCCGTTTAAGAGAAAAACTTTTATTACTTAACTCCCCAGCTCTTTCTAACCTAGGCACGCATTTTTAAGCTCATTCTTTGCGTTCTTCTCGTCTCCCCGCCATCACAATCTTATTGTTCCATATCTGAGTGTACGTGTGTTATTTGTTATTATTTTTACCGTCTCGCGTGTAATGATTTCCTCCGACGCGTAAGTTCGCATAAAACGAGGGATTTGTTATTTTTATGTTCGTTCCATGATTATATATCGTTTCATCTTGGCGAGCGTACGTTAAATCCCACACGAGCAAGCAGCCGTCGCCTGAGTGTTGATCGATCGCATGTGTGCGCTGTTGTTTTTTTCAGATGTTTACACAATTGAGGAAAACCGTTCTACCTTGTTGACTATTAGTCCACTCAAAACTGGACAAATTTAACAAAGCACTTGACACGTATTGCTTACGAATTAGACGCGACGAATTCCCAGATTATTGGTGTTAGAACTCATTAGAACGTTAAATATCAAGTTAATTGAGTAATATTTTTTTTCTTTTTTTTTATTTTTTTTTGTCACTAACCATTGAAGAGTATATAATATCACGATTTTTCACTTATTATGTAATAAACTATGTCTAGTATAATTTATTATAAAATTAAAACATAATACTTAATGTAGATTTTATAGCGTACGTTTCTTTTTTGATATTAAAACGTCTTTTCATCATTTGTTTAAAATTCAGCCAAAACCTTCTTTGTTATTGATGTTTTCTTAGTAATTTTCTCAAAAAATTTTCCCAGCCCTCTGCATTCCCTCGCTTTGTATTATGTCAAACTGTCTCATTCAATATACTAACCGCGTTTGCACACTTAAAGACCCTTAGGGATGATATATAGGCTACGGCAAAGTATTTCGAAGACAAGAGTCTCCTTACTCATTATTATTGTTATTTCCCCGTGTCACATTGGTAAAGGGTAATGAGGCACCTAGGCATCCGTCATTGTCGGCAATAATACATGTCATACCTTTTCTACCGTCATGTCGGCAAACTTCATACATTGTTCGAGAGAAAACCGCAAAAACAACGCCCAGGAACCCCCTACCGAAAATTTTAAAACCACCTCTGCTATTGTCTCGCGTGTGTTGGCTTTCTTTATTTTTTTAACAGTCACAGTCGGATTTATGTTTTGGATTTATTAATGGTTATGTGGTCTTGTCAAGTTGACGTTTTTGCACCTTAGACACTGAAGAATAAAAAGAAAACAATCAACTGTTGACATAACCTACTTGCAAATCTTACTCCGTTAGTTACGACCTCTCCTTTGTTTCTTCAATACAGTTATTATGTTCCCTGAAAATATGTTTGCTCTTGTGAGTTTATTTTAATTTAGTATTCAAGTCGTTCAATGTTTACGCTGATTTATAAGTAATGGTACCAAAGATTTAAGCACATTACAGCAAATTTGTTTTGATAAAACTTATTCATTAGAAAACATGTATCATGAGGACATTTTTTTTTTTTTAGTTCAATCATTTTGATAACATATTAATACATAACATTTCCTATAATATTTATATTAAAAATCGCATATTTTTAAACACTTTTATGTGTAATCAGTCTAACAATTTTCTAAAGTGTATT
Source organism: Daktulosphaira vitifoliae (assembly GCF_025091365.1). Classification (NCBI taxonomy): domain Eukaryota; kingdom Metazoa; phylum Arthropoda; class Insecta; order Hemiptera; family Phylloxeridae; genus Daktulosphaira; species Daktulosphaira vitifoliae. The sequence goes on from NW_026099572.1 coordinate 86,973,984, forward strand.
TCATTTGTGTTATTGATAATATACAAAAATAAAATTTAATACATTTATTAGCTCAACTTTTCAACTACTACATAGGCAAAATTTAAAATTGAAAATATTATGGTAGGAATTTTTCGTTTTAAATTATAATGCAAGTTAAAATATTCATTTGAAACTTCTTTTGCATAATACATATTAATAATACTCATAAAATGTACAATTCTTGTTAATACATAACTCAGAAATCGTTTTATAGATCATACAGAATGTAGTTAAATGCCTACAAACCTTTATAAACCGCATTTCATATAACTGACATTATTCGTAAACGTACAAAAGAATTATTTTCTAACCGATTTTCTACCCGCTTGTTTACCTTATTTCTCGTTTTCAATGAAGCCTATTGATTGTGGATACATAAATATCTACAAGGCGAGTACATGCCTTCTAGCAATTCTTTTGTTGTTTCAAATCAAAAACATNTCTACAAGGCGAGTACATGCCTTCTAGCAATTCTTTTGTTGTTTCAAATCAAAAACATGCAACTAGTTTTGATATTTTATTTATCTTTTTCTCAATAATCTACTTAAAACTTGGAAATTTATACAAACTATTCTGAAATTCGAAGAGATAGAATAGGTAAATGAGTGTATTTTTTNATGCAACTAGTTTTGATATTTTATTTATCTTTTTCTCAATAATCTACTTAAAACTTGGAAATTTATACAAACTATTCTGAAAATTCGAAGAGTTAGAATAGGTAAATGAGTGTATTTTATCAAATGTATCAAACGTAGAATTTTTATTTTAAATGAGTTCATAAGTCAAAAATGACTATAATACTGTCAATTTTATCCTACTTTGAATGATTCAGAGTGTCTTTTATTTTGTTTTCATCATTATCGTGTTGTTTTATTGAATATTTAATATCAATAAATCTATCAAAAGCGACATAATACACTTAATAACAAATAAAACTATGTCCTAGAATTATTTAAAAATTTCATTCAACGACTATAAAAGTTTTGGAGGATGTTAATCGTTAATTTACTATAAATTTCATTATATTGAACTGTTTGAGAATTTTAAAGTCATTCGTCGTTTTATTAATAAAAGAGTGGCTTCCTGAGTTTTATGACGTGTTCAATTATTAATCGTGAACTCAAATGTAATGTTGACTGTGTACAAAATGTGAAACGAATTGAACCACAAAAGTTTTTAATTCGATTTTTCAGTTATACACGAGAACGGTTTAATAACAAGAAATAATTAACTTGGAGTTGAGCGTATTCAACAATACCGTTTGTATAAAAAAATGAATAAATTCTCCTCTGTGTTTTCTACAGTGTTAAGAAAAAGTTTATTTCGTATTCTCGATAAAGTTCACATTTTGTGAAAATGAATTATTCGAGTTCTCGTGTAAAACTTATCACTTACAGTGGTGACTCCGAGTCTGTACGATTGGCGCGATCGAAACTTTCATCGTTAGATCTTAGGTGAAAGGGGTGACGGTACGTTTGTAAAATGTTACCAGACGAGTGAAGACAGTAGAGACAACAACAAAAATAGTATAGGGTGTTGGTGATATGATAAACATTTTATCGCAGATGTTCGCCTTACAGCACTGCTACGACTGCCGTCAAACTGCCACTTAACGAGACTTACTAACTTCACGAACCATCGCTGCTGTGCAAACGACAAGTGAACGGTTCGCACTTAATTTTTACTCGTCGTCGTTTCCGGATGTTAAATTAATGAACGCCGTGTTCTAATGCAACCCCTTTTACTCCATTTCTTATCAGACAGTATTACTTCCTGCATCATTCAGTAGCACGACTCTTACGAGCATCGTTCCCCTTTTGGGTAGCACGGTGTTATCATTCAATTAGGTCAAGTTTATTGATCTGGGATATACTTGTACTCCGACCAAACCTATCGTGCATCATGCGAAACAAAATACCGGATATAAATTAAAAAATAATTCTGATGGTAAAGAGGCGTGTAAACTTAAAACATAATCCTATACCATTAAAAATACTATTTATTTTCTCAGAATGTATTTACGATGTCCTATTTATTTCCTTTGTGTTTGATTATGATGACGGTTCTATTTTCAAATTATCATGACAATAGTTGCAATAATATTGCAACGTGTTAATTTTTTTTTTATAAAAAAATTTGTTATAATTCTTCTACTAACATGTACGTTTTTTGTTCAACAATTTAAAATTATTTAAGTTACTTATGCCGACGATATCAAATAATGTCAAATTTTAATATTCAAATTGTTTCAACTAACACCTATCTACTGAAAAATGACTTTTTTAAATCTTGGTACATTATACAGTAGATATTTCTTATTTTTACAACAAAACGTTTTAGAAAAAGTAAGCGAATAGCTTAATCTTTTTCAATACACCTGTATAATTTCATGAAATATTAGATTCGTTTGTTATATTAATTTTTAATGTACTCCTTTGTAAATATTTCAATTGTGTCCACATTTGTCCCATGTAGTATTGCTTTAAATTTTTTATACTGAATAAAATAGAGCTGCAAGTTTGTACAACTCTCTAGCGTTACTTAAAATGTAAATTCATTTTGCTTGTGGACCCAAATTCAGTACTATTTGGCTATGACCCATATTACTATGCGACACACGTTTTTTCCAAACTTTGAGCCCTTGACAATTGAAACGTACTTGTGTTTAACAATAGCGACCAAATAAACTTAATATAATTTTTAATCATTTTATAGCACGTTTACAAAATTCAATTATAAAATACATTTTACCTTTCTATCCGACGCTCTGGTTCTAGGCTTTCTCTTAAAGAAAACTATAAAAGTCAATGGTGTACACTTTCAAGTCTCTGATGTGTTTTTAAAGTACTACATAGCTATGTATATATGATTTATAGAAAAGTCTCATGTTATTATTTTATGTTGTTCGATATAATTCTTTATTTTATTTCTCTATGAAAAACGATTCCTCACGCGACCACAGAGTTGGTTGATGGTTTTTGGCCGGGTTAGAACTAGTGGGTTGGATGTACCGGGGAAAAAATGTAAAATATTATTTTCCTCTCTATTGTTTGAGCTTTCAGAGCTTAATAGAATTTCATTTCGTTTTGTTTTTTTTTTAAGCGAGGCAACTACGCTACAATACCGTGTGGTTCGTCGTGCTTTTGTCAAACAAACAATAAAAACTGCACATTGTATAATGTATATACACTAGTATACTTGTATTTATATGTATTTTTATAAACATAAAAGAAGCATAATTCTATGGGTCTTACATGTTTATAATAGTATTTTTCTAATATTTTACATTTAAGATGACTCAAATTTGTGTTGACCAAATTTTCAATTTTGCATTTGAATATTGAAATCATTTTGCTAAAACGGCGTTAGTAATAGGCAATTCTAGTACTCACGTGTAGTGTTTTCTAAAACTAAATTTTACTTGAAAAAATTGCTACTATTAACGTAACCATAATGAAAAAATATAATTACTGTATTGAGAAAAATAATTAGTTAATATAAGGATAATTACATCCATTATTAACTCTAATAAAATATGAGATACAGTTTTGTTAATTTATCAGTCTGGGAAAAATTGATGTATTCCATTAATGTTCTATTTGGTACTTTTATTCTATATTCATTTATGATTCATTCATTAATATTTATAAATTTACGTAGAATCATAGTGTTTTTTATTACTTTTTGATGTTATTAATATACATGAACTTCAAATGTAAACTGCTATAATTTTTTTTGTTACCAGAATAATTCAGTATTATTTTTTTACGACGCCAAGGCCGTAAACTATCAGCTTTTGATGCACAGATTTAGTTGATTAACCAATTGTGTGTCAATCGTAAAATTCTATTTCAAATTCTTTGCTCTCGTCAACATTCGTTCTTGCAAAACTGTATTATTGGATATTAGTAAAGGAAACATAAACCGTAGAAATATCAGTGATATTTTACGGCAAATTAGTCGTCAATTTCAGCAAATGTTTAATCTGTTATTAAATAAAATACATTTCATCTAAAATTGGACAACTAAGTTTTTCTAAGTGTCAAACGGGCAGTAACAAGTTTTCGATAGTTTTTCTTATATTATGGCAAAAGTTGTCAAATCATCAACGAATCGAAGAATCTATTATTTACAATTGCAATGAGTGCCTACTTGAAGTATACACCTCAAGCGGAAGTCTCAATTTGAAAGTCGTTGAACAAGATACGACCGTTAAACGACTCGTGAGAACTATGTCCCACTTATCTATACAAGTGTTGTTTGAATGACACATTTATAAAAACCAATCACTGATTTTCGAACCAGAAATGCAATTTTCTTAAAAAAAATACCAGTATATTTTTCAAATTATCATTGGTTTACTCACCTATTTCGTCTAATCTAGAAACTAGTAGTCATTAATTTAAAAAAATCAGTAGTTTTTGTATTTTGACGATTCACTTAAGGTGGATATTGAATAACCATAGTTCATCAACTAAATCGGACAGCAAAATTATCTTTTTTATATTATTATTATTTGAATAAAAAAAATTAAACTAATTTATTTAGGTAATACCAAATGCACAAATATTTTTCACCGTGTTTTATTTCATGTTAAGGTATTTAAAACTCGGTTTTCAAAATAACTATTTTAAAATGTTGTACTGAAAATGATAATATTAAATTTTATGTTTGTACGAGTTAAAAATCTTATTTGCGTGTCCTAATATTTTTTACTGCATACCTGGAAATTTTATTTTTTAATCTTTCTGATAAATATTGTTTTGTCGTATACTTCTGGTTTTTTATTTATCCATAAAAATCACTTATAATTAACACAATAACACTAATATTCCGAGTGTTAATGCCATTTATTTTTTCTTTATTTCAAATTACATGACTAAATTGTACTCACCGAACCGTTGTAAAAAGGGTTGTTCTACCCCTGGCGTATGTTGTTGTTTTTTTTTTTTTTTGCATGTCACATTTTGGGGAGATTTACAAACTTTGTTCTTTGTGTCAGTGTTTTTTTACAGAACATCGTGTTCTACTCCATTGAAAACATTTGAAATCGTATCCGGTTATGGTCGAGGAGGATAAATGCTTACGTATAAAATATATGTATGGCATTCGATCTATCAACAGAGAACACATCTCAAAAAAAATATATTACTGCGCATAGATAGATAGATGTTTTTCAATCTCAATGGTTCTCTCCGTCTATAGAACTTTAATACTGTTAGCAACACTCATAATATAATGCCAACTGTCTTAGACGCCCTATGTTTTACTTTTTTGACAAATGACATCATTTTTTTGGCTGATTTGTCGTTTGAGTTGTTATTATTCTCCTATTTCTCAAACATTCTAATACGTTTTGGAAATGTCAAACTATCTTTATTTTGATTTATAAAACTTTATTGTTGGCAAATGTCTCTACTACGTGATGTATCACTTATGTTGCGACTATAATTAGTGAAGTATCTAATTTCATTCAATCAGTGAATGTCGTATAACTTACATTTCAATTTCTGAGTTTATTCTCGTAATCGCGGTCAACGGCCGAAAACTGATGCCAAACTCTACTAAAGAGCTTTTATGCTCTGACAAATGTTATTAACATTGGTTTGCCATGTTAATGCTCTTATCGTTACAAATTTAACATTGATTTTATAATTTTCTAAAAAAAATCAATATAATTAGTTTACACAACTTGCGTGTTACGAATACGATTGAACTCATTTTATAGTTTATTATAAGGTTTTTATATAATATTGGTGTTTTAAAAAAACTTTTGCCTGAAACCATATAAAACCATGTTCATATATTGTCTTGTATCCAATCATAAATCGTTATATTATTACTACTGTACTTATATGTTCTCCAGACAAACGTTGTTCAATCTCCCTAAAACTGCTTTTTATTTCCTCTTGTGTTTTGATCTACCCCTTGTGAACACTTATCATTTGTACACAGCCCACATAAGTCTAAAGTAGGCACTACACTCTGCTAAAAAATATAATACGTTGTAAACATGGGTCGTGTTGCACAAGGCCTTTTCCCCCCTCTCATTTCAAGTGGTATATCATTAGTGGTAAATGTTTGAGCTACCTAAAGAATAAAATACCGTACTTAAAATTATAAATTGCTCGTGTAACATTTTGACTTCTCGCAACCGGTAAATAGCTCTTCTAGAGTAGGCCGTAATTAGTTTAGCATGTATTTCAAGCAAAAATTTCATACTACGCGCTACTATTATTTATGATGAACATTCTAATTTTAATGACCAGCAACGATTTAGGTACTAAAAGTTTTCCTGACGATATTATGGAATTGTTTTATGTAGATGTGAATTTTCAATGAAAGTGACACAGAAATAATTGAATCGTTTAAATTCTCTTTGGCTCGTGTTCAATGTTTTTTTTTTTTCATTTAAGAAGAAAATAATTAGTGTTGACATTAAATTTTCTCCACTGAGTAATACCTGAGAAAATAGTCTTTCGATCGAGTTTTAATTACTGATTTGATTTAATTATTGTCTTCATTTATTACAGACATTATATCAATAAAATGTACTAATTTTAAAAGGAACTAAAACGCGTTTAGAAAAGTAATCAAGTTGCGCTCGCCGAATAAATTTTATGTTAGTAATTTTGTTTAATTGAATTCGTTTCCCATGTTCCGGCTCGTTTTATAGCTTTTCCCAATTTCGTATATCGAATAACGATTGTCTAAGTATGTTATATTAAGTGCGCTGCATAGTTTTTTAAAGTTTATTTATAATTTGTGCTTTCAGTCGAAGAACTTCTTTGTTTGGCCACTTGGAAAGACGGTTCGACAAAGTACATGATTGGAAAACTAGAGCATACCCCAACGTCTACCGACGAAGAAAAGTACCGTTGCTTTGTAGTAGGCAAATCGACTGGTAATTCGTTCGAGATGGCTCAATCTGGTGACGCGACTTGCAATGGAATGTCATCACCGACCGATGGATCCAGAACTATGAAATTTCATCGAGGTAAGTCGTCAATCCAAATTATTCTTGTCATTTATTTCGTTGCGATAAAAATGTCTTTGAAATATTTCTATAATATTACAACTGTGTAACATCCTGTTGGGCAATGGTTCTTCTAACAAACTTTTATTTTTTTTTTTGATTCCCATTTTATAAAGTTTTTTTTTTTTTTTTTGTTTATTGGCATCGATCTTTAGCTGATAAAATGACACCAATGTATTGTAAACTTGCTGCAGCGTTGTTGTCACATACAACCATGACATGAAAATCTCATCGAACGGCGTTATTATATTTGTATAATAGTCTTAAAAGTTTTTTTGAGCCTCTAAGTGTAATGTTATTTTTTCGTGAGTACCTTGGGGGTGTGTCGTACTATGTCTAAAGAAAAAAAGTTTTTGATTTATGACACCCTCAAAACCGAGTGTCGCGTAACTGTTAAAAGTTTTCTTTTTTGGTAACTTTTAAACCATGACTAATGTCTAGCAAATTAATTCTTTTAAAGAACAATGAAAATATTCTTAAGTCATAGAATTAGAGATCGCTAGTAGACATTGACAAAACTGTACAAAATAAAAAAAAAAACCAAACTGTTAAATAAGAAAATATATTCATTTATTTAAACCCTTTTATCTTGTATCCAGAGTTTTGCGTCGAGAAAAAAAGTTTTCATTCAAATTGACTTTCGGGTAATTAAAACTCATCGAAAACAATTAATCCTCTCTGCATCAGCACCGCGGCCGCCACTTGTTGCAAATCAATTTCCATTTAACTGGAATAACCCCAAATTAATAGCATTAGTATTTGTTTTATTTTTTAATTTCAATCATTAACTGAAATTCTCGTTATTAACGACTGAATAGATCGAGTTTTTCTGAATGAATCTTACCATAATTGAATTGCTTTTATAAATGATACCATTAAATTATTTTAGAAACACGATTTCTTAGTAAATCTAAGTAGGTGAAATAAATATTAACACTGATTAAATAAAAATTTACATGAATTTTTTTTGTTTTTTCAATTAAATACCAGAAAATATTTTTAGTGTTATCCCATATAACTTCTCAAAACTTAAATTGATTTTTTTCGTTTTTGTTAATTTTTGAAGAAAAAAATACATTACATTCTGTGAGTTCAAAGGCACAGAATTCATACAATCGTATAAGTGTTTATATAATAAATAAATAACGGCATTCACCATTAGAAGTGCCAAATCTGAGGGTTAAAAATCTTAAATTAATCAACGTACATATTGTGCACTCGATCTATCGAGTATTTTGGCAAATCATTGGCCAATAGCCATTTTATAGGGTTCTTTTTCCTAATTTACTTCTTTACTGTACGAAAACAGCACAAATACTTCATATATGGGTCCTATCAAAAAATAGCAGTATAAAACATATGAAATGACCGTCGGGGAATGTCAACACACCAGGTGGTCTCAGTATTATTAAAAGCATCGATGATCCTTCCCTCGAGCATTGAAAGCTCATTCAATGTTTACTTTTTCATCGCCCATTACAGTTTTCTTCTCCATGTTTACACAAGAGTTATGAGATCAAAGTTTTTGCTATATTAATAACAATTAAAAATCATTTTACTTAGTTCTTTATTTTTCACAAGTATCACTTGAATTGTATTTTACCAATAACAATTATTTATTTTTTTTAAATACCCAATCCGTGCTATTTTGAAAATTCTAAAGTTTATACTGTTCGACTAAGTAAAATTCAGTTAAAATAATGATTTTTTCATAAAAATGTACTGAGTAAAGTTTAATATATTTTTAAGAACTAAGTATGCTTAATATAAAGTTTTTTTTTTTTTGTACAATAAATTTAGTAAATTAACATAGCTTATACAAATAAATGTAACTGAATTCAGCTCTTTTTTTATGAAAAAATTATTATTTAACGAAGAATTTAGTAATAGTATTCTTTATAAATCACTTCATGGGTCTTTATATTTCATAAAAAAAAAAAAATGATGTATATGTGTCCTAATAAAGAATCAATGTTTCTTATCATACTGCGTGTTGAATAAATGGCTATTTTTAATTTTTTAATTTTAATCTTATGGTTTTGGTACAATATTTATTCTATGCATTAATAAAATTCTATGCACACCTAACTTTTAAAATGAAAATCCAATGTTAAATAATTTCTATAAAAAAATCAAATTAATTAATTACATTAACTAAATTTTATTATACACTCTTATTTTATTATGTCCTAAAGCGACTTGATAATATAAAACAATTTTTATGTATTAAGAACTTTATTAACTTTCTTCAAAATCTGAAATAAATTATAGCCATATACTGTATTAGGCAAAAACACATTTTAACATCCTAAGTTAAAACTATAAAACTTAAATTAAATTTTCCATCCAACACTTTTTTTACTAGTTTCACGAGGGCGACTATATTGCCAAAACCATGAAAACAATGTTAGTCAGTTTTCAGCTTTTATGGTTGTGACATTACCCGAGTTTTATGATTCAACTGCCTAAATTCCTCCCGTGAAATTTCAATTAATTTGACGTTTGTCGGTGTCTTTTAATTTTCTTGACGGCTATAGAACGATGTTGGTCACCGAGTTCGAACGTTTGAAGAGTTTTTATAAATAAAGTCAATGGTGAAGACAAAAAAAAAAGGTTGTTATTTAAATTTCAATAAACATCATTCTTGATTCATTTGTTCGTTTGAACGCCAAGAGTTCTCGGGGAAAAAAGCAGTTTTAGCATTTTTTTTTTCTACTAGAGTGTGATTCGTATAATTTAAGAATGCGTGTTCTCGTTTCCACTTGAACGTATATTGTGCTGAGGAAAAGCGGTGACGACATTTAGTTTTTAATCTTCAAAACTCAACTCACAAGAATCTCTTGGTTGTATGTAAAAGTTCTTGAACGATGCGACATTATGCTAAATTATTTATTGACTCATCCAATAAAAGCGCAATACCTAGAAGTGCTTTCTTGACAGAAGCAGTTGACATCATGACCAAGGCCATAAATTATTTGTTCCTTTATTTTTAAAAACAAACCTCTGAATCAGTCGAATATATATAATCCCGTTGGAAGTTTTTCGTAGGCACGTTATCATATTATTTAAGAATGTTTTGGATAATAAATCATTTTCTTATGTCTTAAAAGTCTCATAAATTAGATTTTAATTAAACATATTGCAATACGTTGTTTTCGCTTGAATGTAGTCGTTCATTAAACTGAAACAACCTCATCTATTATTTCGCGCTTCTTTTTTTGTATGAACACTAATTACATTAATTTGACAAATTGACTGTTGTTTGTTAATACATTTTTTATCAAATTTAGGTATTCATAGCATTAAAACTTAGTAGTTCCAATTAAACATAAGTTATAATAATAATCGGATACTATAATGTGAAACGGACAGAAGTATAATACCTTAGTTACATAATTATTTTGTCGTTAATCAACCGTAAATACACCTGCTGGTATATTGACACTATGTTGGCTTCCCATGAGCTCACCACAACATTATCAAAACTAATTATAATAAATTAATAACTAAATAGTATACTCTCGTTAGTAGTTTTTACTTTTGTATATATATAAACTAACACATTGTACTCAAAGTGCATTACTGATATATTTTGAAGTACTATCAAAATTTTAGTGTAATAACTCAAAAAACTTAGTTTTGAAATAATCGAGTTTAAGATTTGATATACCTTCCTTGGATTTGGTAATCTATTATTAATAATTTGATTATCTATAATATATTGTAGTTGAAAGTATAGTATTTACATTGAAATACACTAGTGTGTGCTGTAGAACGTATTTTTTATGACAGAAAAATATGTGTAATTCAAATTTGACAGTTTTTTTAGTTACTACGTTTGCGTTTTAATACAAAAAATTATTTCTGTTTAGCGTTGTCTATGTAAATGTTTTGAGATCGTCACATTGTATTCGCCTAACTCTGATATCGATTTCTCGACGTTTAATGTTTGTTAGTTTTTCTTCGTATAGGAAACATGAATTCTGTCCTTCCTTTTCTAACAGCCTTTACTCGACTGAAGAGTGAACATATCGTTTTTGGACCCTGTCCAAACTTCATACGCGGTGTCGATGGTGGCAGAGCGTGTCCCCAGAGCGGAAACGGGAGGCTTCTTGGATAGGGGTTGAAAAAGGATAGGCCGAAAGATAATAACGGAGAGAATGGAAAAAGGAGGTGCGTACAAAAGTGGTAGTGGATGCCATTATACAAAATTAAACATTCTCAGCGGCCAAGGGGTCTTTATCACACGACCATCTTAGCCACCATCACCTAAAGACGGAAAAGGATAGAACGATCGGTAAGGTGAGTATAATAGGAATACGTCAACCTACGCAGTCGGAATGGACGAGATAAGTACATGCCAGTGGATTGTGTTGTAATAAATGAACCGCGAAATAATATAAACGCCTCGATGTGGCCGTCCTGTCCATAGTTGTAGAATGGCAGAGTAGGTGGTTATACTTAACACAAGGGTTAGGTGGTAACGTGGACGACCTGTCGACTAGCGATAACGCATTTCCTCAACAGCTTGCCTGACGATGACAAAAAAAATACAAATAAACATTCATCTGACGTCATCACATAACTTGGTCACACTTGGAACGATTTTTTTTTGTTATCTGTTTTTATTAACTTATGCCCATATAATAGAAAAGAAACACTCGTATTTTTATCTACTCGGAACCAAGCATAACTACTTTACATCCTCCTGTATAATTCATCATAAAAATTATTGTATTGATTAAAAATCATAACGTATAGTATTATACTCTCTGGTTAACTGTAATGTACTAATTCTTGTGTTTATTTCGAGTCTTTTTCACTATAATATAATAAATTATTGTTTTTAAATAAAATACATGTCTTTCTATTTGAAAATTCCGATTTTTAATCGTTTTGGATTACGAATAAAATCATAATAAATATGTTTCATCTCGTTTACCAATTGTTATTTTTGTTGTATGTAATCTTATTTATGTCCATTTTTATACTATTTATTGAATTTCGTTGACATTTAATGACAGTGCTCTTTGAACCAATTGCTGGAAGTTAGCAAAGATCATTTCAAAGTTAGAGTAGGGGACTACAATTAAATCTGCCGCAAATAGTAATTTGGTTGCTCGGTCAGCTGGAAAGTTAATTGTTTTTAAGCTACGCCCCCCTGCCCTTATCGCTGAAACTTAACAGGTACCGTAAATCTTTTATTAGACTAGTGGCGGCTCTTGGTGAACTAAAAGTTTATGGACGTTCGAACTAATATCTCTCATAGAAAATGTTCCACGGGCACGAGGCATCTTTAATCGAGATTGGTTGTTGTTCTTTATGCCCAAGTTTCAAAAATTATTTTTAACAAAGTTAAGCGACTAACTCTGTCACTCACATATTGTACAGCTTTAGGCGCTTCTACTGATATGATGTCTTTGTAATTTCCCCCTAAAATGTCTCGCTGCGTTAAACATAATTCAAATAACTACTACTTACAAACTTGAGGTGTAGCATTTTCAAAAATTATCTCTTACCATCTCAATTGAATTTTTATTAATCGTGAGAGTAAATCTTGTTATCGTGACGTAAATCGGGAAATCATCAGGCCAACGACACTGTTAAGTTCTGTCATTACCACCGTATCGTTTGTGGAATTCACATTTTCGTTTTGTTTCCCGTTGTGCTTCCGTTGTAGTAATAATGGCTGCGGTGACCGTCGAGAATTCTCAACTTGCCAGTGTTATATAAATGCGTTTAGTATTAGTGAACACGCACCGGTAGTACGGTGTGCAGCCATTACTTTAGATGCAAACCATTAGCAGAAACTATCCGGTAATCGAACTTAATGCTGCTTCTGACCATAATAATAATTACCACTACTGTTTGGTAATGATTATTGTCGAATTGTGTACACAACACAATGTTTTGGGTCAGATAAAGTAAATGAGAGCACCATCAACAGAAAAAGAATATTCATCAGCCGGGGTAGAGTAAAAAATTAGTTTTAACTTGAAATTGTTAAAACGATCCCACCAGGGTTAATAGTTTCTTCTGACATAAAAATAAAAACTATTAACTTGAAAGTTGGTTATTTTAGTTTTTCCGACTCGGAAACTTGAAAATGGTCTCTTCTGCTTTTAATTGGTGTACCGTTACCTATTTTTTTTTCTAAACGTTATTGGTACACAACCATTGCACTCGATTGTTTACTAATAAATCATTTGCCAGAACAATTGTGTCTGAATAAAAATTTTATAATAATTGCCGTTTCGTTATGATAAACTCGTATCACAATTTATTATTAAAATGGCCAACGATAATAATAACTATAAATCATATAGTCTCCATTAGCTCACAAGTTGTATTCTCGACACGCAAATCAAACATTTTCCGTATCGCAGTAATTATACCTTATCTATATTATATTGGTTTGTTGCTTTCTATTTTTTATATGCAAATATGTATATTCGTCGTGTTTCCTTTGTATAATTATTGTTTTTGTTATAATAATCATTGTTTATTGTAATTTAGTTTATACAGTATCAGCGTTTGATAAAACTTTCAATGGTGGGCGTATTATGAAACAGTCAATAATCAATCTTATTTTTAACTTTTTATTAGCAAGCCAAACAAATCAGTAAAACTAACTACGTAGCAATCAATAACATAATAAAAAAACCGAACCAATCGCGTTTGTCTCAAAAATAACATAAATAATACTCAATTCTAGTTATAGACGCTAGATTCTATCTGATGTAAACAATTTTTTTTTATTTTCTGTGTAGATCAACGGTTTTGACGTTAAATCGCCAGTTCAGCGGTTTTAATCGGTTTAAAATATGTTTATGCGTCCAACTATGCGTAGTCTATGTTAATGGACTCCATTTAAACTTATTAAAGGGTTTAATTGTCAGTATGTAGACTATTTATCGTATAATGTAGGCCAACATGCTTTTTTCTTGTTGCTCAAACCACACAAGTATTAGTGTGCATCTAGTCAATCCTCTTTAATATTTCAAAAATTTATATTTCATGTTATGTACATAAATGAGTGACCACTTGTAATTCGGCGAATTCAAAATATGCGAATTATTAGTTTTGAGTGGATGTATAAATAATTATATAGGACATAAAATTATAACATAGTGCTATATTTTATAAAACTAGAAAATTGAGTGGTAAAATCTAAAATAATGTATTACTAAAAAACATTACAATGGTAAATCGAGGAAAACTTGTTTGAAATATTTAGTGCGATAGTTTTATTTTTTAATTTTTTTCGGAGTACTGAAGTTAATAATTTCGATAACCAGGAACTCCAATAAAAATATATTTAATGATGTAATATTATGATCATTGAATATTTAGGAAAATCCATTAGAATGCCATTTAAACAAATAAATTTTCCAAATAGCATTCGTGTTTTTATTGTATACTTGCAAATACACCTATTGTAGTCAAAGGTTGATGATAGAAAGATAAAAATTCATACTCGTTTGTTTCGGCTCCCCCTCTTTATAAATCGCCTGCTGGGGGTTAATCACCGAAGTGCTTCACTCAGTTTAAACGATGGAAGCACATTGTGGCAATTTAAGTTGTCGATATCGCCATCTCTAGGGGAACTGTTAAGAAGAAGGGATACGTCTCACGGTTAACGGTCGCTCATTCGTTAGCAGCCACGACAAATGGCCGTTTAAAACTTTTTAATAACCCTTTCTGGTAATAATTTTTTTTTCTTATGTTATTCGAACAAACTCCCTACACTGCCCCCATCTTCGGCCGCGGAAAGCCAACAAATGATTTACAATATTATTGCTGGGAAATGTTTCGCGGACTAATAATCAATCCGTTTCTTTGGGGTGAATTTGTATGGCAGCATAGCGATACCGAAAACTGAAAAAGTGGATATCCATTGCAGCTAACAAAATGTTATTGTTCGTTATCGCGGTGATGGCTGAAGGTTTTTCCTTTCGTCCTTCCGATATTATTAATGTGTGTGCGTACACGTTCAATAACGTCGGAGCAACCAAAAAAAAGTAGTATTTCCTTCAAAGGTTCCTCTCAGCTTAATCGGTGAACTGTGAAAGGCGTACGCAGACTTACGGTGGAGACGTGTTTGATTCCTTCATTTTTTTCCTTAAATCACAATATTAAAAAAAAAAAAATCACCGTTATATTTTCTTATTTTTTAGCTCTACGCATCGACCTTAGATTAAAAATTTCCTTTTCGGTTTACTGAACGGATATTTTTTTTTATTTTTATTCTAGATATCACTCAAAAACATTGCCAGCCAAAAGGAAAATTTATCGATTACAAAATGTGTACTTTTAGTAAAACGGGTCCATAACTACCTCTTTTGTATATACTTTAAAATAAATATATTTAAAACTCCGTCAAAGTATTTCTGTATAAACACAATATTATTGTTAATGTCACATTAATATTAAATTCTCCTTTCGTTTACAATAAAATAAATCAATATTTACTTTTTATATTAGGATAAGTTGAAAAGAAAAATTTTCAATATTCCATTAAAAACCCATTGACCCGATTTATTTCAAAAGTTTTGCCTATGTATTAAGTAATGATCCAGAAGAAAGTTAATATTTTTGCAAGTTTAATCAACCGTGTATTAGTATTGCAAATTGATGTGTTTATTTTGTATTTGAAAAATTATTACCCTAAACTGTCGTGTATTTCACTGCTAGTTGAAAAATATCTTCTAAGAAACGGTATTAAATTTTCTGGTGGAAATTATTAATATTGTTGAAATATTATACCCAGAACTCGAAATCTTCAAAGGTTTCTATTTACAACTAAACTATTTTATACCCAGAGAGCACTAAAATTGTTATAATATTTATAGAACAATCTAGAGCTTGAACACAATACCATTACCGTTAGACCCCCGATCGCTTTTTGAAAACACTTAAAAATTATAAATTTTGTTGGAATCCTTTTAGAGTTAACGTTTCTAGGTACGCTTGGGGATTTTATCTTAAAGACGGCGATTAATATTTAACTAGCCTAACTTGTCGGTATTACTTATACCCCAGTGTATAGGAAGTCGCATTAAATAAAAATAACAAAAGCTGCAATTTCTAGTTTCTTGTGTTAGTTTTGACTATAACGTTTCGCCGTAGTAATGGTTACAGACGTCATAACACTAAACGCATTTGCTGATTAAGTCGTTTTTAAACGACCTCTATTTCGCCTCTTATCTCACACAGACTGCTGTGTCTTTTAATGGTTTTTTTATGTTAAAACACTTCTCCTCCACATATTTTACCCCTCCCGTCTTCCGCGGATTGATATCTAACACAAAACCGCGTAAAACTACCTTTGAAACGACGAACAAATTCATATTAATACTTGATAATAGTGTTTATACTCCCCCTCCCCCCCGTACATTTATGTACAAAAATGTATTCGTGTTATAACCGTGTCGGACAAAAATATTGCCGCACGCTATGCCCACGCCTTTGCTTTTTTTGTAAGTAGTCGGCGCAAGTATTTGGCAACGATAAATTACTTTTAATAGCGGCGGCAGAACATAACGATAATCTTTTAACGTACTTCGAGGAGTACCCGTAATTTATGTTTGCTCGTCAATGATTATTCAATAATCCAACAATTTGTAGCATTATCGAAATTTTGCAAAGTAGTTGTTTGAAAAAAAAAAGTAGAATCACCCCTTTCATATGTTGGACACGGTGTTTTTTTTTTTTCTAAACACGAAGTATAATTATTTATAAGTAAATAATAATTAATTGATGGCTAAATGGGTTTTGCGTGTTGCGCATTCGTTGTTGTTATTAATTTTTTTTTTTATTACTTTGTTTTTACAGTGGAGAACAACCACCATCACCACGGTAGCGGTTCGGGTTGCCGGTACCCATCGTGGTTAACCGAACACCACACCTGGCATTCGTTAAACCACGGCCATGTATACCATTTCTCCCCCAGGAACGGTACGCTGAGAAAAAGCGTTCCCGGCGCTGGGCCCGACCACGACATCCGCGCCACTTGCCACAGGGTACTCAATGTTACCGACAACAAGGCGTTGATCGTCACACACTACACCATCGGATGGTAAGCAAACAACATCGTGTTAATATTTTTATCTCTTAGACAAAAAAAATAACGACGACGTGGTGTCGTGTTACCGTCTCGCCCTCCGCTCCGTCTTGTCATCATCAGACGACTCGTACGCGACAACGAGGACTCGAGTTATTCATGTATTTTTCCTTCCCCAATGTTTAATGTCGTGTTATGAGAGTGTTTCGTCGTACGATTCATAATTTTTTTTTCCTTCACGACCACCACCTCCTCTCGTGCCTACTCACGTAGATATACACATGCATTATGCACGCATTCCACCGGAAAACATTCGCTCCAGAATACTTTCAACCGTGTCAGTGACGGCAGTTCGTATGAGTAATCAACTCCCGGAGTTTTTGTGTTGATTTTTTCCACATTCTTATGCGGACGGATAAAAATACTGGGTGTTAACATTTTATTGTCATTATTCCTCAGGAGTACTTGAAAAGTTCTTCGTCGCGCTCGGCTAGCAAAACATATTAAACTGTACTACAATGGGTGTGTGTGTTCGGCAAGTGCACAACACAAAGAAATAATTATTGTTATGACGTGGCAGGGTAACGATTTTACGATTCCAAAACGCTAAAATATTCTTCTTTTACTATAATAACAATTGTTTCAGTCGTATGGTTATCAATAAACTAGCGACGTCTCAAAATTATGTAATATTTCCTTATCTTACATGTTCTGTTTTTATTTCTTTTTCACTGCGCGCATCACAAAGTATTGTTAAAAAAATTTTCTTACGAAAATACTAGAAATTGCTACTAACCGCTGTGTGTATAAGCTGTTTTTAATCAATTAGGTAAGGGTTTGTTAGGGTTAGACGTGATTGAATGGGGTGATAAATCATCATTTACCCCAAAAATGATGAATTTCTAAATATTTCACTCTTTTATGAACATCGAAGAATTATATAAATTGCAATGTTTTAGTTAAATTTCGACGATAAATATTGCTGTAAAATTTAATCTCTAATAAAATCTTTTTAGTACAATCTCTTTAATAAAGTTTATAAATTAATATCAGTTAATGATTGAACAACGCCGAATAAATAATTAATTATTAATAATTGTCTTAAGTAACAAATTATAATTTATTATAATATTATTTATTACTTTTAACGTTTTACTGTTCTAACTATATCTTTTTCCGTTTAAACGAAAAATATATATTTCCATAACGATTTACTAGAAATCTGAATAGTGTTTTGTGAACAGAGAGATTAATTATTAGTGTTTTAGTTTATCATATTTGAAATCGAATCAATAACAATAGATGTGTCGATAAGACTAACATTACACGTTAAATAATTCCATGCAAATATTTTTTGGAAATTTCAAATTGCTTTGATAAACTGTGAATGTATTTTAAATGTATATTATTTTTGTAATTGTATATACGGGTGTTGTGTTAAAGTAATTCTGAATATTTTATAGTACTCCATTAGTATTCAATAATGTTTAGTTGGAGTTTTACCGTCAGGGTTTACTCACACACCTATTACGATTTTCAAACTTTATCAAAGTTCACACGTGTACATAAAAGGGTCAATTGTATTTGTACTAAATAAAATCATGAACCTTCCTCGTTCTCCTGTTACATATATTCATTTGTATTGCTAATATTTAATACTTTTTTAAATGTTACCGTGTAGTAATGAATTAAAACTTTCGCTGTCATTTAAACCAACTGACAGCTACTGTTTTTTTATAATTTAACTTTATAAAAATCAATCAATAATAAACAAACATTGAAAGTTTTAAAATTAATTTCATTTAGTCGATTTTTATGTTTTAGTTAATTAAAAAATGTATCTTTATACCAACAACGACTATTTCATATTTGAATTCGGTATCTTTTACAAATAATTTAACTGTAAATTATTATGCCGTACAGTGGAGGATTTATTTCAATCGTAGTCGGCATTGCCAATAATGTTAATTAACTAATTCAAAACCAAACACAAACGTTTTCTACAATCCGAATTCTATTTTACTAATTAATCAATGAATAGAGTATATAATAAAGTAATGTTTATGTTATTTGTTTTGCAGTCAAAGCGGATATGCTTGCATGTGGTTCCATCGGCGTGACAGTCAAGTCGTCGAAGTCCAAGAAAGTGGTATGTTTTATGCGAATTCAATTAAACTAGTTGCTCTTTGAAACTAAATAACTCGATACTAATCAACAGCGTGTCGAGAATAAAACCGAATGGTGTCGTTGTGTATTGTTTATGAGTGAATTG
This sequence comes from Daktulosphaira vitifoliae, assembly GCF_025091365.1. Classification (NCBI taxonomy): domain Eukaryota; kingdom Metazoa; phylum Arthropoda; class Insecta; order Hemiptera; family Phylloxeridae; genus Daktulosphaira; species Daktulosphaira vitifoliae. The sequence continues at coordinate 86,993,376 of NW_026099572.1, forward strand.
CTTTTAAAAGTTTTTACAGTGTGTGCACGTTAACTTGACTTGGACCGACAGGTGTCAGATCGACAAAATCGGTCTAGAAAACTGACGAGAGTAATTAAAATGTTTACGTCGAATTTTTGGCGGCAAACTTGTCGCAATAAAATTGGAATAGGACACTTAAAGCTTATCGCACAAAAGTTTATTCGTCGTTACCCTACAATGAATGGTTGACGTTTTGCGAACTTTTCACTTAGTTGTGCGTTGATTGGACGTGAGACGACAGATAAAAACTTATATATTCCTTCGCCTAAAGAGGGTACAGCGACGCCAAACAAATATTAGAAGAGCCTTGGCGAGGGGGTGTGTGTTGTAAATGTTTCACGCCATAAAAACCATAACGGCCCAACGTATTGGCACGTATATTATACAAGCCGGTTGTAAATGTATAAGAAAATTATTATCGTTTCGTTTCATCGTATCCTTAACCTTTTTTATTGCGCCTATGACGCTAAATCCCAGTTGTAATTTAATTCACACTAAGTGTTAGCGGTCGACTTAAATGTGAAAGATATAAAAAAAAAACTCTCTCCTAAAAAATCACCGTTTCCTCATATATAAATTCACAGGGTGGTCAATTCTAAATAACTTTTGATTTCAAATTTAAAAGTGTTTATTTTCTTAACCACGATTATTTGAACTCGATAACCGTTTCTACTGCACTAAAATGCTACGCTCACAAATCACTGGTTCAATTTATTCTGCGGTATTTTTCTCTTTTTTTAAATGACATTCTTTATCCTGAGTGAATTTCAATTTTTCTTTTTCCATAATATTCTGTTGCCAAATACCGAATTTCACAATCTGTCCGTGTGTTGTTTTAATATAAAAGAGAACTCGTACACGCTCAAATTAAAAGGTCAACTTGAATGAAGCTGAAACGACAGCCAACGCCTCCTCGTTCCCATAAAGGTTCCTTATAACCCACGCGGCTTTTGTTCGTATACGACGTAATATATTAATATATTTTATTTTCCTGGAAACAATGTATGCACGAGCTTTAATATCGAAACGCAATTTGCTGTCGCTATATTTTTAGAAAAATAACGCCGCAACACTCGACCAAGGAGAACCGCCCTCAAAAAAGACCCATATCAGTCGTCTTGTAGTGTACGCGGTCCAAGCCAGACGCCCACCCCCCGTCGGTATGAACGCTGTGTAATATATACTTTTTTTTTTTTTTCTAAACGATTTCACTCACCAACGACATATGAAAGTATATACATTTATGTATGTGACCAGTGCGTTGCCGATGACCATTTCTATAGTAAAAACGTGCTCGTTTTCGAATTTCTAGTGCCCTATAACGTTTTGGGCGTTAACGGTCCCGAACCCGTTAGTCTTCAACGACTAGTACACTTTTTTAAGGACCTTTTTTATTATTATTATTATCGTTATCCCTTCGTCCGTAGTCGCCGTTTTTATTCACATTCCTTTTGGACATTATTGACATAGAATTCCTCATATGCTTCGTATCGACTACTACAGCTATTCTTAAGCGATTACGTTGCTCTTATGCTTATGTGCGTTGTGCGCCTCAATCTGATGTATGTGGTGTGTTCTAACAGGACTACACGCTCTGATGGCGGTGGCGAATCCCTATTATTTTTTACAGCCGTTTGTCTTGTCTCTATCCGACGTATTTTATTATTATTATTTCCGTCACTCGCTCCCTTACACATAACATATACGTACAAAACGGTTGTCGTCCCTATTAGGAGGTACAGTAATCTTAGTTAAACCGCCTCGTAAGTTTTCGGTCTATTCGTCGTCTGAAATTTATTATTGTCTAAATGACCGTGACAATGTTATAAAAACGTTATGCTTTCGAAGCTTCCGACAGAGTTTCTCCGGCACCTGGGTGGCTATCGAATATCTTCAAGATGTAAACGATTACAGCCTCCGGGTACAGTAGCCAGTTTTCAGGCTCCCGAATTGCAGTAACGCGGCTCCGTTATTACTTCTTTCGACGCCTTCGCTGATATATGGGCAGCCCTCGAGTACAATTCTCCAGGACGACTTCATCTACAAAAACAATTGTTTTTACCGAAGCCTATAATCAGTTTTCTAAATTATTCAAGAGGTCGTCATTCAATTACACCCTATAGTGTTTCGATGAACCTTGTCTTGCATAATTTATCACGTATACTTTCTAAAAATAAGTTTTTATTTTAAATTGAAAAAAAAATGTTATTTTTTAGTTAGTTTCCTGTATTGTGTACTCGAAGGCAATAATTTTCCTAGATTTCCATTCAGATCTATTTAAACTAATTCGTCAAAAAAGGGATTGATCGATTGTTAATTCTAGTTACACACAATTAAGTTTTTCAGCACATAACTTTCAAATCCTTTGTTTATTTTATTGGTATGATCAATACTGTGAGTTTTTTGCTCGATTAAAAGTTATTAAAAAGTATTTTTTAATATATTTCGAAAATCTAATTTTTCTTCGTCATTTATTAATATTTAACCTTTGCAACAACTAAAAACCGTGTACAATTATTTTATTTTTAATGAATGAGAATTTTCCTTCTTAATTTTATATTTTGACTTGAATACGATTTTATATTAACAAAACTTGTTTGTTAATATAAAATCGTATTTGNGCAACAACTAAAAACCGTGTACAATTATTTTATTTTTAATGAATGAGAATTTTCCTTCTTAATTTTATATTTTGACTTGAATGCGATTTTATAAATCAAGTTATAGNCAAAACTTGTTTGTTAATATAAAATCGTATTTGATTTGCGTATTACAATATAAACATGTCCCGATATACATAAAACATTGTTCAGAGTTCAGTAAGATTGCACATGTGAAAATTCCAACACGCCAATAGCATTGAATAATTTTTTATAGGCACATGAGCAAATATTCAATAAAATATTTTTTTCAACTGTGTATTTTTCATCTAACGCCCAATTTTGTCGATGCACCGAGAACAATAATAGTGTTTTATGCTTCTTATTGTTGTGCGCTGACGATTGTTCACGCTTATGTCGTTAAAATATTGTAATTTTTAACTTGAAAATAAAAACAATGATATGGTCTAATTTAATTTGTTATTGTCCACAGAAAATCCGGTGGAAAACGCAGACGACGCCTGTCGACCGGAGAACTTCCACTCACAGCTGTTGACGTACAACACGTTAGTCCGTAAGTATCCAGTGTCTTTTTATTTTGCCTCCACAGTCTTTCCTTTACACCCTTCCGCCTACGTCCAAACGTCACTTCTCATCTAGTTATGCCGTTGGAGGATAACTAATGGCGTGACGACGGAAACGTGTGTACATACAACGGCAGACATGTTGTCAAAGTTGCCGTACCTTTTCCGACGGGCGGCCAACAGCAGTTTCCTCGTCCGACACCGTTTATATTATTTATTGAAGGGCAACAAAAAACCAGCTAATACATTACAAGAGGGGAAGGCACAATTCCCGAACCATTAATCTTCATATTTGTGCCAAAAGTTTGGTGCACGACCGCGCGAGATTCCGTCGCTTTCAATCATATTATGATTGAAAAACTTTTGTATTTTTTTTTTTTTTATCAAAGTCTAATTTTTACTTTTTTTTTTTTTATTATGCCTCAGTAGACGAATTTCGACCCTCATCCCCGCGTATGAATCTTCTTCCTGAATCTTAAATCTTTTTCGCTTGTTAGTTGTTCACAATACATTTTTAATTTACAGTTGATTAAAGTTTCGCGGACATTTTATGTATTTATTAATACTTTCAAGTAATATTGTTATACCTCAGTAATGTTATGATGTTTTTCCTTTTAGCATTACATTATAGTGTTGTAGCTTTCTTCCTCTAGAAAAAAAAATGAAGACTTAGACACATTAAAATATTACCAGATGTTTTTTGTGTTTGTTCGCCGCAGTGGCTTTTTAATATTTTATTTTTTTAGTTTGAAAATATACCTTTACATTAATGTAACGTTTATAGTACTACTATTCTGATAACAATAAGTTTTATTTATAGATATTATTTTTCAAAAAACATTCTTATGCGGTCTTTTAATAATTGGTATTATTTCTTTACATGAATTTTTAGCTCGTGTGATCTTTGAATTTATGTATAAATACAATTTTTAATTCTCTTGTAGTACACTAATATTAATATTTAAAATTAATCTTTTTAAGATGAAATTATGTTATGTTTAAAATACTAACATCGCGAAAGGTATTTTATAGGAAATGCGTGTTCTGAAAACTTTTTACATTTTTTTTAATACTTAATTAAAGCGTTTACTTTTTTTTTTAATAGTTGTGAATTTTATCAAATATAACGTACTGTTTTTTAATATTTTATTTATTCGTTGAAAAAAAATTCTGGAGATTGCATTTATTAAAAAGAAACACAGCGGGCGAAGAAAAAGGCTTGATAATGATTTTAAAGTTAACTAAATGTCTACATTGAAATAATGTCGCAACACTGCAAATTTACTTTATCTTTTGACGTTTCACGAATTATTTAGGTTTCCGCAGACTTATAAATTAAAATTTTCCGTAAAACGATTAATATAAGTGTTCATTTCATTATAATTCCTAATATCATAATGAATTTAAAAACGTCAAAATATAGTTTAAATACAAATGTCAACTTTATAGGATTATTAATTATTTTTTTCATATTAAGCGCTCAAACTAAGTTCGTTAAATCCACGCGAATACTTTAAGAAACAGATAAATAATATTGCGTTAAAAAAGAATTGGACGGATTTTTTTAGTTAAGACGCGTGTTAAATGATACGATTAATCATTTTTGCCAGTTTTGTATATTTTAAAAAGTTTTATTAAACAAAAAAAGATCCAAATAAACTGACTTCAATTTATTTTTTAATAAAAGTTCTTATTATTTTATTTTTTTCATTTTGCACCTGACAAGTACGATTTTGATGTAGTCATTTGTAAGCCAACAAGTCGATAAATCAAAACGTTTATAAGTCAGACCAACATCGACTTACTTTTAAATATTCCTTTTTTTGCTAATTTATACCGACCAAAAGTTTTTCTTTAATCACGCTTTAGTTAGTTTACTTTAAGATTCATTTCCTGACGGTTAATTTCGACGGATAATTTTTACTTATTATATAAGTTTATTTTTTGGTAAACTTATTCGTTAAAAAATAACTTTCACTGGGCAATTGATCAATAAAAAAAAAATACCTATTTTTCAAGGAATTTATAATGAAAATTGTCGACAAGGAGTATTGAAAAAAATCACTTACAATTGTTATTAATAATTAATTAAAACAACTTCATTTCCTTTTCCTTTTTTTAATCTTTAATGTGCCTATTGCGAAAGAACTTAAATTTGTTTAAATAAGTAATTTTATTTTATTTTTCGATTTTCTTATACAAAATATAAACGGGTAGAATAGGTAAAAATAAAACAATATTTTTTTTAACAATTGTTTATGGCCTTGTTTTTTGACTTATCTCTCTGGAAATCCTTGAATCGGAAGAAATATCTTTCATCCAACACACTCAATCTAAATTGTACTTGAAAGTTTAAAGATACGAAAACTGAATTAGTCGTCCCCGTCTCTTCAACTTAGTTAACCGCTCAGAGAAGTTGACATATTTCGCTTAAAAGTTTTAAACTATTAAATCACTGTAACTCTATAAAAAAATTACCCAATCGTGCTAATCTTTTCTCTTTTGTATTTTGCATTTTTATTATACAAAGTGACATAAAAAATTAATTTGATAAAGTTTTCCACTCTGAGGGTGAACAGCCAGCTCGTGACGTGTGGAGCGGTTGGGCACCGCTGTTTGAACGAGACTTAAAAACTAAATTAGGCAATTATTTTTAACGTCAAATTAATTACTTTGATATGCTACATTTTATTTATTTATATTCAATGAAAAAATATTAAATGTTACTAATAGTAATTAGTGTTCTTATGATTTATTCTAATCGCAGCATAAAACATCTCATATTATTATTTTAAAATTCTTTTTAAAAAATCGAATTTGTGTAAATCATATTTTTTATGAATACTAAGCACACATTTTTACTAAGCTGTCGTTTCTACAAGTTATAGTTAATTTTTTAATGGCGATGATGTATTCTTAAAACAGTCGACTTTCATAGCAATTTTTTATAGTATTTTGTTATTAAAAATAAAATCAATAAGCTTGAAACGAATCGTTTCTCTTATAAGACAAAACAATAGACACCATAGTGGCAATTTTTATATTGCATTTGATGAATCGAAGGAATTATTTGTTGTTTTCGAACTTATAAAAAACTAAAACAATACATAAGCGTAAGCAATAAAAATCGTTTCGGTATCTCTTCCCTTTAAAAATAATATTGTTTTCTCTTAATAAAACAAACCACTCGACTATAAATAGGACAACACAACATTTACTGTATAAATAATTTATAAGCTGCAATGAAAACAGACGCGGCTAACACGACACGTTGTGTACGATTCTATACTTTACGCGGCAAATGACTAATAATAAAAAACATTGGTTGTCTCATTAAAACTTTTTAATAATAATAATAATAATATTATTATTATCTATCTGGGCGGTTAGTGTGTGTCGTCGACGGCCGCCGCAAACAGCCTCGTGGATTATTGTTGGCGACCAGTAATAACGCACGCAGTCTGTTCCCAAAGTTTTCGTTATTCCGGAACATTACTTTCGACCGCAAAAGTTTCATAGCTCTCCTGTGCCTCCCCAACACCGCGGCTCTTTCGGGGAGGGTGTAGCATTAAGAACATGTGGGAGATAAGAGAAGGAAGCCGCTTTTATTGTCTATGCCGAAGTGACCGCCGCGCGCTAAACTATATTATGTCGCAATGGAAACCATATCGTACATTATTATTATTCACATATGTCTCACTTATCGTGGTTTGTATTGTTATTACTTAATAACAATAAATTTCACAATAATGATAATGAGTTGTAATCAAAATGTTAAACCAACAAAAATGAAACCAACTAAAGTTTAACACTTTGCGTCTAACGTATTCAATCAAGAACTTTTTCACGCTTTATGAAACATTAACGTTCTAGAAATATTTAAAAAAACCGTACGTGTAGTGGTGTAACGAAAGAATTTTCTTGAGAATATTTTACTGTGGATTATTATGAGAGAATATATTCTACCTGATAAAAAAATAATAGAGCTAAATAACTCCTTTAAGAATATTTAATAGAACTTGAAAATTAATTGAATGAATGGAAAAATAATCATTTTTTACTTGATTCGTATAATCGCATAATAAGAAAAATATCATAAGTTCTCTAATGGCTCCTGAATATTTTAGTACTTCTCTATTGCTTCTTAATGTTCATTTGAGGATCAAAAATTAAAAATAATAACCCTCCCAAAAAACTGTTTTATTGTAAATGCAATTAAAAATTTCCAGTCAGTAAAAATTCTACATAATTGCGATAAAATGGGCTCAATTTGTCCGTTAAGTATAAATTTGGTTACTTCGAAATATAACTCTAAAGCATTTGTAAACTGGAAAACATAAGATTGATTAGCTTTTATTCAAAGTAGACTATATTCTAACTTCGTTTGATCGAATTACCCGAATAAATAAATTTGGAAGTGACCGATTTTATTTTTGTTGGCCAATTCAGGACCATTTTACAATAATTTAAAATATAATATAAACAAGTCAAAAAGTATATTCTCGAAAAACATTACTGCGATGATTTTACATCGCTACGAACGCGAATTCGATACGTTTGAATTGAAATTCATTTCCTTTGTCACGTCTTATAAAAACCAGTGTTGTGATCAAAACATCCGTTTTAAGACGCGTGTTTTACACAATAAAATTATAATGACCGTCGTTTTTATTTGTTTAACAGCTCCTTCGCCCAAAGGTCGAGAATGCCCTTTCTCGGGTAGATACGAGATCAGCGGTGGTCTAAATGGCGACGACGTTGGTAAAGCTCTGGCCGCAAGTCGGCCCGGCAGTGAAAACGGACAAGACAAACCAATGCCGTGCAATCCGCCAGGTAAACAATACTTGACCGTCGGATGCAACTCGGCCGACACGATGGAATTCCAATCAGAATGTGGGACAAAAACGGTAGCCGGTAAGTTCATTAAATGAAATTTATGTTTTCAAATTTCACCCTTTAGCTAACCTTACAGCATTTAAAGGGCTGAAAGTTCGACAGAATTTTTATATACCAAATTTAATCTGATCTCCTTTAGTGTAACGATATAACTAAACGCATTGTACTGAATCAAATATTTGTTTTTTGTAGCTTACACTTGTTATGGTCACTGGAAGAACGAAGCCAGCGGTATTAACTATGTAATATCCACTCAACAGGGACGAACAGCTTCCAATTCGAGAAGATACTGTTTTATCATGTCCCAAGTTAATGGAGCACAGAAAAAGACTTTGAACATTCTTTCCGTTGTAGAATCTTGCCATCCACACACAATCGGTCGACTGCACTGGGCATTCAATATAACACATCAGGGTAAAAAGCTTAGAAAATTTAAAAAAAAAATAAATTATCGAACAAGAATATTATATGTTTTTAATTGTTTTGTATAGGCCTATGTGATTCAGAATCTAATGTGGCAACTGTGTTAAGAACATCGTCAACGTCTTTAGTTATGGTAGTCGTATCGTTATTAGCTATCATAATAAACAGGTGATCGGTTACTGACATCTGAGCAATCGATTAAAAAAAACCAAATTAAACAATAAAAATTGTACACGCGTTGATATGTGGGCTTGCCAAAGAAATGAAAAAAAATTATTGGGTACAATTGATAAAGAGAGCGAGCCGATTTTTATTGTTTTTTTTTTTTTTATTATTATTATTATGATTATTAAATACCAACTATATTGTGATTGTATTTTTAACTATTTTTATTATTACTATTTTCGTTATCCTAAAATTAATCTTTTTCTTTTGTGTAAAGGCTACTTTGTTTCTCTTTGGAATTATTGTGTTAAAATTTTGTAATACTATTGTACTTTGTAAAATTATTGTTTTATCGTGATGGTGCAAAAAACCGTGTTTGTTATGAAATTGTAGATATACACGAATAGAAAAATATACTATTTGATGGTTATTATATAAATTATTATTTTGTAATTTATCTTTTTTTTTAATACTATTATCATTATAAATATATACATAAATGTGTAAATACTAAATTAAATACTGTACATTTTAATAATATCTTGAAAATAATATAAATTATAAAGCGTTAAAAAAAAAAATTGTTTTTGAGGCAATTTGAATACAACACATGAAAACCTAACACATATTCACGCCTGCTTACCAAAACTTCATAAGTTAATTATTATTATTGCATACTTAAACATACATACAAGTATACATTATATTCTTGTATATTGTATTAGTGTGTTAATTTGTTTTAATAAAGTCATTTTAATAGCTCAGTTCTAATATTTTCTAAAAATAATATAATTTATTTTGTATAAAATCCTTAAATTTTAAATGTAAATTTGTATTCAAAAATTACATTTTATACAACATTTGGTTGTAAATGAAAATTGTTATTTATTTATAAATCATTCTTTTCTCTTGCTTAAAAAAATATTATGCTTTATATGTATGTATTGTACCAGCCTTATATTAATTTTTGTTTATTAAGATCTATGTGTTTAAATACACGGTATGTTTACAACTGATGAGTTTTGAATTGATCAAGTGAGTCGAATGTATTGAAAAGAGCTTATTTGAATGGCTTAATAATAGTAAAACTGATTGTTTTACTCTAATCTATAATAAATCTATTTATTTTTTTGATACTTGGGACATTCGACTCTCTCATTGTAGAATTATTTTGAAATGTAAAATGTTCGTTATTGAATGTGTTTAAAATATTTCACTGTTATATCTATATATACATACATATATATATATATATATATGTATGTATTAAAAAAAATAATGAAATTTTAAAAAAAATACACAACTATCATAATATGTTTAAAGCTTTATTTTTATTGAATTATTGTTCTTTTTTTATTAATTAAAACTATTGTAATATGTTAGTGAATTATTCTTTTTTTTTTTTTTGGTTAATCATTATTTTTACATGATGTAAAAAAATATTTATTGAACCAAATAAAAAATGATAATGATATTGCTTTGTGCAAAAACCAATCATTTAAATCAATCATCTGTTTATACACAATATCCTGCCCATTCTGAAATAAACCCAAAGTTACTCAAGTGTAGTTAAAAATTATATAATACTTGTTTGTACACAGTGATCCATATATCATAAACCACTCAATTACTCAAAAATGAATACAATATTAAAAAACAATTGTTGTTCTTTTAGTTGCAAATATTCCTTGATTTATTAGCTACTAATTACTTTTTAGCATCATTCCTTATAACTTATTGGGGTGACAACTCAACTTGAAACCTCCTGATAAAAATTAACTTATCATCTTAAGATAATTTAACACTCTAACACAATCTTAATAATACATACTAAGAAATTTGATGTTTTCAATTAACACAGATTTATTGTTTTATCATAATAAAATTTAATCCTGTTATAATTTCAAAAAAAGATATCATAGTATATTAATAAAAATATATAATTTCACTTAGTAACATATTTTAGACGGGTATGAGTGACCACTAAGTTAGATGCATAATAATATAATAACTATTACACAAGTTAAATAGATAAAATGAAAATAAAAGATTTTTATTAACTTGTTAAATAGATTTCTTTATTTCTTTAGTAAAGACGAATATTAACAATTACTTCAAAAACTGATTCATTATTTTCGCATGATTTCTTAATCATTACACATTTATGAATAAATTTTACACAATTAAACCATTTAAAACATTTACAATTAAAATTATAACTGTAATTATAATAATAATAATAATAGATAGGCTAATCTAATATTTAATACCAGAATCTTTAAGAATGAACGAATAAAAAATAATAATTAACTACCACAACTGTTACCCCAACTTAAAAACTATTAAACACAAAATTGTATTCAATTAAAATCATAAACCAATAATTAAAATAAACATTATAAAGTATACTTAGAGAAATTTGAATTTCTTGTCATATTAATTAATAATTACTAAATGAAAATATTTATATAATAATACACCTAAGTGTAAAATACTTGTATAAAGATCAAATATTTAATAATTAAGGGACAATGGCTTCAGTTTTTTAACTAATAATGAAAATTCATTTTAGGTAAAAAATTAGAAAAACATTTTTTTTTACTTAAAAAAAAAATAGATAATAACTTTATGAGAACTAAAAACAAAACAAAATTATAATTATGAACCATTAACATGCATTTTTCACCAAATACATTTCTGTAGAATAAAATTCAAGAGGATCGCCCCACAAATGATATTTACTTATTTATTATATAATCTTTTAAAATGTTCTTCTTAGATCATAGATTTTATAATTGTCCACGAACATCAATTTATTCAATTGTTGCTGGTATTGTTATTATCCATACTCGACACTCAATTATACAAGAATTCTTTTGATCAGCACTGACAAGACGCTCCCACGAACTAATCGGCTGTACTGGTCCATTGTGAAAATAATCAGTAAGGCTACAAAAATAAAATATTGAATGTATTTCAAAAATTCATTTTATATTTTTTAATTATACAACCAAACATTATATTGAAGCTATATTTCTATATCATACTAAAAACGTTTTATATATTGTTATTTAATCATTTAAACATACCTAACATTGACAAAATAAATACATAAAAAATTATATTAAAAGAAAAATATCAAAAATTATCTACATTCCAGAAGTTTTTATTAAGTTATTTCATTTAAAAAAATAAATACTTTTAAATTATAAATAACTCACTTGTGAGTACAATGTATTTGATGGGTTGTAGAATGAAGTTACAGTACGATCACCTTGGTATGTAGAATCCTGGGACAGTAACCCATCCATTTGAGAATGAAATTCACCCATCATATAACTATCTTGAGATAATTCAGGTTGAGATAAGCCTGGTTGTGATAAACTAAAACCTGGTTGAGACATACTCTAAAAATAAACAGTTGATTAATTTATTTATTGATCTACAAAGTTCGAAATTAAGAAATTTCAAATACCTGGGACATATTTTGACTATAGGGTTGTGAAACATCTTGAGTAATAGCTTGGCTAAGAGGTGATCCTCCAATCCCATTAGGTTTTTGATTTTTCTGATTAGGTTTTGTCTTTAAACGCCCGCTGGTCATTGGCAAACGATTATTACGTACATTTTGACGATCTAAAAATAAATTTTATGTTAATAAAAACATAATTAGCTAATATAATATAAGGCTTATATAATCAATTTGTTACTTTGAACAGATTGTTGATTGAAAAATCTAGGTCCCATAGAGTTCATATTCATAACCATACCAACAGGTATACCGCCAATTTGTGGTTGAGACCTTGTGTCTGGAGTAATAAATGTCAATGGATCATGATTCCTAGCATACAAATCTAAACCTAAACCAACTGGAGCTCCTTTAAAAAAATATTATTTTTATAGTAGTTATATGAATTTTTAATAAAATGTATGTCAATTTAATCAGTATGTTTTTAAGTATCACACCTGGGCTTGGTCTTGGGAAATATTGTGATGGTGTATGACCATTTGGTACATTTCCTTGATTATTACGATCATATACACTTCCTGGAACTAAGGCTTCACGAGCATCATAAACATGAGTATTCATAAAATGTGAACCAGGATTTGCAGCATTTACTAGTTGCTTAGGCTTAGATAATTGAATTAAAGACTCTTTTAAGTTATTTAGTGGTCCTTCTACCAACACATTATTTGCTTTATAATAATTCAACAAGTGGTTCCACAGTTGTTGCTGAAAAAAAATTTACTAGTCAATAAAATACAGTATATTTATATATATATTTTTTTTCTTTATTTGAATTATACAATATTAGTACAATAAGTATAAAAGATGATAATGATTATTTTGAGAAGAAAAAGTGCCTACTGACAAACTCATTTTGAAGTGTTATTTAGTAGTTAGATTATTATTATAATTTATTTTTTTTTTTTTTTTTAATTTTTAATTATTATACGATAAGAAGAATTCTGTACCACTTCCTTTTTAGTCTTTTGGGAGGATTGCCAGACATTGTGGGTAAAGTAAGATTCTCTACTAAAGAATTAGGATAGTTAAGGGAATGGTGGTACCAAGTGTAGTGTTCCTTGGCAACTAGCAATACTGTTTTTAGTTGTAAGTCTGAATGTAAGGAATAGTTTGAAACGTAAGGTGGAGCATCTTATTCTGTTCAGTTTGAATTTTATCTAAGTTCGTTTTTTTTTTTTGCTTTTCCCCACATTTTAATTCCATATGTCCATAGAGGTTTAAGTAACATTTTGTATAAAGTTAATTTTGTATGAATAAATACAATATGTTAAAATTTATTTAATGTGTATTATTACTTTTGATAACACTTTTGGGTTTCCCACAATGAGAATACCATATTTTGCACGAGTCAAGGCAACATTTAAGCGTCTAGGATCATTTAAGAAACCAATTCCTTGATGTTCATTTGAACGAACACATGACATAATAATTAAATCTTTTTCACGACCTTGGAATGCATCAACACTAGCAATTTCTATTTCTTGATAAACTTTTGCTGGGAGAGGTGCCTGATATTGCATGTATTGCACCTAAAATATATGATTATTACAAATATTTCTATAACAAAATAATAAACCTTATTTGAAAAGTACCAAATATGCCCGCTGTCCTTCATAGGGTGTTATAATACCTATTTGATCAGGCTTTACTCCACATCTTAAGAATCTTGTAGCAATTTTTTCAACATTAGCTGCTTCAGTTCGATTCAAGTAAGATGTACCTGATCCAGCAATTTCTTCTTGGCCTTGAGTTACATAGAACAACATCGGTTTATCAGCTACAGGCCAAGGGAATTCAATTTTGCTTAATTTTCTATCATCTGTCATACAATAAGAAAGTGATAATACTTTAGTAAAGAAAAAATTTTTTGTATAATATTAATAAATATTATTAAATGAATATTAAGAAACGTTTATTACCAGAACAGACTCCATTTTGCAATGAACCTTCATAAAAAAAGTTAGAGGGGAATCTAGAAAGTTCAGGATGCATTCTGTATTGTACTTCTAGTCTGAATGGCCTAATACCCAATACAACCAAACGTTCAAATAATGATTGACTTAAACCAGCCCTAGCTGCTTTTTTACACATAACAACAGGTCCAAGTTGACAATGATCTCCAACAAGTATCAGCTAAAAAAAAGAATGTATTATTTTTTTCACTAATTATACTTAAAAAACTTACCTGTTTTACACCTAATACAACCGGAACCATACATTCTGGTTCTGTAGCTTGCATGCTTTCATCAATAAGAATAGAATGAAATTTAAACCTTATTAAACGTGGATCACCAGCCCCAACACATGTAGTACATATAACATCAGCTGCTTTAAGTAATTCTCTTTCTGCTGCCTTTTTTAAAGCTCTATATCTTTTTTCATCAGCCATTGACAATTCACCAGTTTCATCTTTAAGCTGCTGGAATTTTTGAAGTTCAACATTGCTACAAATAAAAAGTTAAGTAAGTCAAATATTGAGTAATACCAATAAACAAAACTCTTTTTATTATAATTATTAATTTATAAACTAAGTCTATATTTTCCTACCAAGACATTTTTCGAACTTGATTATGAAGAGCTAAGAATGAAACAGGAGAATCTATAGCTTCTCTTGATTTAGCACATACACGCACTACCTAATTGCAAAATGGTATATTAATAAATAATTACTAAATTTATTACTATTTAAAAATTGAAACAAAACCACAGGATAAAATTGAAGTATATTTTAATTAACAAAACACTTTGTTGGTTTAACTTACTTTCAAGCCTGTTCGGTGTATTTTTTCAGTTAATTGATCAACAGCAATGTTTGATGGTGCACACACTAATACAGGCCCACCATTAATTTTCACAAGTTGGTAAACAATAGTTGCAGAGGTTACAGTTTTGCCTGTTCCTGGTGGTCCTTGAATTAAAGACAAAGGCCTTTGAACAGCATGCTTAACTGCATATACCTAAAAACATTTATTTTATTACTATGATATTCACTTAAAATAAATATTTCAAACATTATACCTGTGATCTATTCAAATCGGGTAAATTTGGAGCAGAAAAATGTTTGGGCATATGTGATCTAAACATCAAATCATCAAATTCATGTCCAAGCAATCTATGATAGATATATGATGATACAGATGATTCATCAGTAGCAAATCTTTTTAATGAACATTGCATTCTACAAAAAAAAATTTAATATTATCCTAACTTTCTTATTAATTAAAACACACAAACACTATACCTATCAAATGATGTAGACTTCCATATAAAGTCAACAACATAATTTGATGTTATATCAGTGGGTACACCATTATTAATTTTTAATTCCAATCCTACGTCTTCTCCATAATTATCCGGTATTTTAATGACATGACCAATACCAGCCCATGGATTTTCACCAGTTAACCGTAACCGTAATTCATCACCATGCATTAAACGCATATCACCATCTGTTTTAGCTAGATGGAAATAAGCTATTGTTTTCTTGTTCAAACCGACATCCCAACGGACAGTAATGTTTTCTTGGGTTTGTGACTCCTTTAGACGTTTATCATAATCAGCTTCTAGTTTGACTAACGGTCCAAATACATTTTGATATTGAAAGCCGTCTTCATATCTCAATAGTACAATTTGTGGCTCTTCGTCCACTCCAGGTTTATCAAGATCATTAATTGTAGCTTCATTGTTATCTTTCCAAAGTTCTTCAAGCTTAGCTATTTGAGTAGCACTGACATGTCTAGAACGCAATTGATCAGTTTCATTTGGAACCTTAACTAACCAAGTTAAAAAACAACGATCAGCAATTAATGGTTTCCATTGTTCTTGGTCCCTAAATATAAAAAACACATTTAGTATAATTTAAAAAAATTGAATTAAAATTAGTACAAATTACCAATTCATATCTTTTAAGGCGTTTTGTGTAGAACATGGTTGTCTACACAAAAGTATAACAACAGAATCGGCTTTAGCAGGAATAAAACCAAGTACAAATACATTTTTAACACCACACGAATAACATTCTAAAACAGTTTCGCCAAGTGGGCCATCTTTATGTAATGTAACTTCCTTGTGTTTGGCCCTCACCAAATGATTTATTATATGTGAACCAGACGTATTTCCACGTCCATTACAAAACCATTTTTTACAAATATTACACATTACTACACATCCAGGATCATGAATACCACAATATTTACAAGCATAGTAAGGCAACTCCTAGAAATAACAAGTTTTATAGTAATAATTAAGAAATCTATGAATTAAAGAAACATTTATTTTTAGTAAAAAAATTATTGTATCTAAAAATGTTCAATTATTTTTAAACTTTAAAATTAAAAGTTAAAATTCAATTAGTTTGAATAAATTAAAATGTATTAAGTATGCTATATGAATACCAGTAAACCAATTAATATGATTATTTACCTTAGTGAAAAACGAATCTTCATCTTCATCTTCAAATTGTAACTCACCAATTTTCTTTGTTACTGTAATAACATTAGTATCATCTTTATCACCTTTATTGTTTATTAACTGCATCTGAAAAACATAAGGTGCATTTATTAATTACATGTAAGCAATGGTGTTTTTGCTAAAAGCCCATTTTTTATTTTTGGGTATACGCTAATTTGTAAGCCTATACTCTTCAATATAAAGTGTACAATAGTGTTATTTTTCTAATAAATACATTAATTTAAAAAAATGTTAGTAGGTATACATCATATACCCACGAATACCCTTCAAAACTACTACATTACGCAATATATTATAATACAACATAAATTAATAAGAAGTAGTCTAAAATAAAAATATCGTACACTAATTATATATCTACTAAAACAAATACTATCATGTCTATAATATTTGTCTTATATTGTCTAAAATTCTAATACATATAATGAAATTAAGAAAATATTATTAGAAACTATCTAACGATATTGGTCTTTATGTTGACTGTACTGCTTAACTGTAATTTATTGCACACTTCTATGCTCATAGAAGTTAACTATTATTTATCAGATTTGTTCTATTAAAATAGAGATTTTATTAAAGATCTTATCTAATGTGTACAAGTTACAAGAAATATTTAAAAACTTAGAGAAAATTTTTAGAGATTTTTATAAAATTTTTATGGAAATATTGAAAAAATATACTTGATGCGATGACGAATCCATTTGTGACATGGGTGCTTGGCTTTGAGAGGGCAATGTAAAATCAGTAAAGTCAAAATCAGTTCCTTGAGTATCAGCACCGATCATGTCAGCTTCTTCCGTTTCCAAAAACGTCAGAGTTTGAGAACTCGGACCATACGTGTCGACACTCATTTTGCGCGTGTATTAGGTTTTTTTGTGAAATAAGTGTTTGAAAAGTGAAAACGATCAAAAATTATTACATGTGCTAAATACACAAAATGATTTTCATGACAACAATCACTACTTTAAATTAAAACAATATGTAACCATTAACGACAAACGACAACAACACGTATTTATTTCAAAGAAACGTAACACAAAAATAATAACTCCGTCGTGTCGTACCCAAAAAGAATAACGAAAACACGGCACACGCGCGATCAAGGACATAACTACTAACAACTGATAAAAACGCCTCGTCAACCTGCACTCTACCAGACTATATTTCTTGGAATAAAATTTCAAATTTATATTTGTTTTCCCGCGAAATACTATGTTTTTTAATTTAAATACTTAATTAAAAAAAATAAAAATTCCACCAATAAAATATTTGTTATTTTTTATAATATACATTAAACATGTATATACAATGTTTAATATTATCAGCATTATTAAGTTAATTAAAATAAAAACTCATGTATAAAGTTAGTTAGAGTAGATATTAATTTTTATTAGTCTTCCAACTTAATAAAAGCCTTATTAATAAGCAAAAGAAGTATTTTCTTTTCAATAAAAAACTTTATACGGTACAACACTATAACTTATTGTATTTTCTATCGTATGTATTTCTATCGATTCATATACAAAATTATATTTAAATATGGTTGGGTGAAATTATACATGAACTAACAGTAGTCTGAAATTTAGGAGTTATTTACAGTCCAATTTGTTATTTAATGCTTAAATTGATAATATAAGAACTAAAGCTCTTAAAACTTTGGGTTTGTCATTTGCAACACTTACGAATTTAATTACATTTCATGTCTTAAAACTATGTATTGTGCTTTAGTTAGATTAATATTAGAATACAGTAGTCTCCTGTGGAATACTTCGCAAGTTAATTTAATTAAGTCATTAGAACGGACTCAACGCAAGTTACATCAAAATATAAATTATGACTTACACCTCGATACTCTGGTAAAAAGATGTCACATTATAGATGTTTCCTTTATATACAAAATATTAAATGACCAAATTTCTTTCTCTCTGCTCTATCTCAATCTATGTCCCCCAATATTTTTCACTCTTGTCCAACATTTTTTGTTTTATTTCTTAAAACATCTATTGGTTATAACACACTACTAAATGGAATATTTTAGAAGTGTAACAAATTAAGTAAATTTTATTATTTAAGTCTAATAATCTTTCAGTCCAAAAGTTTTATATTTATAAATGGTATATGATTATTTTTCATAGAATAATTTTGATATTTCTTGTATGAAGTTGAAATTAAAATATATATATCAATGAGTTATTAAAATAAAATAAAACTTTTTTTATTTAATTTTTATAGAAATTTTGTACAATTTTAAGCTATAATATTTGTGTATGTATAGAATATAAACATAAATACAACTGAAGTAATGAAATTTTGACAAATCAATTTTGGCGAGTTTCATCACAGTTTGAATCTAACTGTAGTGAACTTGTATTATCAATCGATATTTTAGATGGAGTTCTAGATGAAGGTGATTCTTGTTTTTTTTGCAATAATGCATTAAAGAAACTAGCCAATGCTCTTTCACTACTAGCTGGAGGATTTTCAGCATCTCGCTTAGTAGACAATGGCTTTTGTATTTCAGGAGATTTTCTTGCAACAGGTGTCTGTGGTTGAACAACTGTTTGATTAAGCAATACTAACTGTTTAGCTAAAAATGCTTGTTCATCTTCGTCTTGTAGCTCATATTCCTTATGATTTTTTTCATAAGGATGTGGTATAGCATCACTGTAATGAGATTCTGGATTAATTTTATGCATGTTCTCATAAACTACTGAAATTTTCTTCAATGAATCCCATCCTGAAGGGACAAACACAGAATCTTTTTCTACAATTAATGCAGGTGTTTTAAATGGAAAACGATAAATCCTAAAAATAAAATTCACTTCTTCATATTTTATTTTTAATAATAATTCTTAATAAAATATTAAGCAAGTCAAATAAATATTATTAGTTTAATTTGTAATAAATAAAACACTCAAAAGAAAAATTTTTTTTAACATTATTTTCCACAAGAAAAAGAAACTAATTTAAAAACTAAATAAGTCTATTTCTTCTTCTTCTTTTTCCTCGCCTAAATCCCAACTACTTAAGGTTGGTCACCCTTATCCTAAACTTCCACTTGACACGATTACCCACAACATTTATGCTCACATCAGCCATCCCTATAACGCATTTAGTTATTACCTCCATCTCTTTTTTGGTTTTTATCTACGTCTCCTTTCTTAAACATTAATTTCTATAACTAAAAACTTGATAAGGGAAGTAATAATAATAGGTACACCATTTAAAGTTAATTTATTTAAATCTGCTTCAGAACCTAACTATTATAGTTATTTAATTTATTGGAATTAACTTCCCTGTACTCATTTTTTCCTCTAATATAATAGATTTTATCTAGTTTTATTTTTATTGTCAAATAAAAAAAGTCACTTTTTTTTTAGCATATGATTTTTACCTGTGCATTAAATATTTATATAATAAATCACAGTTTTTATCTTCCATAGCAGATACATAGAATAATGAAGCTCCAAACTGTAAACTAAATTTTCTTAGAGCACACTGGATATAATCAAAATGTTCATCAGAATAGTTATCTATTTCTAAGTTCTTTATACAATCAGTCATAGTTATGACGACAACAACATCTAGCCCAAGATTTCTAGTAAGTACTCCTTCATTAAGCAATCTAACCTTAGGGCATACTTCATGAGTTGGATCTAAATAAGTCATAAGAAATATATAAAATTATTACTATAAAGCTTTTTGTTATCCCTTAAAAGTCGAGTAATGAATTTATGAAATATTATTAGATATTAATATTGGACAGTGCCAATTGTTTACATTTATCTTCAATTGCATTTTTGTTGGGTAAGCCCCATATGAGAGCACTAAATTTTTAAAGGTTAATAATTCAGCACTGAAATAGGCAACATAACTGCTCTTTTTGTCTTAACTAAAATTTAAAAAATAGTCAAAATATTTTTAAAATTTCATTAATTTGATTTCCACACATCTAAATAATAATCAAATTTATAGTAATCAGATCATAATAGAATTGCGTTATACTATATTTCATCCTATTCTAATAAAACAATTATAAATTTAAACATTTTTTATGATTTTAGTTTTTAATTTTCAATTAAATATCACCATATAAAACTTTTTAAATATTAATAAAGTTTAAATAGTTATTGAAATGCTATATAAATGTAAAAAAAAATTGGAGAAAACTCTTACTTATTTTGTATTAATTACATGAGTCTTCAGAAAATATATAAAAAAAATTACTTTTTTAGGTAAAAAGAAGCTATAAAAAAAAAATTATTATACATTTTTTTTTAATCTATGGAAACCCCTGAATTATAAAAATGTTTAATTTAAAGAGTAAAAATTTCAGAATAGGGGGATTCTTATGTTAAGACATAACAACATATGAGAATAGAAAATTTATGTTATTTATTTTAAAACTTGAGAAATTGGCTTTTGAAACTTGAAAATTATTTACCATCAGGAGAACAATAATCAATTATTCTATCAACACATCTATCTCTAAGATTCTGTGTAAGTTCCATTCCCAAATTTAATTTGTCTATGTGGTCCTGCAATCTAGCTGACCAATACTCTAATGATTCCATTATTTTCCAAGGTTGTTTCATAGAGGCAACTAAAATTATTGTAGTATCTTCAAAGTTGTATTCATTTAAAGCAAACTTCATTAAATACTTTAAAGATCTATCTCCATCCAAAGTCCAGACATTTAACTGGGCATTCTCATCAGTGCTGTCATCGCGTATCTAATCTCAACAAAATTATGAATTATATAATAAATATAATTGTTTATTTATATTATTAATTTTTTAGTCTACAAACTTGAATATAACCATACTCCATACCCCATCCTTGTTTAGAGTCTTTTAAACCTTGCAATTTTGTTACTAATGTAGTTTTACCTGATTTACTATCACCTAGCAATAATACATTTTTATTTTCGGGTAATTTTTTTCGACTTTTATTTTGAACATCCAATAATAAACTATTCCAATGATTAGAGTCATTATTAAGTGTACACGTACTAGCATCTAAAATAATCTATCTTAATTAATACAATTATAACAATTTATCCATATAAATAAATATTACATACCCATAATTGCAAAATTAAATTAAAAATAATTACTAAAAATACTGTGGAGAATTAGTTTCTATTTTGAAAGAGTAAAATTAGAAATATTTGGTAATTTATCAATTGTTGATAGTTATCATCAAACGTTATATCACTTATAAAAATGGTATCTTATCATTTAATTTTTTAGACAAACA
Organism: Daktulosphaira vitifoliae; assembly: GCF_025091365.1. NCBI lineage: Eukaryota > Metazoa > Arthropoda > Insecta > Hemiptera > Phylloxeridae > Daktulosphaira > Daktulosphaira vitifoliae. The sequence goes on from NW_026099572.1 coordinate 87,015,323, forward strand.
CCACATCAACCAATAAATTTACTATTCAAAATTAGTATCATATATCAAAAAAAATACTAAATGCTTAGTTATCTAATTTTCTAAAACCAAATAAGTTCCCGACTTCTAATAGTAAATATACTCACTGTACATTGTTTTGGATTTTGGATTTTCCTGTTGTGGTTTTAATCTTATTTTTTTATTGTCCAGCGTAATTGTTAGTAGCCCTAAAATAATCCATTCTTACACTATTAAATAGTTTAATTAAAGTTTTAGCATTGTCGTTGTGCCTAAATTTGATTGATTTTATAGGATTGAATATTTAAATTATTTGTGTATTCGATGAATTTACTTTGAATTAATAGAATTCAATAATATTATACTATAAAAAAATAGAATTATTCATTAATAATATTATAATGTCATTTAAAATGATTGGTAAATTTTATAGTAACAATAATAAAAGCATATTAATTTTTTGTGCATAGAAAATTCGATTTTTTAAAATAATCCATCTAAAATAAAAAAAAAATCAATTCATGAAATGTATAAATTCTTTTAAAGCTTTAATAATTTACAATACATTTAAATAAATAACTAAATTGTAATAGGTTCAACATAAATAAAACCCAATTTTTCATTTAACATTACTGTTGGTTTTCTGATTTATTAAGGTAAAAAATACAGAAATGACACCTTAAGCAAAGAAATACTTTTGATAAATGTATTGATATATTTATACCATAATGTTATTTAGTTTATAACACAAAGATTGTAAGGAAAAATTTAAAACAATGGATGTATATTAATTTTAAAATTTGTCTTTATAACACTACTCTTAGATTTGAAATTTATCTGAAACTGAAGCCAGTTTAAAATATATGTTCAATTGAATTCACACATTTATATGAACAAAAGTAACAAATAATACTTCCCTCAACATAAATATTAAATAATTTTTTTTTTATTTGTAACGATTCAAAAACAAAACAGAAATATGTTTACAATATCTTATAATGAAACCATAATAAATAATACAATCTACATGAACATGTAAGCGGAATGTTTCATTTAATGAAAACTAAAATATAAATAGTATTTTGATTACATATATTTCTCAAAAAATGGAATTAAAAAATTGAGAAATATATACATTTTTTGCTTCATATTATTTCTTAATAGTAGCAGCTTTAAAATTCTTGTGCAATTCTGGTTTAATATCATACACAAGATCAAGAATTTCTTTTATAACAGCTTCTTTGTTAACAGTAACAGCTTTGTTCATCTCATCAATTTTAACTTTGGTATCAGCATCTATTCTAGTTGCTACATCTTCCCGTGATCCCATATGCTAAACAATAGTAACCAATTTTAGAATTAGATATAATATTTATATTTTCAAACAATAAACCTTAATCTCAAACTCTTTAAATTGTTTTTCTCGTTCTTGTCTATATTTTTCAATTTCATCTTGTGCTTCTTCTTTAGCTTGCTTCAAGCGTCTTGCTTTTCCTATGCATTTCATATAAAAAGATTTTTGAAATTACTTATTGTTAAGAATACAATTATAAATACATTATAAGAAAAATGAATTTTTTTTTAAGGTAGTGATAAATTGTTTCAATGGTAAACGAGATAATGATAATTAAAATTAGGTGTGGCAATGAACAGGTACCAGACAACTTATAACTTCATTATAATACATATATATTTTAGATAAATATTAAGTACATAAATTTAAACATATAAAAAAAACAAAAATTATACTTGTAACGGCAAAAGTTATATTAAAGTTATCATTCGTCACGAGAATAAAAAAAAAACCACACCTTATAACAAGTACTTACGTTTCTTAGCTTCTGATACTTTTTCCGCAGCTCTCTTTTCAGCAGCTAATAATTGCTGGATTCCTTGAGTTTGACTGGCCATTGTTTTTTTAATAAATTTAAAAGCTAAAATATACTATACGAACACTTGACAAAATTTATTTGGTCTCTTAGATAAAAATTGTATTGCTGATGATAATTTATTGTAAAAGCAAATGGGTGTCGTCAAGATATATATACTAGTCACAATACAGTAATCGCCAAGCCCCTGTTTCCAAGGTTTTATATAATATAATCAGCTGATATTTGAACGATAATCTATTTTTTCATCCATGAATTAACTACTTTTGTGTAGGAGATCATAAATCCTAAAAAATTAATTAATACAGTACAATGATACAAANAACTACTTTTGTGTAGGAGATCATAAATCCTAAAAAATTAATTAATACAGTACAATGATACAAATTTATAATTATAATTATTAATTAACTTTTTTACCCTTCAATTTAAAAAAGTTTTTTGTAAAACTAATTAATTAATGAATAAATTTTTATAAAAAAAAAAACCACAATTAATAGCGAATCAATATTTTTTATTATTTTAAAATGTATTTTGAAAAATTGCTTGATGATCCCCAGTTAGTATACATTAATGTTTAATTATTAAAATATTATTTTAAGTATTGATTAAAAATATTTAGTTTTAGAACAGGTTTGTTTTTAATAAACAGTATGGAAGATAAAAAATTTGTTAAATTATTAGATAGAATGATGAAAGATTTTGATCCTAATCGAATACATTTTTTTACCAATACTGAAATGGAGTCTCTTGAAAAATCACTGAAAATATCTGGTGATCAAGTTCAATGCTTACTATGTTGTTTAAATAACTTGCTTAAACAAGTATGGTCATGTTTAACAATCTTCTTGTTTTATTATCAATAAGATTTATATTTGCAATTTATCTTACAGATTATCAGTAATGTGATAAAACCTGTAGAATTAAAATACTTATTAATAAATTTACTTTCAATAGAATTGAATAAAGTAGACAAGTTTTGTGCGTGCTGGACTGTAAATGCTAAAGAAATTGTAACTCGACTTCAACAAAATTATATGCGTACATTACGAGTAAGTAAATATTTCACAGTTATTTGAAAGTAATATTTCACATTATTTTAATTCACATAATTATTATACAATAGGTTAATAAAATAATTAATGTGAGTTACCAAAGGAATCTCAATATTTTCTTACTTATCTTGAAACTAGTTTTTTTCTTTTTATGGATAAAGTTGTGAAATATATAGAGCCTATTTATGTGGAGTATATAATACATAATGTATAGTAAAAATTTTAATGTGTGTAGTATACAATTCTAAAAATAGAGTTATACAAATTTGTAATTAAAAAAAATCTTTTAAATAATTAACCTAAATTTCGAAGTATAATTTTGTATAACTAAAAATAAATTTCTTGTTTTAGAAGAAATGATAAAACCCGGTCCCACTTTACTGTTACAAAGATCTTAAATTGATAACCAGCTCAATAGAATCTGGGCATAATATGTAAAAGTAGCTACATTGAGTCCTCCCTGTGTGCAGGTGTATAGGGTCATTTTTAAAAGAATATGTTTACCATATGAAAGGAGGAAAATTATTTTAATTCTTCTACTTTTCATAAAGTTATGAGTTTTTTGAAAAAAAAAAGGTTATAGAATATTAACATTTAGCAATTTCGAAAAATCATTATTTTTTAGGGAATTTCCCTTATTTAATGTTACAAAGGTATTCATTAACTAGAAATGATTTGTGATCTTTTGATGTGTTATTCAGTAAAATTTATTCAATGAGAGCTGAGAATAAGTAGTAACAGACAAAACAAAAAATAATAAACGCATAATAGTAAAATTAATACCTTCTCAGGTTCATATTAAAACTAAAACTTTAAAAAAGTATTACAATATTTCAAATTTTGTTATACTTGTAATGTTGTAATGTTTGTATAAAACTTATTTATTCAATTAAAATATAGCCTATAAAAATTAATACAATATAAAGCTACAATCTCCACTTAAAAAGAAACTGAAATAATCCTTTATTAACTTTCTAAGCATATTAAAAAAATAAACTGTAAAGATGAATAAAATCTACAATCTAATTAGTTTATGAAATCTGCTCTAAATGTTTAAATATTATATGATAAAAGGATAAATGGAATAGTAAAAAATTGTTTTTTTAGTATTTAACTTCCATAGATTTAATCTTATGATAATGGTTTTAATAAAAATTTGGTTAACATACCATACAACATTGAAAAAATGTCAACTATTAACCACTTACAGTTGATATTTTTAATTGTTTGTAAAAACTAATTTTATGACATAATTTTTAGTTATTGGATGTAAATTGGGCTTTGAATATTTCTTCAAGTATAAAAGATGGTCTTACTGAACCAGAGCCAAAAGCATTAATAGAATTTAAAATTGAAGACAATCAATCTGCTGATGATCAAAAAGTTAAACATATATATTTTGATTTAGATATAGAAGAATTAAAACAGTTTTCATCTACCTTAGAAAAAATAAAACAACAGTTGGAAAAAAATTCATAATAAAAAAATGTGACATTTCAAATTTGTTCATTTTTATAATTTATTATAGTTTAATTGTTAGTTAGAAATTCCCTGGCTATTAGACTTATGAGACAATATTTTTCTTCATAATTTATTATTAATAATTTTATACATGTTTTAATGTAGTAGTCTACAAATATATTTTTATAATAATTCATTCCTATTATTTAGGCAATTGTCTTTAAAATAAACTATTCCATCCTCCAATAATAATAATACAAATTTGTTTTTTTTTAATAATATTTTAATGGACAATATTGCAATACAAGATAATTATCTTATATTAGCAGTTTCTGAAATATTTTGTAAAATGTTGCATTCCCAAACAATGTATCGTTGAAAAATATCCTATTCTTGTTGTTATAATTTGTAGATAGTTAGCTTATATTTTTACAAAAGCTATTTAGTCATTTATTGTATAATATAATTTAAAAAATATATATTTAATTGACAAAAAATCTATAAATGAATTACACTAATTGAAGTTCAATATCTTTTGGTAGAGGTTCAAAGTATTTTTCAACTGTTTCATCTTTAACATCTTTTATAGATCTGTGTGTCCATTTTGGATTCTTGTCTTTATCAATTAGTAATGCTCGAACACCTAAAGTTCATTAAAAGTAAAATTAAAATGTACATCAATAAATATTAAAACATTTTACCTTCATAGAAATCTGTAGAGTACTTTGCTTCTACACACCTATATGCTAAACGATATTCCATTTTTAAACAATCATTCAAGTCTAAATTTTTTCCATTTAATATTTCTTTTCTAGTTATTTTTAGAGACAGTGGGCTTACTTCTTTAAGAGTTTTTAGTGTTTTTTGTGACCATTCAGACTGATCTTTTTCCAAAGAATCAAAAATAACTTCTACATTTTCATTAGAAAATATTAAATCTATTTTTTCTAAAAATGGTTGAAGACTAAATTGAACATTATTTAAACAATCTGTGTTTTCTTTCAGTACTAACTCTGGATTTCTTGTATCTTCAATTAGCTTTATTTTCAAGTTATTTAATTTTGAACTATTAATGTAATGAGTTGCAATACCTGCTTTAACAACATCTGTACCTTTTAAGCGGTAACCCGTTAAGCCTAACATTACTCCTAAATGTTTTTCCATTCTAGACAAAACATAACTTGCTCCAACATCACAAAATAGACCTATTGCTGTTTCAGGCATTGCAAATAGTGTTTTTTCGGTAGCAATTCTATATTTTCCATGAACTGATATGCCAACACCACCACCCATTGTTATTCCATCAATAAGTGATATATAAGGTATTTTATAATTACCAATTATACTATTCATAGAATATTCTTGTTTGAAAAATTTTGTTCCACGTTCTAAAGAATCACCATTTGGTCCACTTTCAGTTATATACTTAACATCCCCTCCTGCGCAAAATGATTTTTCACCAGCACCATGAATAATAACCATTCTAGCCCTGCTCTCATAATCTTTTAGTTTAGGAATAATTTTTTTAACCATTGATTCATTTAGAGAATTTAATGCTTTTTGTCTATTCAAAGTAATAATTCCAACATTATTTATTTCTTCAAAAACAACATCATCCATCACAGAAGATTGAAAACGTTTACAAATTATAAACCTTGAAAATAATTTTAAACGAGTAGAGAACATCTATAAAAAAATATAATAAGTTTAAAATCACAATAATTTTTTTTATAAATGATTATACATTAAAATTAATAACATATAAACAAATTTAAGTAACTTCAATATTAAATACAAAACAAATATTATCATGATAAAATTTAAAATAATTTTTTTTTTAATTGTTTAACAATACTTACTATTTTAATAAAATTTTGAAGTATCTAATCAAAAATTCAAACTAGTAGTTACTTATGACTTGTAAACTGAATACATTATTGAGCTTATCATGATTCATGCATAATGAATATGTTAGCAGGTATTAATTATGTTGAAATTATTTATTTTTAAAAATTTTAGGTTAAGAATAAATATTACAATATTCCAAAAAACTAAAATCTTAAAATTAATATAATATACATACAACTTCCGTTTATAACTGAAAATCTATAGTTATTATAGATTAAGTTTAGTTTTTACTTGAAACTTTTTTCTCAGTTTAAGAGGTAATAATCTTTGATGTTTAATATACAACTCTTTTTTCTAATGTGATATAGTAATTTAACAACTATAAAAAACTCAATTAACAGATAAAATTTATGTACGTCATAAAGTTTATCAGTATTACTGAAATTTAGTTTTTACAATAAGTAAATAATTATTGGTGTAATATATTGTATCAATATCTTAATCTTCATTGCTAATATTTAATTTATATAAATGGAAATTTAATTGAATTATGATCCAAAACTATAATAGTACAGACTAATTATCAATGCGTACAGTTTATTTTTAAATATGTAACATTTATCAAAATTATTTTAAAAGTATTGCTACTAAATACCACTTAACAATTTAAAATTTGATAGCATTACCACTAAATTATTATACAGTCGTGCACTGAAATAACATAGATGACAACAAATGTATAATAATATTTTTTTCTATATTAGAAATATAATTATTGGTACTCAATGGTTTTAATTAAAAAACAATTTCACGAGTTATTATCAGTGTTTTAATTGTTATCACATATTCTACAATATAACATATATATGCACCTATACAATATTCTGTAAATTTAAGTAGAATCATTTGATAATACGATTGATAATAAAACTGAACAATTTTTTTTAACTAGATATTTGTCAAGTACACTATGTCATTAAGAATTTTTAAAGTCCCTAGTATTAAACATAATTTATTTAGAAATTTATTTGTTAAAAGCCATTATAGTCTTACTAATGAATTAATGAAGCTAAAAATTTTATCTCTTTCAAAAATAAATTCCAAATTATATTTTACTAAAAAAGAATTAAATGTACATTGTGTATCAAAATTTTGTTCGATCGAAAAATATAAGTAATTAATATAATATTTTTATATTCCTTAATCAATTTAATTTATTATGTTTTTTTGTGTCAAGTAACAAAATAAATTTTGAACAAATCTGTAATGAAACATTAGAAGCGTTATGTGATTACTTTGAACATGTTATTGAAGAAAGTCCTCATCTTAATAACCCTGACATAACTTACAGTGTACATATTATAATTATTATTTTTTTTTATAGTATATTCATTATAATTGTTAGAGTATTTTTATTTGATTATTAAATTAAATTGTCTTTTTAGGATGGTGTGCTTACAGTACATTTTGGAGAGCCCCATGGTACATATGTTATAAATCGGCAAATGCCTAACAAACAAATTTGGTTGAGTTCTCCAAAAAGTGGCCCAAAAAGATACAATTTCAATGGTACCAAATGGATTTATAAACATGATGGCATTTGTTTGCATGAATTGCTTAATAATGAAATTTCAAAAATTGTGTCAATCAAAATAAATTTTTTTGATTGTGTCAATAGAAAAGATAAATAATTTTTTAGAAAAATATGTTATTTATTTTGGGCAAAATGATTGAAGATAGGTAGTTTTTAAGATTTATGTATTTTTCAAAAATACAAGTTATTAAAAAATTAACACTTGATTATAAATATATTTCATTTTTTTTTTTTAAATGATAGTCTTTAAAAGGAACTTTTTTAATTATCAATTGCTATCTATTTTAAGGAATCATTTTGTCTGTTTAGAAAATGTATAATAAAATACTTATTGATTTCTACTTGCACACAAGTATGAATAAAAATGGAAAAATATTGAACTCTGTTTTCTGAAATATACATATTGTTATAATTATTATTGTCAAAACACATCAAATGGTATTTAAAAGTAATCAAATTATATTTATTATATTCAATTATTAATTGTCCAGATATTAAAATGTTTAGTTTAAAAATTAGGCAATAATAACTAGTTAAATTTTAAGCATATTATTAATAACTGTTAATAATTTAATCTCTAAGCCATTCCTTTTCAAAATATATGCTTTTTTACAGTATATAATATTAGTTAGATACATTAAAAAATATATTTATTTGCCAATTTTATCAATTTGAAATTTCATGTCCTAATTTGTGAATTGATCCCATTTTAATACCTATTCTCAATAGTTCCTAAATATAATAGAAACTGTGATATAATCATATAATAATTTTATATATAGAGATTTTTTTAATTATAAAAAATATTTATATTTAGAACTAGTCTATGAATCAATTCTTAGTGGAATAATGTAGGTAAATTTACCTACTCACTATTTGTAAATCAATAATTTTGTAATTTTGGTAAGTTTTTTCTAGCTTTTCAATAAAAAAAAAAATGAAGTATTTATATTTGTACATATTTGTTAACCAGAGACAAATCAGTAGTGCAGTCAGGGGTAAAAAGAAGTTTAGGCGTTAAGATTATCTTTCAAATAAATAGTAATGTTTGAATTTTTTAGTTATACATGACTAATTTAGGCAATACAGACAAAAAAAATGTCAAATAGCAGATTAATTTGCTCTTTCAAAACATATCAATACAGAAGAAAATATTTTTGTTGTTTTGAAATTCATGAAATATGGTACCTTAATATCATATTTTTACTAGGCCATGCAATGCCACTTAAGTAATCAGATCTTTAATTTCAAAAAAATGTTCATTATTAAACATGATAATTTAAAAATTTAGGCTCATAAAAAATCGAATATTAAACTAGTAAGTTAACATTACAATTTTTCAAACCTAATTACTTAATTTGAAAGTAAATAATTTATATTTCGTTCAATTTTTGAATAAATTATAAATTGTTATTAAATTAACATACTAAACAGGTCCAAAATTAAGGATGAGCAGTTTATACATTTACTAAGTTGTTGACAAAAAGAAAAAGCATTGAAAAAATTGTTCGTATTTCTTGGTTTACAATTAAATTGTATCTTAGTAAAATTTATTAAGCTATTTGTAAGCTAAAATAACCACTGTAAAAAAAAGGTGTTGAGTATAAAAAAGTAAATTTATAGGATTATACTAGGATCACTAATTACAACGGATTTATATTAGTTTTAAGTTAATTAAAATATTTGAACTGTCTAATTTATGTAAATACATTTTCTATAATTCATTAAACTAAAAATATTAAAATGTATATTATTTATGAATTTAGAGGTCAACATTTTTGAATTTGAAAATCATAATTTCGAATTTTATTATTTAACTTCCGAAATTCGGATTTCCTAAATAATTTTTACTCACAAATTTTTAAGTCATATCAATAATTTTATAATTTGTGGGGTCATAATATGTAAAAATGTAGGCCACTGTATCATTAGGTCTCCCATAAAATTTTTCAAGTAATTAAATAAATAAATAAGATTTTTAAGTAAAATTTCAATTGTAAATTTTTCAATACTCATAAAACGATTTTTCCGATCAGCAAAAGAATAAAACCGTATATTATATTATATGCAAAAAGCATTTTTTGAAAGAGAATAAGGCGGATATGCTAACTGTGGATTACCACTGAAAATTTCTAAATTTCATGGTGACATAACGCCTCACAAAGATCTTACACATACCTGTTCAAATTATCTTAAAATATTAATATTAAAGTACGCCTTACTACTTACTATTAAAGTTTCATTGTTGTCATTCTATATAAAATGTTTATAAAGTAGTCAAATAACAAATAGAAAAAATAGTTAAGGTCTTCGGGGTGTAATAAGGATCGGAATATCGTAGACATAAAGACGACAGGTTCAAGATAAACGTGGTGTGAGTAATAATGTTAAAAGGTTGTTGAGGATCTCGGACGTTTGATGTAAATCCATTGACACTTTTATATTGAAGGTATAATATTTTCTAAAGGTTACTCCCGTTAGCAGGTATATAATAACTATTAAGAGAGTTTATTTCTGCGAAAAAATCTACAGGAAGTAAAGATTTTCTTTAACTAACACGTTTTAATAATATTATTTTATGATNTACAGGAAGTAAAGATTTTCTTTAACTAACACGTTTTAATAATATTATTTTATGATGTGTAACATATACATTTTCATTTTTTTAATTATTATAACCACAAAAATTGTCTTAGAAATAATTCAATGATACCAAAAATAAAAGTATCGATGACAACTAAAAATTGTAAATTGCGTTCTGTACAAAAAATATCCATTGACAATAAAAAAAACTTTCAATAGAAAAATGTACTCATACTTGAATATGAGATAACTCATTAAATATGAAAATATTAAATATGTCATTAAAACCTTTTAAAAACTAATAATAATAATAATAATCATCTAGTTAAATTATTTTTATATAGAATGTTAGGTAAATAAGAAAACATATCAATTGTTACAATCAATGATAACAATAGAAACTCTTTTCGTTAGAAATCCGACCCTTAAGGCTGATTTACACGATGCCAGTTGTTGGCATGCCAGCTGGTATGCTAGCTGGAAGGTCACTGGCGTCTGTCAACTGGAATTGGCAACCGACTGGCGCCTATCGTTTACACGATGCTGGTTACTGGCAGACACTAGTAGCTAGTGGTAGTGTATTATCAATTCAAGTACTGAGTTGTAGTGTACACGTTATCACGTCTTGTATAAAATATAAACATCGTCTTATAATATTTTAATATAGTTATGGCGGAAATAACATACAGCGATACATTTAAAAAAGCAGTGTGTTCTATTACTACACTATTGTGTGACGAGCTGTTGGAGATATGTGAAGAAGAATCGAAGAAGAGAAAAAGAAAAGTTTGGGTTAGAAATTGGATGGATAAAAAGAAATATGGAGCATCAGAAACAATTATAAGAGAACTTAGAGACAATGATCCACTTGANTTACATATTACCTATATGTATCGTAATTACTGTTGAATTTCTCATTACATATATTTTTCTTATGTTGTGCAAGTATTATCAAAAAATGTAATGTTATCTAATAATATAATAGCATATTATATTATTTCTATCCGGTCGGGGTATGGTTTTAATTAACTAATTAAAAAGTAATGGGATTTGTTTTAATCCTTCATAATAATCATGAAAATTTACATGATATGTAAGTACATCATGCTTATTGCATATATGTAAAGTTTCATATTTAATTATTTTTCAATAAACTATTGAATAAACGTTAATAACAAATTATAAATATTTTTGATGCATTAACTGAAAGTTCCATGCCATGCCAGGGGGAAATTGCTCTAAAGGACGTATATATTTCCATAAAGCGCACAAATATTTTTAGGAGCGAGCTGAACCGCTACGGTTCAGCTCACTAATTGTAGCAATTATTGCGTCTCCTGTTATGTACTACGGTAATATAGTCCATATACTGTATGCTCTACATTGTTGTTATTCAAAACATTTTTTAGATATTTTTGTAAAAAAGATGTTAAATTGTAAAATTAGAACATTTGATATCATCTATAAGAAAATATTTTCATATCATAATTTATCAAATATTTATGAATTATCATATTCAAATTTATGAAAAATCATAGATATTTATAATTGATATTTATTATCAATCATCCAATGAATAGGGATACAGATCATATCAAAATAAACGCTATTAGATTTCACATCTATGATTATAAAACATCAATAAAATAAAAATTATTATTCATAAACTTTGATGAATTCGAAAAACTTTTTGATTATATAAATTTGGCTGGTTATATAATGTAGACCATTTATTTTAATAAATGGTATTTTCAGAATTTTCGTTTTTATTTATAAGAGTTCTCATTACAGAATACCCTTGAGCTTCTGACAATTAGCTTTAATGAATTCTAATAAGACAAACTTTTTTTGATTTCCTGTGAAACTAATATTTAGTAGTACTCTACAACATTTTACCTGTAATACTTTTTATCATTGACTTTTTGATTTAAGTTCAATTAAAAAATGCATAACTGATTATGTAAAAAAAATGAAGGGTATTAATAAAAGTTTTAATGAAAATAAAAGAGATAAACGAAAAGTAATTTTTTTTAAATCGATAAGCTTTTCATAATAATTATAAAGAATTGCACGGTAATTTGGTAACCCTGAAAGCGCACACACTGCTACCCCGGTCTGGTCTCAGGTAGTACAGCTCTCCGCCACTGCATTGTGTGTGGTGTGTGTATTTAGTATTGTCCTCGAGGCCCTGCACTCGCCAGTCGATCATTTTGCGCCGATTGAAGCGCATATACGAAAGTTCGGCGAGGAATAGCGTTCTACACATGTAAACATCCGTAGTGTTATTTTCTTTCCCGTTTGTAATAATTTTGTTTTGTTTTGTTTTTTTTTCCAAAAATACTTGACTGTAAACATTGAAACTATTTCTCTTGTGATTGATCAGTGTGTTTGTCGTGTGTTGTGATTTTTTTATTGATCATATTTAAAATCGTTGTGCCCCGCTCAAACGACTGAAAAAAAACGCTCAAATTATGGTCAAGTGGTGGCTAGCTGCTTTGCTGCTGGTTACCTGCATTTCAGCCTTGGCAGATGCCAAAAAGAAATGGAAACCCGATGAAGATTTTGAGTTCGAAGAGGTGAGTTGTATACGTAGATGAGAATTATCTGATTTAGGTTTACCCTCGGTGGTAGTATTCCGCTGACAAAAGTCTATTGTATCGATGTGTTTTGAACGACTGGCACGTTTTCGAATAAAAACAGCTCTTTTTTCCCCATTAGGACCGCGACGATCACAGCTGTGTTGACCGGGTGTAACCAGGTGGCTCGGTGCATTTTCTTTGTTAGATAGTGTCCGCCGTTACTGGATCTACAGCCTCCGCCAGTATCTTCAATACGATTTTTTCATACAAATAACAAGTATTATCAATACCATTCCAAACATAATTGTGTGTATGATTTATGTATAATTTCTGAACTTATTGTTAATATAACGAACCTAGAGGCCAACCATGGCCTTTACATTCTATACCTACAAATGTTCGATATTTGTTTTTTAAATTACGGTTATAATATTAGTTGAATTATCTTTTTCTCGCATGTACATTCTTTTATGTGAAATAATTTTATTCGATTATTTTAAACCTGACACTATTTTTGTGCTCTTAATTATTTTTTTAAGTACCCTCTAAAATTACTACGAAGGTTATTAATGAAAATGAATCATACTATTATATAGTAATTTAAAAGAACAGGTTTCAGTTTCTCCCATCCGCATCACTTTGTATTAGATAACAAGACGTGGAAAATACTCAATAATATTATGACTAGAAAAATTTTCTTCATTTATTTACATTTCAAATATATAAAATTGTCTAATTACTATAGATTCAAATAACTTCATGTACGTTTATAAACGCTATACATTTGAAACTACTGTTCATTTGTTGTTTATTCATTTTACATATACTTATTATTAGTTGATACTCTATTATTTGGCGCTGTGAGATTTGCGGCTATTTTCACCTTAAACGAGACTTCAAATTTAATATGTTATTAATATTTTTTTATAGTCGTTATTATTATATATATATATATTTTATTATTGATTTTAAAGATAAAACCTGGTTAATGGCCCGTTTTAAATTTTAAAAATATCTGTTGTGGAATTAAAATAGTCATTAACATTCAAAAAGGAAATGGATGGTGGTTTTATTGTGAATAAAGTGTAATTTATTTAACCTTTTTTAGTCGATTAATGAGACGGTAGTAATACTTCAAAGCTCTATTTCGTAGTCATATCAGTAGACTTAACAATGATATCAATGACCAATAAGTTGGTTGTAGTCATAACAACAAAACTATTTTAATCAGTGTTACAATCAACTTAAACCTGAGATTGTGATAAAAACGCTGTTCTTTTAGTTAGTGTAAGAATTGTTGTTTTCTCCATACTTGAAGTTATACTATTCTATTGATGATTCTCGATGAGGGGGCGGGGAGAGACATATTAGACTGGTTTTTCGTTCGTAACAGGTTTTCTCGAGAGACCTCACACTAGCACGTGTGTAAGAGTGTGTACTATAGTTGAACAGGTCATCGTCGGCTTCGGGCCTCTCTTATTAGTTCAAATAAAGCTATAAAAGAATGACAAAGACACCGATCGTTGTTGTGATCCTTTGCCAACCGTTAGTAGGTTTTACGTGTCTGTGCATAATAATGAGTTTTAAGTGGGTCTTTTTTGTCATCTCCAATTTAAATAGAAATAAAAATAAAAGGGTTGAAATATTGTAATATTCATTAACACTAGAGGAGAACATCAATCCGAATTCTAAATATCCACAAGAAAAACATCTTAAGATAGGATACTAAAAAAAAAATACTATTTTTATATTAAAAATAAAGTTTCATACTTATTAATTTTAAGATACTCGTTCATAAAAATAAACATGAAAGTTTTTCCGTGATTAATATTTATTTCATTCATTTTTAATTTTGCTAAACTATATTACAAATAATTAAATAAAGTATAGTTTTTAAAAGATTTCAAAGAGAAATGTATATATTTTTTATTTTCAAGCATCTAGCAGATATTTGATATTCTTTTAAAAAATACATAATATTTTTGTCATTAACGTAATTAATTAAATTTTTAGTTATTAAGAGTATTATTTAAATACCCTGAAATACAAACAAAATAAATGTTGAGATTGAAATTCTATTTTTTATTTTTTTCACGATTTTTTTAGTAATATTAAAAGTTTTAAATCATTAGTAATTAATTTTTTACAAAAATATTTAGATTTTATTGTTATTTATTTTATATAAAGTACTTTTAAATATTAGCCAAGCCTATGAATTTGAACGATTAAACTTTTAAAAGATAGTTTAGACAAATATTATTGGAAGGGTTGATTTTATAATTATTTGACTCCAATATTTACAACTTTACTGTAAATATTTTTTTTAACTCTTGTCAATATGATAGTATTTTCAGATACAAATTGGTTAAATTTTAAAAAGCTTATAATTTCAACGCCACAGTATTCGAGATTGCATAACTAATTCAATTACATGTTAAAATCGTAAAATAAAAGCTTCTTTTATTAAATTTGTGAATTCTGTCCCGCCTTCAATTGTACTATTTATCGCTATTTAACGAGAACGAAACTTTTTTTTATAATACTAATTTGAGTTGATTATAAATAGAAAAATCATTATAGTATTAAAACTTTAAGTGTTAAGATTCCTTATTATTTACTATTTTTTGCTAAGAATGATAGATAGATGTTTTTGCTACAGTTTTAAATCTGTTACATTAGCTATTGTCTTTATGTAATCGATCATTATAGACAAGTAGCTGGTAAGCATTTATTGACGGGATTTGTACTTTCTTTCATGATAACGAAAAAATAGACAGATAATATATTATTCGAAAAAAGAAACGTTAGTATAGTCTATAGTTCTATTAGTATATTATAACTATGACATTTTTAATGAACTTACGTTAATAAATGTTTTGTAGTACAAATAAGAAAACTGTTTAGATTTAAATTATTATTATTGACTTAATAAAAAAAAAAGTGTTATTTAAATAGTTATTAAGTATTTTATTTGCAAAATGGATAATAAGAATTGCATTATTAACTTGCAACGTTATTTATGTACAAATAATGATCTCATTTGTACAAAATAGTATTTTTAAATAATTTACCGGTAAGATTTATGAGAGTTAAAATCTATTATTTGATGATTATAAAAATCTTTAGTTTATTTTTCTTAAATCTATCTTTATGGTCTATAAAAAAGGATACGATTTTAAAAATGTATTAAAAGTGTTTGAATTAGAATTAATTATTTTATTCAACACGAAATGTCTATATTTAATGATAATGGTGTAGTATTTAGGACAATTTCCATAGTATAACTTTTTATAATAATTAATTAGTTGCCAAGGACGAATTTAAAAAGAGCTAATAAAATAATTTTTTTCTTCTAGTTGAATGTTTTATAAAAATATTTCTATACATGCATTTTTTATTGTTCAAATTACGTATAAATTCACTAATGTTCTAAAAATAAC
Organism: Daktulosphaira vitifoliae; assembly: GCF_025091365.1. NCBI lineage: Eukaryota > Metazoa > Arthropoda > Insecta > Hemiptera > Phylloxeridae > Daktulosphaira > Daktulosphaira vitifoliae. Next base: position 87,031,769 of record NW_026099572.1, read on the forward strand.
GGTTAAAATGTTAAATTAAGGGATGGGATCATTGCACATTAAATACAAAACCATTCATTTTTTTTCGCTATTTAAAATTTTTTAGATTATTCACTTACTCTTTTTTTACAATCAAAATATTATAATTTGCATAAGAGGTATGTTCAATGAACGCCAAAGATGAAAATAATAAAATATTAGTACACTAAGGTACTGATATTTTAAATGTAAAATTATTTGTACATACTTATAGAAACTCAATTTAGCTGCATTATACTTTTATATTTATTTCTGACATCTTTTTTCACGTCTTTTTTTACATAAGATTAAGCTTACACTCAGTATGCATCTGGCGTACCCAATCTATTATATATTCTCTGATGATTGTGACAGAATTTATTGGCATACATTACATAAAATAAGGCGCTTTCCGAAACTCGTCAAAATATTAAAACAATTGTCTTCAACTATTTAATAGTTAATTTTATTATTATCAATAGTAATAAACAAAATTAATTATATTAATTTATTGCTTTTATTTGAAATGACTTATTTGTTATTTGTTTGTTGTATTTTTTTACTTACAATTCTAATGAATTATTTAAATGTTAGAAGTTTTTCAGTCATTCATTTGATTTTATACATCAATAGTTCTTTACTTTCAGTCATAGTTGTGTATGTTAAAATAAAAAATATCACTTTTTTGCTCTTTGTATGTTTCCAATGTTTATGTTAAAATGCTCAGTTAAATATTACTTTTATTAATTATGATTATTATTAAAATGGGAACCTTATTCCAGTATTTTTTTTTTCGTATATAAATGACTAGATATTATTTTTAAAAAAAGTTCAATAATCCCTTTAGATTATATCAGTATTGAATTCAAAAATATTTTCTACAATTTTCAACTCAATATTTGACTAAACATCTCAATAAATTTCTAAAAAAATTATATTGTCACTGTTGCGCTAAAATGGTTAGAGGTTATCAAAATGCCAGTGAGGACTGAAGATCTCTTGAAACATACTAGGAGATTTTAAGTGTTGAAGATTCAACACTAGATTATTTACCTAAAGACAAATTATTATTTATTTACTTCTTATTAATTTAGTAGATATCGTTACAATATAATAATAATTACAAATTATCTTGTATATACAATATCAATAACATCAATTGATATATGTATATTTTTTTAACTAAGTATATATTATGCAAATAAAATGGATACATATTTATATGGTGTTTTAAAGAACTTGCTCCCGTTGCCCTCCCTTTAGAATGGCTCTTATTATTTTGTGTACTTGACTACTGTTTTACCCTAAACAAGATTATTGCTATGAGATTATATAATATGAGGATTATAAACAAAAAGGCTAAAAAATTTTTTTATCTTTTGGATAAAGTTAATTCTGTAACATTTATTTAAATTACCTGATAATCGAAAGAAAAATCATTTTTGTAGAATAGGTTGGATTGATTGTAGGTACTTTATATGTGGCTAAACGTCCGTTTACTTCCTTAAATAACGGTGTATTATTGTTTTAGTATAAAAATTCTCTGTTTCAAGGCTAAAGTGAATGAGTAACATTTCATCTCGTTAAGTTGATGATATATTTCTCGTATTCGACAGAGTGAAGTTATACATGCAGTTAACTGTTGCCGCCTCTAATTAATGATATTACTTATTATTCTTTTTAGTGATAATTTTAAGTTTTAATTTAGTGATATAATTAACTCAACACTTCCCATTTATATTTTTATTAGTTGAATTTAATTAATTATATAGCCTTAAGGTATCGAAGTATATTAATTCTCATTGTGACCCCCAGTGACTGAACGTGAAGTTACGTTCGTGTTTGTTGTATAATTTATCAACCTCTTATAATTTCTCGTACTGAAAACACTACCGAACTGCACTAGGCATATTGTCGACATTAAATTAACATTAGATTATTTGTTTAATAATGTTTTCATTAAAGTGATGTCTGTTAAACATTAATCCTATGATGATTATTCATAAAATAATTTCTATTGTCCAAATGTAGACTAGCTATTTTTTTTTTTTTTTTGTNTCACTCATTTTACCTATCTCGTGTTCTTTTTTGTCAAACTCGTACGCTATATATTCTGTCTTTTTTTTTTTTTTTTTTTTTGTGCTATTGTTTATGTAATATATTTTATTTTGTGACGTTAATGTGTGTTATGTGTTAAATGGGCAACGCGTGTTGTATTGCATGACATAATTAAAATAGAAGTTAAACATTTTTTATGATAAACTCTGTAAATGTATTTTATAACATAATGTTATTTGAGAGTATATAAAATAGAATAGAAGTTTTTTTTGTCGATTTTACCGAATTATTTCTCATCAGTCAACTTGGATAGAAAAATACGAAGGTGTCAAACCAAATCTTAACTACTGTTAAAACAATATTAGTTAAAAACAGTTATTAAACTTTTCTGAAATTAATCAAATGTATTGATAACTGTCTTTCTATTTGTTGACATTGTATATTGATATGTAATACTAGTAACCTATGACTAGTAAATTGACTCACGGAGTTATGTAATATCATAGAAGCACAGTAAAAAGTAACCAAATATGAAATTAATATCTGGTCATGGAGGAGGGTATTGTTGATGAGAGAGTAATGGTTGTTTTTCCAAAGAAGCTCGATGAAAAAAAAAACGGTTTTGGTGCCTGCTACATGGTCTCTAGGGCGAGGAAGAAGCAGAGAGCAGTTGGCGACGGTGAAGTTAATAGCGACGATAGACGATAATAATATTATAACCCTGCAGCAGCGGCGCCATTTACCGCCTGTCGCCGTCTGCTGCTTCAGTGGCGACGGGGGTTCCGTCCATAGTGATTTCTGAGCTGCATCAGTGGTGGCTGCAACGAGGAGGCTCTCCGAGTGGCGTTCGTAGCCTCTGCTCGACAAACCGCACCTTGTAATGACAAAAGCAACAATGAACTATGAATAAACTAGTAGTGTATTTTTCATGTCAGGTTGTAAATTTTATGATTGAATGGTAAGTTGAAACGTTCCGCTGAAAAAAGTTATGTTCGTCGCAGACTTAATAATGTGAACAAGCACAGTAATGTCACACGCCCTCTGATTTATTGCATAACGCTTAGTGTTAACCTATACACTTTTATTCTATTGGCTAGACAACCTATAGATATTTTTTCAGTGATATATCTGTAATAAAGAAGTTATGGAACAATTGTAACGCATAATGCGTCGCTAGTCTTTCTTTACTGCAGTTTGATTTTGTGCATTCTATTTTTTACAACTTGTACATTTGTTTTTCTTGCTATCGTTATAGACATATTTTATTAAACAAGTATTAAGCATTACACACACACATATATATGTATATATATATATATATATATATGATTTACTATGCATATAGTAATTTTAAATATTATAAATAAATGATGGGCGCCGCACTGGGCGTATTAACACTACGGCGGCGCCTACACTATCCGTTGTCTTTTGGCTGCCGACCGTCGGTTGGTATACAAAACGCATGTGTTTGCTTTCTGTCGTCCGTCTGCAGTCTACGATATTAACTGTGGTGTCCGTCCTGATAGTTCCTCCTTTGATTAAAACGACCATCTTCGAGATAGATAAATGATAACTGCAATTGTACGCTCTCCGGAAACGACAGAGATGACGCCAACATTTATTGCTACTGCATTGGAAAAAAATGTTAATAAATAAAGATTTTTTTTATGAATGAATATTTTAATCTCTTATATGTTAAATACGTTGTAATAAATATTTAATAGAAAAAAAGAAAGAAAAAAGTTAATTTCAATAATATGTGTTGAATAATATAAGAATTACATATACCCGTAAGGTTAGATAATACTTCAAATGGGAATAAATCACGTACAAAGTGAGTTAAAAATACAGAAAAGTTTGAAGATATACTCACATTTAAAATATAGTAAACAAGATTACACATTTTGTTGGGTTTAATCATAACTTTTAAAATCCTGTAAATTTTAAAAATAATTGCGAAAGAGACTTTAATTTTATTAATACATGTATATATATATATATTACTTGTTTACTCTAAAAATTAAAAAAATATTCAAGTATAATAGGATATTTCAAGTAAATTAAATCTTTCTTTTGTTGCAAAAATCTTAGTAATTACATTAACTTGCATTGTTATTATTCTGAACAAATTTTCAACTTAATTACATTTATAGTGTATAAGGTACTTGTATATTCTTGACTTGCTATCATCTAACCAAAGAGGATGGAGAGTATCCTCCATATCCCCTGAGAACCCCCACTATATAATATGTATATTTAAATTAACCGTAAACTTTAGTTGCCAGTTTTCAATGTTTTTAGACTAGATTGTCTTTTTTATAATTATATTTTTATCGACTAATAGTTGTCTAAATTAGTATAAAATATTATGTTTTACGGAAATGATTACTGTTTGGAAGTTATCCATTAAAAGAAAAATTGTAAATCAAAGGAATATCTTTAAGATCCTAGTTGCGTTTATTATACATTTTTAGTAGGGTTTTGATATTATGTATGAACTATTTATATAAACTTATAAAGCATTATTATGCATACAAAATAGTATCATAAAATGAACAAAGACAAATAAAACTATAAATCTTTATGGAACTGTATTATAATAATGATTAATGTGAATGTAACTGTTCACAAAGTTCTAACTTTCGAGACACTTCATAGTAAGTGTTATGACGTTTGACTTTCCAAATAATAGTTAGTTGAAACTTTGACATCTAGTGGAAACTCTAAAACAAAAATGTTTGCACAAAATTGTAGGTATGTCATTGCACTGGTGAGGTATTTAAAAGTTCTAAATTGTTCTTTTCCTCGTCACACGTTTGTTTATATGCATACGAAAAAAAAAAACGGGAAAAAATGAAAAAAAAAATCAAACGTCTGCTACACATTCCGTTGCCACAGACTGCCCTCGACGGCACGTGATGCGAGTCCTAATAATCTTCTTGTCCATCGTAGTCGTGGTAACTCTTTCTTCTGAATGTTCGACGTGTTTGACCGTGGGATGACGCACAACGCATTTTATTCTTCTTCTCGTGTGCATGATCTTTTCTACATTAATGTTTTATGCGCATTTATAAAAAAGCGGTCAACGTAGTAAAAATCAGTTAGGAAATTAGTAACTTTGTATGAATTAATTACACTGTTTTTTTCTGTGCACATACATATCAACTACTATGACCATTGTCGTGGTACACTCGCTGGATACTTACCTGTCATCTCGTTCTTTTGTGTTACTTAGATATTAGATTTCTTTACAACGTTGCCACAATTCTCTTTTTCACTGTGCATGACGCCTCTATGTATTTACCGACGTAGTACTATGACTATTTATGGTGATTGTTTTGTGCTGATGTAATAATTTATCTTCATTAATCTTTGTCGGATTTATCGGATATCTGTACAATAGATTTTCATTACCGAAATTATTATTTTACTAGTGAGAAGTAATGTATTTTTGAAAAACTAATTAATCACAAATCAACACCATTATACTCGTATTGCCCATTAATGTCTTTTAAGTTCATTATCATTACGACCTAAATTTAAAAGAGATTACACTAGTGTTTTACCACAGTCTGCGTAAGACAATAATTCATGTAAAGTTATTCATTTTTAACATTTGATTGTCAAAATTTATTTCTATATTTTTTATAAAACTCCTAATACATTTTTAATTTTTATTGGTTATGTTTAACCTAGAAATCCACAATAACAATTTTTTTTAGATTCTGTTGATGAGATAGATGTAAAAGTTTTTCTCGAAAATGATATAAAAATTGCTTATTACTTTTAAAGAATACATCGTAAGATTTCACACAATAATGTATGTTGTGTTTAACGCGGCATAACTAAATGTATTTATATTGAAAATGGGTATACCTCAATTATACATTTCTCAAAGTCATTAAAAAAAAAAAAATATTTGGTGGTGACATTTTTTCAATCAACTTTAGCGCACGTTATTGCAGCTGACACGTACTCTCATTGGTCTAACCACGATTTTCTATCTGAAGAAAAATATGTTACGCCTTAAATGATTTGAGTTTATTGGAATCTGTCAATCGTACACACGTGACTTTGAGTTAAAGATAATGTTATGTGTAATGCCATATAATCATTTATTGTTGTGGCCTCGGAAAATATTATTCAAGAATTTTGCGAAGGAAAAATTCATAAATAAGTTTATTATTATTTTGAGTGGGTATGTGAGAGATAATAGTTATTTGTTTATTAGTTTTTTCTACATATTTTTGTTTAATGTAGTAGATCTTAAAAAGTTAAACTTAAAATGCTGAATAGTATAAAACATCTGATGTTTTATTAAAATTACCAAGTATTTTTGATTATTTTTATTAAATATTTTTTTATTGTTTTGTTATTTAAAGTTTTCCAAGAGAAGTTTTGTATTAATTGTTACTCGTTCTGTATCTGTATCTTACAACTTGTTAGATTAGTTTATTTTTATTGGCTTTAGTTAAAAAAAGTTTTTGAAAATATATTAACATAGGCATTTTTTATTAACTGTTTTGGCTCGCTGTATTTTTTCCCGTCATAATTTTACAGTTTGAGCCAAAATTAAATAACAAAATTATCGACCATCTATCGAGTAATTAAATAATTCTTTTCGTTGAAATGGAACTTTAATATTTATTCAATATATGTAAAACGTCTTACGAGCAGTTAATACTTGAACACTGCAAAAGGAAATAGTTTTAAGGTATAATATTAATGTAAGTATATTAGTTTGTAACTAATGATAATTTTTTGTTTTAAGGAAATTTTTAGAGAAATCAATAAATGATTGTGTGTTCTCACAGTTTTGCCAAGATTTCTTGTTGTTCGGGTCTAAAATTTACTGTACACATTCGATCGATTTGGTATGTGGACCTGGCAACACGTACTTGGCGTACTTTGGCAGTTCGTACTGAATTACATCTCTTGGGATTATAGATAGCATAGGATTTATTTACCTGCTCGAGAAAACTACACCTATAGAAGACATTGCATACGCAAAATCCTGTCTATATTGAGCTAATCTATCATATATAACTATATTATATTAGAAAAATTGATTATCGCGTGTTTATAAAGTTTGCAGGTCAGCTACTGATTTTGTATTATACGCAGACATTATAATTGCACGAAGCAAAAACAGTGACTAATAGTCGATCCCCGGGGTAACATATATGGTATTGTCCTAACAGTGGCCTCTAGTGTTCTTATTATATCTAAAACAAAAGCGCTTACATAATAAGAAAAAATGTTCCTAAAAATGCATTATTGATTTTTGCTATTTATTATATTTTAGGTTCTCAAAGAAAATATTTATTTTGATTACAAATTGGCCGATATTGGTAAACAATTTTTGCGACTTGTCTTCGGAAACGTCATTACGGTAAATGATGTTTTGTACTTATTTTGATTTGCTTTCGTTTTGCACATGTGTATTTTTTTTTCTTTCATTTCGCACAAATGAGCCGCAAAAAAGTTCAATTAATTATAACATCAATTGGTACAATTTATTTTCAAAATATTAAATCGATGCCTTTTGAAGAATATTCATTAACAAATCAAATGCCTATATGAATACTCCGCAATAAAAGTATCAATTAAACGCTTAGTAAACTTATTATAATTGTGATAATATCATATGAATGCATTATATATGGATATTATTAAAAACACTGTATACTTAGCTTTGAAACCATTGAAACTTTTTAACATTCAAATAATATAATAAAATTGAGCTGTGCATTATTTGTGTGAATTATATGCTGTAAAACTAAATTAGGTTTATGCACCACATGTATATAAAATTCAACTGTTGGCAATGCATACTTAGATCGTTGTCGTCTTGAATGAAATCATTTTGGTTAACCGTTAGTTTATTTAACATTTAATGGACAGTTGTATCAATTGTATACTTCAGTATTTACTTAATGATGGTATTTTAACAGTTAAGTGAAACAGTATTTGCATCTAAAATACTAGTTTACACTAAGAATTTGTAGAAAGCTTAGGATGATTAATTTATCGGTAATATATTTAAGGATAGAACCCTAGTGCCATATCTATTTGTTAACAAGTATGTGTAATTTTATTCGATCAAATTGAATATATTTAAAATAAAACTTCTGTTATTATTTTGATTCAGTTTACATTCTATGCATCGGTGAAAATTTTTGGTGTCTCGCGTATCAAGTTACAATAATCTAATTATTATTAAAAAAAAAACTATTTCTGGAAAAAAAACTGAACTGAAATTATTTCAATCAATTAATTACATTAATACGACTAATTAGTAAAAGGTTGTACGGTTAAGTTTCCTCCGTGTATTTTTATAAACTGAAATATAATAACGACATTATTTAAAATAATTATTTTGGCTCTAAAAAAAAAAAAAAAAAAAATTGCCGTTCTAAATAAATTTTAATTTTAGGATTCTTTTTCTATTAGTATAAATTAATATTTGTAGCCACTTTTTTTATGATTAACTCGTAAAAATCTTAGTTGTCTTTTACTCAAGTCACACATCAACTGCGCATGATTTTTTTAACTCGGCGGTGTTAACTAAAATTTAATTTTACGAAACGCAGTATATTTCGGTAAGTTCGTAGTATCGCGTTCATAATCTTCTATTTTCTGCAATTATATGCACGCACAGTAAATTCAACCAACCGCTTTCCGGTTACCGCAATCGTAGGCGGTCGTTGTTGTACCTACACATCATTATAGTACCACCATTGATTACGAAATGTAATGATTATTTGCAGTACCTTCTTGTATCATTTCCTCGACATAATATCATTTAATAAAACGCGGTCAAACTGTTTTGATTGCTGCATATTAGGTCCTCGATGTGCATAAATCAACAGGAGGAACTCGAAATTCGGCTGGTGTTGTGTTGTGCAAAAGTGTGACTTTTGCCGCCGCCAGCGTCGTCATTACTCGGTTATGGACGTGAAAAGTGTCTCGGTTAATACGCGAAACGCGTTTTGGAGGCCAATCGAACGGAAAACGGTTTCAGAAAAGTCGCGGCGATGGCGGTGGCTGTAGTAGCAGCATACGCCTAGACCAACAGTCGGCAGAGGAAGCGTTTGGCGGACACCGCGTCGTCGTATAAAAATCAATACCCCGGCGGACTACGGTAGAGGAGGAGTTGCCCCCCCCCCAATATACTATACGTCCTACACTAGCGACTACGGCCACCGGCGTGACGCCGCATGACGCGCTAGCGAGCTTTTCACGACCAGAACCACCCCACTCGGTTTAGTTCCATTTATAAACACACACGCAGATATTTTCATAATCAACGGCATCCTTCTCGGTTTTGCTACCTCCTTTTTAATGTTTCTTTCAACCCCTTTGGCCGTTTAAAAGCATGACGTGCTCAACACCCTTACGCGTTAGTGGTACCGGCACTTATCCACTCCTGTAGGCAAAATGCCGGATAGAAAAGAATTAAAAACATAATTATTTTTTATTTAAGCACAAAAAGTTAAATATAATAGATTTAAGTGAAGTATTTTTTATTGTCAAAGTGACGAGTTATTAACGAGCTGACAACTTTTTTTAGTTTGCCGACCGATTAATTCTAACAATAATTATCCAACAGTTTTATATTTATTGATGACTTAAAAAGATCAGCGAATAAAACTATTTTGAGATAATATTAATTTAAAGAATTTTAAATATAATAATCAAGTATCGATGAGAAATAACTATATGGACACATTAGGCATGATAATACTTACCTTCTAAACTTCTAATTCTCAAAACGTAATTTCTTTAAATATTATGATAAATGATATTGTTTTTAAATAAATTGATTTTACAGTATTTCCTTATCACATATTTGATCGTTCTTTTTCATTAACTATAGTGTTAACTGTAATAATACAAAATAGTTAAAAAGTGTATTGTATTTTCTTAAATCTTAAACTTAACTGATTTTTAACAATAGAAATATTACATTAAATGAAACAGTCGTTGGACTTTTTTAAATAAAGAAACATTTTTCAAATGAAATAAAATGAACTGGCCGTCGTACGTGCTACCTTTATAAGTAAAGTAAAATGCACTGTTAAACTATAAATGCTAACCGACTCATAAGAACTTGTAACAAAAATTGAATGATAATGCAAGATCCGTTATGTATTCCATAAATTATTTAAAAGCATTTTTAATTATACAACAATACTTATTAACGTACATTAGAGTTAACAAATCAAATTCAATTAGTTTCATAATTATATTTTATATCAATATTCTTAGGAAAAATTAGATGATGCTTCAACTAAATATATCAATTTCATGTATTAACTATAATTGATTTGATATTAATATTATTGTGTTTTTACCATAGGACAACTCAAAACCTAATGATATTGGCAAATTCGGCGAAAAAAAGCGATGGATACATGATCCAAACAGTGAGTATAGTTATAATTATATTTAAAAATTCCATAAAAAGGAAAAATACGAATCTTTTTTTTATCAATGTCTTTAAGCTCTAAAATATAATTTTGGCCAAGCATATTAATCGTTAACATTGAAAATTTAGTACGTTTACAGTTAACAGTACATATATCAATAGTTGACAAAATTATTGTGAAAATTGAAAAAAAGATGTGTTAAACTCTGATAGTTTAAAATTTATTTTTTCACAAAAATAAAAACTTACCAATACTTATAAAAATACTGATTTTAGAATATTTCAAATATATTTTTTTATGGATACTTATCTAAAGTCTAGGATAAATAAACCCAGTTGACCCACATTGGAGTCAACCTTCACTAATGCACTAAGATACTGTAATTTGATATTCATTTTTTTTCGTCCCAACTTAATGTATCCATTGTTAGATAAAGTTATTGAGTTATGTTTAAGTTTTCTCATTATGTAGGGTTAATATAGTTTTAGATTATCTCGTAGGCATGTAATGAGTTGGATAAATTTTGGCTTTGTAAAGTTTTATTTTTCAGGATAATTGCTAAAAGTTTTACTTAGGGTTTTTTGAAGTTAAAACATTATTAAATATTTAAATAATGATTGTTTTACTTAAAATAATCTGTTTTAAGATTCTTGTTGAAAAATAAAAGTTTATTGTAAAATGTATTGACTGTTTATAACGAGTTCGTATTATTTTCAAAAATGTTTAAAATTAGGATATTTTTGTTAAGCAAACACATAAATTAAGACATAGTCTTAATTCGATATTTAATAATTGTGTTCGAAATTTTGATTATGTGTTATAATTTAAATGTTTTTTAATTATTTTTCATTTTATAAATTTACATTTTAATAGAAATTTTGTTTAAACGAATTATAATGCATTATGGTGACCTCTAGATTGTTGTAAATGTGGTCACGCACCACAAACTAAAGAGAGCTTGTGCATTATTTTTTTAAACTCATAATTTAAACAAAGTTTATGGCATTGTTGTACTTCGACAAATTTTGTTTAACTTAGGTGTTAAATTACTTTTAGAATGATTTGAATGTGGTGCATTATAAGAATTTATTAAAAAAAATTTTACTTATATGTTAATGTGGATACAGTTCTAATATATACTTCTTAATTAACTGATTAGCAGTCACATCTTCAACTTCTCAACATAATCTTCTTGTTTACACTGTACCTAATACTTCTTTTTGGTTTAATTAAAATTTTATCGTTTATTTTTAAGTAATACATTTCTTTCTTTTCTTAATCCGCTTTTTAATAAAGCATTTTTGAAATAAGTTTATTTTTATTCAAAATTATATATTATTGCTTCTATGAAATGTCCTAAACAAATTTTTTAATAAATGTATTGATATTTAGTTAACCGTCTTATTAAATTACTAGCATTGAAGTTTTATGTAAATATTTATTATTTCTTTTTTTAGGTTATTATATCCAAAAATTCTATTCTTTTAACTTTGTTTGATTATCACAAATCATCTAACTATGTTTACTATCCGACAGAGATACTAAATATCGTGATCAAGAGATAAATGTACCCAAAACGGGTCTAATTTACTTTTCCTCTGCAATATTTTATTGTACAGTTACTAAGAGTTTATATTAACTATCTCGAAAACATTGAAGTTTGTATTGAATTGGCACACATCCAAAAAAAAATGTTATCAAGAGAATATACCTAAGAACTAAAGTAGTTAACATAACGCTGTAGCCGTGTGGGATGTTTACAAATATAAAATTATTCATATGTACGTAATTTAACATTTTTTACCAATAACCCGCCCATAGTAAACTAAAATGTTCATATTTCAATATTAGGTTCTATAATTTATGGGGTTCTTTGAGTACTCATTATTTTATTTATGACAAAATCGAGTTTAATTTTGGAAACTAAATGTAAAATACTATCAATTTGTTTAGGTGACCATTGCACGCCATTGAGGTGTAAGAAAAAAGAAATCTGTTTACTGGAAGACATTTACACCGCCGTATGTGTCAACAAAAAGGAGATTCACAAAAACGGTGATATCATTATCAGCCGAGAAAAATATATGGCTGAAAAAGCAGCTAGAAAAAAAGCCTTGGAAGATGCGTTAGCTGAAGACGAGGCCGAGGACGACGATGACGATATTTACGAGGACGAAGACGATGATGATGATATATTTTACGACAGTGGAGTCAGCAGTTCATTGTCTTCCAACAAGTAATAATATTTATATTTTTTGAACTGATTTCATCAAATATTTAGATCTGATTTTAAATATAGCAACAGCAGATTTACTTAAAACTAGCTGATAATCAGTTAGATTTTATCGTATTTAATAGATCAACATTAAGTATTATAATACAAAAGGAGAGTTATTCAATAGTTCAGTCAATAAAATTTGGTTTTCAAAATTATATTGAAACATTGTAGTTCTCGATATAATAAGATAAAGATATGTTAATGTGTATAATAATTATTGTAATATATTAACGTATGTTTTAATTGAATTATTCAACTTATCGTATTGAGTGAATGTATTAAAAGGAATTATAGAGAAACTCGTTCAAAAATTATCACAACACATTATCAATTTACAATCAATAAATACACATGAAAAAAAGTTTAATTATTTATACGTATCTCAAAAATACGGCGGTGACCCCTAAATACAAGCCATACAAGTCACAGTCATCCGTCTTGTAGGCAAATAAAAATGTGTAGTTCATTGATGTTGTGGGATGTGGTCTATGATGTAAAAACACATATTTTACTAGTCACTGATGGTTATAACAACTTTCTCGTATGGAAATTAAGATGACAACTGATTCAAACATATTTGAACAACATTATTATTTTGACGTTGTTTACTTTTTTATGTGCACGCCAACTGGTTTACAAAATCACTGATTTCTGTAACAAACGTATTTCTGATTAATGTTCCGAAAGATATATTTTTTTTGCTAATAAGATTTATCAGTAGTTTTATACACGTGTTAAGGCGTATAAACAATAAATAAACACGTAAACATCAACAAATAATGGTAAAATAAAATTTCATTAGAGATTCTTCTAAAAAATATAAGATTAATGAATGATTTTAGTAATCATAAAATTATTTTCGATTCTGAAATTTAAAATTTAATGCTAACGTTTTTTTGTATGCACAGATTTAAAAAAATGATATTCAATTAGTTTTACTTGTCACCAATTAAATAAATTTTCAAAAAATTACATCATTATAAGTCATTCCAAAATGTAAAAAAAATAATAAATATATTTTTGGATTTAAAGTAAAATTATTTTTTATTTTAAACACTCATTTTTTACATCAGCTATCTACGTAATCTGCTTTGATGAACTTTATCGAGCAAAAAGTACATCATTAATAATAGGGATTCACTGAAGATGACAATATAAATATCAAGTTCCTGACAAACACTCATTTTTTGACGTAAATGAGACATTTTTTCTGACATAAACACACAGTTCTCACTATCTTTTACAAAATGTATACATTTTTACGTATATTTACTTCATTTTTATGAATTTCCTGAAGTAGTTCGCTAATAACTAGTTCTTTTCAAAAAGAAAATCCCCGATTAATTATTCATTAGCTACTTATAATTATATCTATATTTTATGGTATAGTGAAATAGTAAAAAGGATAAAAAAATTTCAAAAGTATTATACTATTTTATAGTATAATACATTTAATTTATAGCAGGGATGAGAATGCTTAGATGGATGAATGGAGTTACTAAAGAAGATAGGATAAAGAACGAACATACAAAAGGAAGTGTAGGTGTAGCGTCAATCGTGGATATAATGAAAAAAAATAGACTAAGATTGTTTGGTCATGTAATGAGGAGAGAGGAATCGGAAGCTGTGATAATAGTTATGGAAATGAATGTTGATGGAAGAAGAGGTTGAGAAACTCTAAAAATGAGATGGATGGACCTTATTAATGCGATATATGAGGGCGGCTGACGTTAGAGTAGATGATGTGGGAGATATTGTCAAGTGGAAGTTTAGGATAAGCGTGGCCGACCCCAAATAGTTGGGATTAAGACGAGGAAAAAGAAGGGCAAAAATTGTATTTTATAGTATTTATTTTGTGCGATATGAATGTAATAATAACGAATATGTTAAAATTGTATTATCTTACCTACTGTTGTTAAATTTTAATTGAGTCCATAATACTTATCGAACTTAAAAATAGATTTGTGTTACAATTAAAATCAGGTGTAACTAAATGAAATTATTTTCAGCAGGTGTAATCCGTGCCCGGTGATGAAGCCAACATTCCTTTGTGGCTCAGATAATCGTACATACAGCTCATTGTGTCGTTTAGATTACCATAATTGTCTTCATACAACTAATATCAAAGTCAATTGTAAAGGATTTTGTCCTTGTAAAGGTAGTTATTATAGTCTATATATTCAGATTAAATTTTTAAACGATTTTTAGTTATAAAAATTGATCATTTGTGACTAATATTATTTAAGATTAAAATTTATTGTTTAGCGCTGATAATGTTAACATTGCTCCCGAAATACGCATCCACAATTTTTTAATCATTATTATAGCTCTTTAAGTTAAATATTTTTTAGTTTTAAATTAATATTTTTAATATTAAATGATATATAGTCGATTTGTATAACTTATTTTTTATTACAGTTGAGCAAGATGAAATGGAGCGTAAAAAACAAAAACAAGCTGAAAGAATGACCAACTTTATGAATAAATATAAAGCAACATTAGAAAATGAAAAAATTAAAATAAGTACATACTCTCCTATTTCCAAATATTCGGAGAAATACATTTTTGCTCCTGAAGATTTCAAATACGAAAATAAACATTATAAATACATAAAATATATTAAAAATGACAATCAAATATCCAAAGTAATGAGTATTATTTCTATGTTAATATTTATACTTTAATAACTTAAATTAATTGTAGAATTCAATTTTGGAATCAAATAAAAATAAACGTCTTGAAAAAATGAATAATGAAGTTATTGATACCAATCAAATATCTCATTCGTCGTGGAATAAAGATTGTCCACCATCAGCTTTACAGTCTATGGGTGATCGTTTACTTGATTGGTTTTCTGTAATCATGGCAGATGCAAAGAGAAGGCGTACAAAGAACAAGGGAAAAGGTTAGTTTTGCTTTTATTATTTAATAATCAATTAAGTATTTTTATTTTCTATAAATTCAGCTGTCAAGTTCATTAATGGATGTAAATGGGAAGTTCGTTGGATGTACCAACATTTAGATTTAGATTCAGATGGTAAACTTTCATTGCAAGAACTTTATGATTTAGAACACGATAAAAACGAAATGTGTATCAAACCTTTCTTAGATACATGTGATACTGATGGGTATGGTTTATAAAAAAGTTTTAATAAGACATAAAAATCTAATATTTAAATTATTTTGTTTAAAGAGATATCTTTGTCAATCCATATGAATGGTGTCGATGTTTTGATAACACAGATCGACCATGCACTGCTATTAAACGAAGAATATCACCAAATGCTTTAGGTAATTATTTAAAAAATTAAGCTAATTAGAATATTGTATTAATATTAAATCAATATTATGGAAATCAATAACAGAGCATTAGGAATATGATAGAATAGTATAGTTTAGAGGTCTAGCTCATTAAATATTTTGAATAAAAAATAAAAAATCAACTATTCTATAATAAAAAAAATTTAGATTTTAACTAAATTATTATTATATAAATAAATATAATATAATACATATTTTGTTACTATAATAAAATTACATGAGATTGGTTTATAATTTATTAATATAATTTGTTCTATTATATTTGATTTTAGGTGTCTATGTGCCTGTATGTGACGCTGAAGGTTATTATGAACATACTCAGTGTCATTCATCTGTAGGCATGTGCTGGTGTGTTGATAAGCATGGCGTAGAAGTACCCAACTCACGTGTCAGAGGAAAACCCAATTGCTGTAAGTTTGTTAAAAAAAAAAAAAATTTTAAACATTTATATTATTTTTTAACCATAACAATTTTTATTTTTATTTATAGCAGCTCTTTTATATGGAAAAGAAGATAGCCAAAAGAATAAATCTATTGAAAATGGTATTTTAGATAATGATACTGATGTAGACGATGAAGATGGAGATTCTGAAATGGAAGGAAGTGCAGATCAGTCATTAGAGTTTTAAAGACTGTCACCCTATTGGTAAATTAATTTAGTTATTTTCATATTAAAGTAAAGTATTTGTTTAGGAATTAATGTTTTATAAACTTTACTTTATAAATACATTTCTTTGTAGAAAAAGTACTCTTGCTTATAAAATTTGTATATATTTTTACAGATCAACTATTGAAAATGTGTAAAAATTTTCTGAAGTGTAAAAATATCATTTTCAAAAAACGTCCAAATTTCACTGTTGGAAACCTAATAATAGTGCAATTAATAGATACAACGCTTATTATTATTTTTTTTTAATAACATTTATTAGTGTAATAGATTAGATTGTATGTTGTGTATGTGTTCTAAAATTAACAAAACAAAACATCTTTTTCTCAATAGGTTTAATAATATTTGTACTAAAAGTATTTTGCATATATATATATATAACATTATTATAATTAATTAAATATCGTAATGAATGTGCGGTTGTGTGTATGTATCCCGTTTTATTTTATTAAAGTAATCGAAAAAATATTAGATTCATAAATAGTTATTGATATCAGTTTCCCTATGTGCCATTTGTTTTTGGTTAAGCACCGTCCTTAATGTTATCTACTTACCTAAGTGTAGGTTATCATATTTTATTTTTAATTTGTTTTTTTTTATACATTATATTTTATGTTTAAATTGTATAACTGAAATATTGTAGTGTTATGCACATAAATATATGTTTAATGTTAACGTGTTTTGTAAGCTACAAGATAAGAATGTTATTCATTATAAAATGCAAATTACTATATATGAGAAACTTTTTCCATTTTTGTAGAGTAACGTAATTTATTATTTATTGATACATATTAATGATTAAAAAGTAATTGTTTTTTCTTATGAAAGCCAGACTAAATAGCACATACAATAAAATATAAAATTTAAATTAAGGATTTCGCACATTTTCAATTATGTGTTTTATTTAATAATTTAATTGATTATTTATTTTTGATATTATTTTTTACTTATTATTTACTATGGAATCTATAATAGTTATTATAAATTGAACATATTTTATGGCCATTCATATTTACATGATTGCCGTCCATGATTATTTTGTTACCAATATGTAAGATGATCACATAAATTATTCATTTAAACGTCACTTTATATACAGTTGAATAAAACAATTATAGCACTTAAGTTTTACATTGGGAAAATTATTAATATTTATACCAAACCTTTTAATGTTGAATATTTTTTGTTACACAGAAGTAGGTTCATTTCTGCCATATTATAGATGACTTGTTGTTGTATAGATGTTTAGATTTGTGTTTATTGTAATTGACTTCCTTATTTATCCGCATACGCGGGTTTTTATTTTATTATTATTATGTATTATGTTTATTAGGTAATATTATTTATTATTGTAACTCAATATTATATAAATTGATATAAGTTAAATCATTCCTGTTGTTTTTTTTTTATAAAATATAGATTGTCCTGAAAAATCATGAAAACGTTGATCATAATAACTAGGTCACAGACTTTAAAATTTTATGGTCAGTACATTTGTAATGGGTTTACTTGGATAAATATTTTTATGCATTTCTAAGACTGAATTTAATCCTTAAACCTAATTAAAACATGATTCTGCGTAGAGAATTTTTTTTATTAATTAAGATACATCCAAGTTAAAATTTTAGTTTTGTTTAAGTTAATAGTAACACGGGGCAAAAAGAATCATGGGGTTTTTAATATTTAGATAAGTTCCAGAAGAAATTGGGCTGCTAATTATAAATCTACCTTTAGATTTAAATTTCCGTTCACATTTAGTTTTTGAGATAATTACTACTAATTAGTAATTGAGCTATAAACCATTTAAAAATGCATTTTTAATACATTCATAATTATAAAACATAACTATTAACTTAGATGTGAACTGGCATGATACAAGGCTACTTTAAAATTGAATTACGGAAATTAGAATACGGTGATATCAAATTGTTTAATCTAAAATTTTTTGCCATAGCATTGTTGTATGTCCTCCACCTAAACAATCAAAATCGTTAGCCTTAAATAATCAGTTACACAAATATTACGCTACAATTCCTTAAGTTTTTGTTATTTGTATTACCTATAAAAGTAAAAACGATTATATTGTTTTATTAATTATTTTTATGTTTAATTATACATATGTATCTAATTAAATTTAGAGATATTTATTTGCAATATTATAAAAAGTTACAATACTTATCATCACATAACATTAAATAATTTGCTTTACTTGACCTAGGAGTCGCAAAATCGTTGGTTTCAATAAATATTTCTCTATAAGGAGTGCTTATAAGTACTCTTTATAGATTTTTATAATTTAATTCAGTGCCAGCTTTAGATTCAATCGGCACAAGACACAAAAATAATTCTAGCACAGAATGTTAACAGATCTAAAGGCGCCATCAAATTAAACATATCATATGTGATTCGCATGTTATTGAATATCAATAGATGTTTCTATTTTTTTAAGACTCGCCGTATCATTGGAATGAAACGTTAGTATTTCACTTAAATTTTCTTGTGCTGGATTCACTTCATTTTGAGAACCTATAAAAAGTCAATTTATGTCACTGTTTTTATTTTGGGATTCGTACATACTTTTTTGCGATGACTTTGCGCTTGATTGCCTTTCTGAGTTTTGCGCTGACGATGACTTTTTACCAGCGGAACTTGATCTACTAAACATAGACCGTTTTAATTTTGCAGAAATTGATTCTTTTCGAATGAACTTTTCGGTTTCTTTAGTATTCATATTGGGTTCGGGCTTTACACCGATTGATTTTTTGATCACATCATTTTCGAACTCTTTCGACCGTGCTCTAAAAAGTGGCGACCTTGAGATTTGTTGGCGATTAGATTCGTGTTCTTGTACAGAACGCGAAGAAGACACTATTGGACCGACTTTGTTGCGAAAAGCAATTGCTGCGGGATCGGTTGGCTCTTCTCGTAGGGGTATAATAAACGAAGTGCTGCCGAAGCCATCCGAATGGTTTTGTAGTTTTGATTCAAAACTATCCTGTTTTAAATAATAGATATATACGTATTAAAAAATATACACTCACTAAAGCAAATTATAATGACCAAGACCGGATTTACGTAGAGAAAGAATGATAATAACCCTCTATGATAATTACTTAGATTATAAATATAATTATAATTGATTAATTAGCGGCAATCGTGATTGGTTTATTTCAATTTTAAATTTGGTCCATTTTTTTTTCGTAGGTACAGTATTTAAAAACTATTTTTTACTAGTTTTTACCAGTTGGTAAATTTGTGTATCTATCGTCCTCCTCGCTCAAATTTAATTCCGGTCCTGATACAGTTCTTTTAATTAAAAAACATTACAATAACTCGATTAATGCGCCTGAAAGGATTTCGCTTGGTCGACCTTCTATGAGGTGCATTGAAAGATAGTAAATAAGAGTCATTAGAAGTTTGTTGTTTATTTTTCCATTCTTCTAATCTTTTATTTACGCCTTCTTGATATTGGGCCATATCATGAGTTACACGAGTGTTGAGTGTATCGTAATGTTTTCCAATCTGCGATACTAACCAGCTAAAATCAAATGCATTTAAAATATGTGTAAAGAGCTTATTAATTTTGTTTACCTAAAACCGCTGTCGATACATGGATCAATAAACGCAGAGGAACAGTAATGAATCGGTGCCACGTATTGGGCTGTACACGTTTCCACTAGCGTCGGAGATTTGTTTGTATTCACAACCATTTCTACATTCAATTGTTCGACAATATCTAATTCATCTAACGCTCCCTGTTTGTCCTGTTTGTTCGCAAACCTAATAGAAAATTAAAAACGTTATTCAATGTTTACTTTCAATTTGAAATTGTTCAACTGTCATATTTGCAATAAAAGTTAATAATATTAAAAATGCTGATATTATGTGGATCGTACAAAAGTACAGGTTTTCCAGATATTTTATCGTTCTCTAACAATTTTTTAAACACTTCTTTACATTCAACTAGTCTACTGTGAGCCGTCGAATCGACAACAAATATAACACCGTGTACCTAAAAATATAAAAAATATACTTTAATTGAAATAAATGCATTGTCGTTTTGGTGATAACATTTACATCAATAAAATATTGTGGCCATATATCACGTATTTGCTTATGACCACCAAGATCGTAAATTGTTATGTCAAAGTCTTGGTAAAATAATTTGGAAGACGAAAATCCGACAGTTGGAAGAACATTTTTTTGTTTTTCTAAAACAGTCAAAATACCAATTAGCTAAAAACTATTATATTGTTTTTTCGGAAAAGAATGAATTAAATTGGGGTTGAAATACTTTACCTCTCATTATACTTTTAAAAATACAAGTCTTTCCTGCATTGTCTAGGCCGACTAGAAGAACCGTAATTTTTCTAATAAATTTGAAAATTAAAAAAAATTAATATTTTGTTAAATCGTTTTTGCAAAATTCCAAAAAATGAAACTAAGATAATAAATTAGGTAGTAAAATTATTTTACTTGTCCCCATTTCTAATCAATAACTATTTCTGAACATTTTTATTTTAACAGTTTAATATTTTTTCTTAAATTAATTTAGTTAATGATTTACTTTTGAACCCTAATAATAATCCGCCCATAACACATTGTATTCAAGAGTTATATATAGTAAGTCAGAATATGAAGTAGGTATATGCTGTGAAATATTTTACTTTTTCGGTAAAATAGTATTTCTAATCGATGGTATAATTTGAATCTTAAATTATAAGATAGGTTACCTTCGAGAACTGGAAAACAAAATTCTATGCTACTTTAGTTAATGTTATCAACAAGTATTGTAAATTAATTTAATATGAATATTTTTTTAATCATCTATTTGAGGAATTTTTTAATTTTTTTATCCTTTAATAAAATATTTTTAACTTTGTAAAATATGTTTTTAATACATTCATAATTATAAATATAAATACTGACTACTTACTTAAATTCAAAATTTTTATATCAGTAAATTAAGGGTAGATAAAATTAAGATAACTAAGATTTATAAAAACATTTACTAATTATTCAACGAATCCTAACACTTCATACCTAATCACACCATAGTTAAAAATACTAGCGCCTTATCGTTATGCAAAATGTGATACCTGCGTTGTCGTTGGTTAGCATTCGCACAATAAATACATTTGAGCCGCAACACGTTGCCCATTATAGAAATTGTCAAAACATTTTGTTTTTTAATTATTATATCTTTCAGTTACATTGTTTTTTCATTATTCTTAAGTTTTTAGGAATAAATATTACATATGACTAAAAAAAAATGAATAACGTGAGCAACATAAACGCTCAAACCTACAACAAAACGTAACCGTAGTAACCGAAGAGCGGCGTAATGGTAACAAGGACGTAGTGGCGACTTGAACCTTTTTTGCCACCGGTTGCCCGCACTGGTCGGTATGGGGCGATAGCGAAGGAAAGCGGCCACGGGCATAGTAACGACTCATCCGCGCGTGTCGTCTGCCCTTTATCGCAGCCATATTCACCTCCAATGAGATCACAGAGTACCAGGATACCAGCCGAAATGCAGTTCATTCATAGCTCTACTGCGACGCTTGGCCTCGTATGTCAAGGCCGTCGATGCTGATGGCAACGGCGTACACTAAACTATAGCAATGCTGCGGTTACACCAAATGCGGTAATAAAATAATTTTAGGTGACTGTTTTCTTTTTAATAATCAGTATTACCATACATTAAAATACTTTTTGGACATTAATAAGAAAGAATAATAATTAATCATTCGATTACTAATAGACATTGATAAAATGTTAAATAAGCCATAGACGACACATAAAGACCGCGGTTTTAAAATGAATGTCCGAATTTTCACATACATGCAACACATACAACGTAAAACAAATTTTTGATAAAAAGTGTAAAAATGTTACACTTGTGTACGAATTTTCGATACTTTATCTCAAAACTACACCGATTGTGTGTAAAATTAACGTGTATATTAAAGAGATCATACTGACGTATGGTAATTTTTGGATCGCTTCTTACAGGGCGGTGTGAACAACGCTGAATCACGGGATTCAGTTGTCCGTCTCGGGTCACACTTGGCTGAAGAAATGCGAGCGATTGTACCAGGGTACTAGCCGACGGCTGCGCTCAGTGCAAACGCACTACTAGCAGTCGAGAGAAAAAAATAATAACAGACCGTTATTATAGAAATTATCACATCGATACCGTAATAATGAATTGGAAACGAGTGAAGTATATGACGGTACGATTTTTTTACATCGCGACCAGGTTATTACCACGATTTTCGGGAAATTGGAATCGCCGTTTTCGTGCGTTTTCCGCAATTTTTTTAAACATGCTATCAGGAGCCCATGCGTAAGCGACTGGTAGCCACTGTGGACAAACCCGGCGTCGGCGCGATCGGGAAAGCCACCCAACTACCTCTCCTACCGTCATCATCACCACCGTTGATATAAGCAAAAGATTTTCCGCAGTTTTCCGCGTAGCTGTCATATGAAATATACATGTTCAGACGTCATTGTTCGCGCCCGCCGTATTTGCATTGGACCGCTAGCTAAATCTCACCGTTTTTTTCTGGTTAAATAGCACATACACTAAAATAATTAATAACTTCGAAATAAGTTGAAAGAACTAAAATAATTTTTTAAATATCTCTGAATAAACAAAAATTACACGAACATTTTGTTTAGAATTAATTAAGCAAAAACGGCACTTAAATGAAAGTTAATGTCTTTTTATACCTTTAATTAAGAAGCAGTCTAATTATAATAGTTCACAGTTTACATCAGGGCTTAAAATAAAACCAGATTAAGGGGACGTGGAAGGAGTTATACTTCCAATATTCCAAGTTATTTTACATATTCTCATGTAGGATTTGTGCACCGTAGTGTGTCTGTTTAAACTACGTGTACTCACAATAAAATTATAAGAATTTTTATATTCATAAGTTATATTACATATTAGTACTTAATAAGCAGTTATGTATTTAGGCGGAAAGAGCAAATGGAGCTTTAGGGACTAAAATGATTAAATATTCAGTTTTTTAAAATTGAGCATTTTGGAAGTAGATTCGCGCTTTTATCTCATATTACAACGAGGAGGAAACATAAGAATCCTTACAAGGGCTAAAAAATAGAAAAAAGCTTGGAGACGCTGTAAAGTTTTATCTTGCCAAACTTCTCGCTCAATGTTTCATTAATTTAAGTCTGCAGCGAGGAGGACTGCCCTTATTTTGGAAAAATTTCCAACAGCATATTTATTAAGGCGATCCCTTATAACAGGGCTGTTATTTGGGCGTTTACAGGATGTGCCACGCATCCCTTTTTATCAGTGGCCTAAGAATATAAAGTACAACGCTAAAATATTTGGCTGATATCCAGAAGTTTTGTTGTAAAGCATTTTATATTTTGTTGACAAAATCTTAATCTTTTATTAATTATCAACATTCATTTACTTTGTTACCAACGATAACATAATTTTAAAAAAATCTGGCAACTCAGATAACAAAGAACAGCTAGACCAGTTATATCAGTATTAATCATATCATATTAACAAGTATTATTAAACAGTTCATGGTCATTATCAGTGATGTATTTCCACATTAAGCAATGTATTTAATCATTGCAATAAAATTTTATAAAACATAGACATGACATTAAGAAATTCTTAAAAAGGCTAAATAGCAATTAATTAATTTAATTATAGTAACTTAGTAAAATTATAGTAAATGTTTACTATAATATCTTACAAGTTTATGTTATGCATATGATTTGTGTCACCTTTTTTTTATTATAAATTTTCTTTAAATTTTCGACTAAAAATTAATTTTTTTTTTAATATACATATAAAGAAATAGATAAACTTTATTTGTTTAATTAAATTTTTTTTAATAAAGCTTTTAAAAAAATGACCAATATAAAATATTGGTGTTTTAGTAAGAAAATGTACATATTTTATCTATATAGTTATTGCAGCTGTTTTAAACTACTGCAGTTAGATACAAATGTCACAAAATAAAATAAAGCCTTATGTGTATGGCTCTGAAGACTGTTTTTACTTGACTATAATAGTAATTTTGAATGGTTTACACAAATGAAACCGTATGTTACCTAATGCGGCATTGCAGTAACAAATTAAAATTGTTTAAATGATAACATATTTTTAGCTTAACTATTTACAACAAAATTTCAATTCTATAATGAAAATTGTTATTTTTCTTTATATAATTTAATTAATTAACGTTTCTTTCATTAATTTTGATCGTTAATTATAGATAAAACTAATAACTATAATATTTATGACCAACTCTGTATTTAAATGTTTATTTGCAATTATTTTTAGTTAGTGTTTGCAACAAGGCTTGAATCAAAATTATTTACTTTGTTTTTATGTTATGAAAGTTAAAATGTTAACATAATTATTATGAATAATTAAAACGTTATGGATTTACAATGTTTTTAGTTTTGCGGTATTTATACAATAGCAATTTTTTATGTTTTATGTTTATCGCTTTTTAAAAGTTATTGATCATTTTTTTATCTCATTGGAAATTAACCCGTAATTTCTCATATGTAAGAATTTCAATTTCCTCTAGTTTCATTATATCACTTAATCGTTTTATATTTGCAATCATGCTCACGTAATAAGAATATTTTACAAGAAATAAACGTAAATTAGTAGTGCACTTTAAAGGAGCTACGCAAACATTAGTCAAATTATGACAATATCATACCCAGATACGATTTATTTTTCAAAACAGATTTTAAGATAACATTAGTTAATTTTTTCCGATTTAAACATTTTTACAGAGACAGCGATAAAAAAGGTACTATAAAATTAATAAACTTGTATATTAATAATTAACCTGTGCTATTGTTATCGCTAAATTGAAAATAGATTTAACTTTGTACTTAAACTTGTAGCTAGTAATAAACATGTCATTTAATACACATTTATGACATGTAATATACATGTCATAAACGAAAACGATTATGATAATTATTGAGTTGGGTTAATCTGTGATAACAACCATAAAAAAAACTGGCTTTTAACAAATTTGCCAACCATAAAAATTTGTTGGCCTTCAATATTTGCCGCTGTAGGCCGTTGTCATAGTGCTTGCATATAAATACGCCATTGCTATAGTATATCCAAATTTATTGTATAAATTATTACAAACCATCGATATGTTTTCACTTTCTGTTTTTAGTATTAGTTCAATTTTAGTCATGATGTGTTTGATTTTTGTTGTATTTCGTTTATATGTTGTTTATCGTTACTATACATTTTTTTATTATTCGTTATTTTACGTTTTACGATCCGAATCGTTTTTTAATAGTAATAACGTCATGAAAACGGTTTGAATCCCTGATTATCAATTATTCAAACCTCAAGGAAATTTGGTTAAATACGTCATACTTAATTGTTATTTTAAAATGTATTTATGAATACGTTACACAATTGGAGTGCTGCAAATGTGCTCGGAATGTGATCACCGCAGACGTAACGGAATGTTCGTATGTGGAGTACCAGGGGATCATGCGTAACTACCATTTAGACTGACGCAGAGAAGGTTTGACTCGTGCATTCGTGTCGATCGTATAGCGAATAACATAGTCTCCTGGTGGTCGGCGGATCCTCCGAGGCGGTCCTGGGTCCACGCGCCGACCACGCCACGCCCGGTCCATCCGCCCTGGTCCTCCGACACGCCTGTGTAGGCGTTACGGGAGGATACGTCCCTCTGCACCGTTAGAAGGTCACGGGTGAAATCAGGGTACGGTGATGTGACATTGGGTCCCGCAAGGGGATAGTTTGGTGGGTTAATTGTAAAAGAGTTATCAATATGCTCCGAATCGATGATATCTNGGGTGAAATCAGGGTACGGTGATGTGACATTGGGTCCCGCAAGGGGATAGTTTGGTGGGTTAATTGTAAAAGAGTTATCAATGTGCTCCGAATCAATAATTCACTAATAATTTAGCAATACTTCGCATTTTTTATTCAGGAAACTAAGTTTGAAGTATAATTTGAAAGGTTGGGAATGAAGAGGTTCTAAGTTTACTATCTAAGCAATCTAATTCTAAGTATCAATACATATTTAAGAAAATAAGGCCTCTTTTTCAATATTGTGTTTAATTGAAAGTGTAAAAACATAAAATGTTTTTTTATTAAGTGTTTTAATTATGGTTTTGAACCTTGTCATGTTAAATTATACCGACACATAAAAAAAAAAAATTAATCTATTAGTGATTATTGATTTCATACATTAGATATACAGGATAAAACCTTGAATTTTTTTTAGTACGTGGGAGGTTAACTGCCTTGGGGTTGATATGTACATTATGTTAAATAGTTACAAAGACATATTGACAAATTAAATTTCACCATATACTATGCAAAAATAATGTTTAGAGTTTTACCACGCTAGAAAAGTTTACTGCAATGCAATAATTAATGTCAAATATAGTGCAAATTGGCAATGAAATAAAAAATATATTTTTCGATGTACTCAATTAATTTGTATATTATTAATCTGAACTTCAATGTTAAACTAACAATGAGATTTTTAAGTCAGCGTAGTCTTTAAATGATTACCTAAGTCATTTTTATTACTTAAAGTCGTAAACCAAAATTTAAAAAAAATAATATCATTTTCATGATCTACAGTAAAACTGAACATTTTTTAATAGATGATAAGGTGCATCACAGAAATAATTAGTTTCGACCTTGTAAGTTACAATCATTAATTCTTCAACAGTTTCCCAGATTGCGTGGCTTTGGAGAATGGTAATAAAACTTTCAAATTACCTATGATGTGTAATCAATAGGTTTAGTTTAAATAAAAACAGTTATTGAAGTCTTATAAAAGACATATGTCCAATTTTTTAATTTGATTAAAAAAATAGTGGCAGATTAGGAAGTTTTTAAGAATTAGTAAATTAAAGTCCTTGTTTTCTTTTATTTGGTTATTTATAAAATACACGAAAAATATAAAAAAAATATATAAAAAAAGGTTATCCCACTTTTATTATCTCGTTATATGAAGCTTAAGAATAGAATTTTTAAAAGTTGTTTGGAGATAATTAATATTCCATCAATTTACCTGCTCTTGAATAATAGCTCACAAATATGAAATTTTTGGTTAGACGCATTTTGCCAAATAAAATTATATGATTTTTTTTTAACTTAATGATTTATATTTTATTAGTGTTAAATGACCTGATACGAAAAAAAAATATATATATATTATACTCTGCTCCCAAATTAAGGGTCTAATTTTTTGAATCATGCATCTATGTTTAAGTATTTTGATATATTACATTAAAAAAATAAAATAGTCATCTAAAAAATTGAAATAAATTTTTTTTTTATTAAATATAAAAGGTTTATTATTTGTCAATTTGAACTAAATATTTTATTAAACAATTGACATTAATTTTTTATTAACAAATTTCATTTTAATTAATTTATTATATTATGATAATAATTTTTTTTGTATGCCGACAAAGGTTAGAAATGGCATTATCTACTCCCTCTCCTAGTAACAGTGTAAACTTTAAAATAATAACAATTTAATATATGCTTTTGATGTTCAACCCTAAAACAAAATAAATATCTTATTACCAATGTGGCATCACTGTATATTCTTCCAATGGTTCCATATGTAATCCGACGGTGGCTTTTCACTACGCTGTGCCGCAGTCCCTGTCACACTACGGACTTAAGTTCCTCATACTAGTCGTTCAAACATTTCCAGACACACAATACACCGAAAAGGTGAGTTTTAGCATAATATTTTAGCTTCTACGTGAAGCTGAGAAGGTATTAATTTTACTAGGTGATTTTTATTTATGAGTATCTCATAAATAGAAATCAAAAATTATAATATAATTCATGGTGTAAAATAAATTAATAGATTAAGATTATTGATTAAGATTAAGAGAAAATTTAATAAATTAAGTTGTAAATGATATTAAAAAAAAAAGATTCCATTCTTCAATAATAATTTTTTTTTTAAATATTAACTTAAGAGAAAACAATAGCCAAAAATAAAAGTTAAATATACTTTATAAAGTTAAATGTACGAAAAATTATTTGAAAAAGTTTTGAAAATGTCAGATAATATCACAACCAACTTTTCACTTTAAATAACTAGTCTAAATATTGTATAATAGAATTTATAATAATCCATTAAATATAAAATAAAGATTCATTTATTTCTTAAAAAGAAAAAATTATTATAGTAAGAAAAACTTATCGAAGTCAGTGTTACATTAAATTTGGAACTAATAAACAGTGATTTATTATACAAAGTGTGATTAAAAATATAAAATATTCATTTTCATGCTTAGATAATTGTGTTAAAATCATTATCTTTATTGGATTAATTTCTTTTTAAATATACGAATTAATGGAAGTTGATAATTGTGTAGTATTTTTAAATTAATAGTTCACATATTTTTTATATTACATGACTTGTTTTCTGTAATGGACATATGGAAGTATTTTTCATTTAAATCTACTATGATCTTCAAGTTATAAAATACTTAAACTTTTTAAGTAACACTTAAGAATATTTTGTATCGGTATTTTAAGACAAATTAATTGCTAAGGTAATATGTTAAGAAATTATAAAAATGATTATTTATTTTACTGAAGAGACGATTTTATTGTGACTGATAACAAACACCTTTTCACTAAAATATTTTTGTTGTATACTAAACTAAGCGAATTTATAAAAATAGTTATATTTATGTATTTAGTTTAAGTTTTCGAAGTTACTTAAAAATATCAATCGTATATGTTAATAATTATACTTTTGAACCAACATCGGATAATTAAATTTATTTTTAATTGTTGGAGAAATATGTATAGCTTGAGTTACTTCTTTTAAAATTTTTTTTTTATTTTTGAAATTTACAATCTGTAAAAGTTACTTCTATTGCATTTAATTTGATCAAATATTTTAAACTATCAGTTAATGATTTAATAAGTTTGATAACTTAAACAATATGTGTTTTTTAACGTTTATATCGTTCATATTGATCGCTTTCTCCTAGAATAAAATATTCGATGCTATTTACACTTAAAAAAACATTAATTCTTACATTCACGTTGGCAGGTCTATAACATGTATTGAAATAGAAGTAAAATTAAATTATAATTAAAAAAATATTTATGTACTGATTTATCTGATAGTATAAATATGATTGATAAACATGAAAAATAATAATTTAGTCTAGTTATCTGTATATCAATTTTTTTTAACCATTTCGCATAATCAGACGTCAACATTTATAATTTTTACAAAAAAAAAATTGATGTTTATTTTAGCTAATACAAATAGCGGATACTTTATGTAGTACATTATTATAAAAAAAGTTTTCTAACCAAAAATAGGGAGTAGTATTTTTTATGAATCACACCATATGTTATAATTTCCAATTTAATATAATTGTGCAATAGATTCAAATACTGGTCTTGTATTTCCAGGTGTATAATACGATTTTGTTAAATGAAAGTATTCTTGTATTAATCTATATCAATGGCACACTTAACTGGTCAAGTTAATTCTCCATTAACGGGAGGATATTTACTGATAATATTGGGCGAACCAAGAAGCGCCGAACACAAGTTGTCTATACTGAAAAATCTTACTAAAGGTAATTAAAACTAAATGAATACTTATTTTTTCTACATCAGACAGAACAGTAGCCTCGGTACTTATTTAAATAGATTTTTACATCTGCAGATTATCTAAGGGGTGTCAACGTTTTTAACTACGTATGGCGTATATTTAAAAATAAACAATCGCCAAATCCCTTAGATTCCTTTCGTTGTAAAATTTAACTTAATAAACCGTTTTATTTTTTAGTTAATATTATGATGAATAGTAAAAAAATGAATAGCTATTTGGCTATCCAAAACATTATTATTAGATGATGGTTATATTCACAAAATTAAAAAAAATTACAAATTTTTTAATGTTTTTAATTTTTATAGTAATTTATTAAGCAATTTGAATATTTTAATCAGATTATTTAAAAAATAATGAAATAAATAAATATTAGTTATTACGAAAATAAATTTAGAAAAAGTTGGCTTTGTATATATAAATATAGAAGGTGATTCTTTTATATATATATATATTTAACAAGCTTTCAATATAACAAATTATCTAATTAAAAAAAACGACTGGTAGATAATAACTGTTGAATTATTATTTTAAAAGTTATTATTATCATTTTAAATTTAAGACTAGAGATGAGACGCGGGTATGACAATATTTATCATCAGACATTTTTCGACATTACCTTGCCTTAGGTCTAGGTGTAAAACGGATGAATACATTATGATAAATATAAGGTATGAATTTAAAAGATAATTAATAAATAAAAAATCAAAAAACATTACACTAAAAAAATACTAAAACTAATTTTCTGATCACAATTAATATTTTATTAGAAATCGTGTGTCTTATATACAAAAAAATATTGGCGTTGTTTTAACTATAATCAACGATGTTACATAGTAATGGTTCGTGTAGAGTTTTTTAGAATTTACGTCAACTACACAGGACAGTTGAATTGAACATAATTACTTATCAAATTATGAAATATAAAAAACTATGGTAAAAATATTAAGTCTCTTGGTTAAAATTAATTTGTATCTAAAAAATCGCCAGTCACATTAGTGCTTCAATGTAGTGTTATTTTAACTCCGTAAATATAAATAAAATCATATCCTCTAGATGAAACTTTACGTACAATTGCGTATGACTAAAACCGCATTTAAGAAAAAAATATAATTTTGTTGTGTATAGTGTTTAGAGAATTACTGTATTTTAAATTCAAATAAATTATTATGAGTATTTACTCATAATATTAATTACAGCATTAATAATTAAAACAATGGCTGAACTTCATTGAATATTAAATTCAAAATATATACTGAATACCCTTAAGATTTTGTTTCTGAATCATGGTGATGTCCCTTTTCATTTCTTTTTTGATAATGTATGTCAAATGTTGCTCTTCTTCCGGTAAAGCATACCCGTCAGCTACTGTCTCATTTCTTACTTGTGATTATAATAGAACTAGAACACGTGTTCCAGTAACTTGGCAATCCGTCCAAATATAGACGGGAGACACAACGGACCCTTTTAGAAGTATTTTGAACAACAATAAAATGAAAACAACTATAAATGTTACCTCATTTCATAAGATACTTATAGTAGTTTTAATACAGTAATATTTTGAATGATCGATAAGAAGGTATTAGAAAAATAATACCCACGAAAAACATTAATTATTTTTAATATATCCTATTTATTATTTGTGAACAAGCATGAAATGCGTTTTTGTAGTTAAATTAATCGTGTTCTATTTATTAATGTTTAGTAGCTATTCTTTCCAAATTTTTACACTCGCAACATATGAATACAAGACAATAGTATTAGCGAATAGAGATAGTAATGATTTGATATAAAAATACTGTTATCTATCAAGTGCCTTCATTTTTTAATTTATATTATACATGTGACCGCTGTGTGTTTAAGGCGAGTGAAAAGTACTAAGGTAGTGAGAGTGAAAAAAAAGTAATGTACTAATAAAAAGTATCGTGTTAACCAGACATGTAATGCAAGACTTAAAATGTTTGCAAATATATCATAGGANTTAACCAGACATGTAATGCAAGACTTAAAATGTTTGCAAATATAGTAGTGTTGTAAAATTTTTTGGGGGCTAAATGTCATTTTACCCTTCCTATTTATAAAAACATAATTATTTTATGATATAATTTTATGTTATTTTACTTCTTAACATTTATTTACTTTTATGTATACTATCCGAAATACATATGGTCGTTTCCATGGCAAAAATTATTATAAGTAATAATAAAAATAACTTATAAAATAAAATCAAATCTATGAAGTTTTACTAATAATATCTTTAATATATATTGTGTTAATTTCACCTCTTGAAATCAAGGGATTTATTCTTTAAATTTGTTTTAAATTATTATTTTGGATAAATTTTTGGTAATTTTAATCATACTTTAAAATTTAAAGAAATTATAATTTTGACTCTTCTTTATTTTGTTTTTTTTTTTATTTATTAATTCTTGATCTATTATTGAATAATTTAAACATTTTTTGTAAAATTTTTTGTCAAAAGATAGAGTAGGTCAGGTATTGATTGAGCTGCGGACTTACTGATGACGTTGCCGAAGAACTGGGTGTGGCCTACCTACTGCCACCCTACTAGGTTCAACGACATCAGCTGATATCCATGATCATTACATAACAAAATTTTAAAGGTCAAGTTATTAGATCTGCGTGGGAAAAAAGACAAATGTAAAATTATCTTAAGGATAAAATATTCACGTTTTAAAAGATTTAAACTATTACTATCACAAAATGTGAATTATAACAATATTATTTTTGATATTTTTCAACTCTTTATTAAGATATTAAGAAAATATGTCATTTCTAATAAAATAATAATTTTTTAACAAGTAAAATTAAAATTTTACTACATTTTCTTTAGCTTCAATGGCTAATTCAGAATGTTGAAGTAAAAAAAACTTCTTTTGGTAAATTTGTCGATTTAATATCGTAGAATATTTTCTACATACTTTTTTTAGTGATATAGTGCTTATAGTACAGGTGTATTTAGAAGGGTCAGATTGTTAAAAAAAACACCATTTTTAACGCCTTATAAGCCTATTAAGGGCTATAGCGGTCTCCTTCGAAGAAAGGAGTTTCTTAACCATTGATACTCCGAGACGAGTGGTTAGTCCGTTGCTGGAAAAACCCTTAATTCAAAAAAATTTCCTTAATAATTCTTTAAATACATTTACTTCGAAAAGCTTTATGATAGTGTTGTTAATCGCTGTTAAATATCAAACAATACTAATTTCAACATTGAGTCATCTCCATTATATCGTATTTTCACTATAGTGGTTTTTAAATATTTATTTGTATTTTACTTGAATTCATAATTTAAATATAGTATAATAATGTTTTGATTTTTAAAATTTTAGGACTTTCATATTGGAATACTGAAGAAAGTGGTGTTAATTTAGTAAATGAGATTGACGCTATTGTAAATCAGAATATTGAAGGCGAAGAAGGAAAAGACGGTAACTATCAATACTAAAATTAATTTTCGCTTTATTTCTATATAGACATTTTTAGTGTAAATCATATTCACTAAGCTTTTTTTACCTGCATATTAAATTATTAAAAATTAAAAAAACTGTAGCACAGTATGGACGTGGCATAGTTAGTACAAGTATAGATGATATCTGACAGTGATTAAAATCACTATCATAAGAAACGCTTTAATGAAAATCTGTAGATAATATTTAATTTTATCCCGATTAGATATTAATTATAATATATGAATAAATAATAATAATAATAATTACATTTAGTATGAAATTGATATTCAATACTTTATATTGTAATTTTTACGGATTTTTTTTCCATAATAAAGTACATTACATTAGATTTAATTTAAGGTATATATAAAACAGTAAGACTTTCTGGAAAACTTTCAAAAGTTAAG
The DNA here is from genome assembly GCF_025091365.1 of Daktulosphaira vitifoliae. Lineage (NCBI taxonomy): Eukaryota > Metazoa > Arthropoda > Insecta > Hemiptera > Phylloxeridae > Daktulosphaira > Daktulosphaira vitifoliae. Next base: position 87,066,087 of record NW_026099572.1, read on the forward strand.
TTGAAAAAGTTGTTATTTGGAATCCCCCCTGTGGGCAGGTAAAGGGTCAGATTTATAAAAAAATATACCAAATGATAGATAAAAACATCATGCTTCTATAAAAATATTTTTATTGATTTAGTCATTTTTAAAAAAGCTATGGCAGTTTTAAGTAAAAAAATTGAAAAAATTCGAAAATTAACAACTTTTAAATTTGTAATTTTTTTGGAGATTTTCCTCATTTATGAGGAACGAGGGAAATTTTTTCAATTTTTATGGTAATTTCTTCGACTAGATACGATTTGTGATCATTCGTTGTATCGTTGAAAGAAATCGGTTCGGTGAGAGCTGAGAAAAAGTGGTAACAGACATACAAAAAAAAAAACACATCATAGTGAAACCAAAAGCTTCTCAGTTTCGCATCAAAGCTAAAACTAAGTACAATTTTACTTAATATATAAATATAATAAAGAAGTATTTTCCATCACCTTATGATAATTTTTAAATATTAAAATTATTATAGTGTTTAATCAGTTCAGTTTATAAATATATTATTTTAGTAATAAAAAAGATTATTTTTTTGATCATAAATTTTTTTTATCCCAATATTTTCCTATAGGTATTAATTTTGAATATAATTATTTAAGCTATGTATTTTAATGAAATATTTTTAGTATTAATTGAAGAGTATAGAAAAAAAATGTTAATATTCCACTGTTTTGGATTTTGATTTCATCTTTTGATTCAAAAGTTCATTAGTAGTAATGTCACGTTATAAAATATATTTGGTGGAATAATTTTTCGACTAAATAGGGTGGGAAAATTTTTCATCGTATTTATACTCAAACGTCTATTTTTAATTTATTATTAAATGGGTAGGAATTTATAATTTTTTTATTGCTTTCCTGAAAAATTTATAAAAATTGACTACTATCGTTTTCCCCTTGTATCATTCAAATGGTTAGTGATTAAACTACGAAAAATCTTTATCATTCATTAAAGATATTCAAGTAGCTTAGTACAATTGACTTCCTTACTAACTATGCTCATTTTGTACCTCTTTTCTTTGCATTAAAAATGTCCTAGGTTTTAAGTACTCATAAGATATTATTTAAAAATGAATTTTTTCGCTCTCGAATTACGCTGATAAATTGCATTCAAATCTTACTAAAAACTTATTTATACAATAATAATAATAATAATAATTGCTTTAATATTTCATACTAAGGCAATTTTAACAAAAGAATAAAGAAATAAAAGAAAATATTAAAAATAAGTAGTTTCATGGCTAAAATATTTTTTACAATTTTCAGTCAGTAATTTTTAAATTTTTTTATGTTAAGCAAATAGAAAATTAGTTTAGTGAAAACAAAAAACAATTTTTTTTATCGTAATAATTCATAATAATTGAGATATTGGTAAATTAGATTAATATTTAGAATTAATAAAATTATACAAGGCAAAAATTATTTTTTGTTTTTCTTGGGTATTAGTAACAGTTTATATCATACTGCAGATATTAGAAACATTGAATGATTCTCTAAAATAAATATTAATTATATATTTTTAGGAGAACAATTGTTTCAGTATGCGAGTGATAACTTAGTTGCTGAAATTTTAATTAATCCACATTATATTACATTAGTGCAATGTATCAGAAATTTACTTGCGAGCTTAACGAAATATAGATTGATTATTTATGCTGGATACTCATTTACGGAAAACGGAGCATGGATCTTACAGGTCAGTTAATATTTGTTGCAAATAATAAGTAAAATAATTCAATGACAATTTGTTGAACGATTCTTATCTCTTTAAAGTACAATTATTTTTCCGTTGAAATCAATTTTTTAAATTTAATCAATTAAGAAGACTTTGAAAAGCGATTAAAACATAAAAAACAATTTATTTTACTAAAAACAATAATAATTACCAACAAATGTTTTATCCATTTCCAAATAGATTTAAAACGTCTAAAATGTGAAACAAGGCGCATTGTAGGATTCAACGGCATAAAGGTTTATATAGCTAACCTTATAAAAAAAATTTAATTTTTTAAAAGTTATGTAGCTTATAAAAGATAATACAATTGTATATCAATATTCTTAGTCCTAGCTAATGCTAGGTGATATAGAAAATCACTAATAAAATATAAGAAAACAGCTAAAGAAATTTTATTTAGATTGAATTGCATATTTAGGGATATTTTATACATATTTCTTTATTTAAAGTTTACATACAATATTACATTTATGGGTCAATTTTACAATACATACTTGTTTTTAATTCACATAGGAAAATATATTGGCGTAAATTAAACAAAAAGGATGCTAATTCAAAATTATATATATTCCTATATTTTTCTCTCTCGTATACTGTAAATACAACTTGAAGCAATAATGAATGTAGTTGGATATTGGTAATATTTGCATATCCTAAAGATAGCAAAATCAAATCCAAAACTTTTTGTCTCAAAAATAGGTTACAAAGCTACCTGATAATATACAGAGTGATTGATTGCCTATGCTTATTACACAATAACTTTAAAATTTTAAAAAATATTACAATTTTCTCTTTTCAGAAGATAATAGTGTCATATGTTCTATGATTTTCAAAAAAAAAATTGGTCCTGTCCCCTATAGTTTTCTTTAAAATAGTACTAACTTTAGTATATTAAATAGAAGAAACATATTTATTTAACGAATTTAAAAATTATGAAATGGTTGAATTAAGAAAATGTCTGCTGAATACCAACTTTTGCACCAGTATTTTGAAGAATATTAACATTTTTATACTACGGCAGAAGAAGTAGTAAGAGTCTATTTATTTTATCCCTGGGCAATTATAAACATTGTATGCGTTTGGAGCTCATATTAATCATCTTCAATCGCATACTGATATATAGACCTGACAAATAGTCCCTTATATACAGCCAGTCATCTTATCATCTAGAGACGTTATCACTTAGTTGTATTATCACCTAATCTATTGTCACATTTTGTCAGTTTAAACAAGTTTAATAATACATTTTGCATATAACTTAGATAACAATTAATTAAATTATTCTTATTTATAAATATATCTTATCTCTATTATATTAAGATCTTTGTAATTAATTTATGGTTTTAACAGAGTGGTTATGTGTTAATAAATGTTCAATCACAGGAGATTTATCTAGTTTTTCTGTTTTTTTATTTGTCCTAAGTAACATTTATTACAACCTTCACATTGTATTTTATTGATGCCCTATTTTTCTCCTTCTTTTACTTTATCTTGAGGATTATCCAATATATCTCTGAGATGTTATAAAAGCAATACCTCCACTTCTTCTTCCTCGCCTTAATCCCAAGTACTTAGAGTCGGCCACCCTTTAATTTAAAATTAAATAGTATTTAAAATATTTAACTTAAATTGCAACAAAAAATACTAGAATTTCGTATATACATAGTTCATAAACTATGTTACCATCGTTAGAGCTTAACATATACTGACACCTCCTTCTTCCTCGCTTTAATACCAACTACTTGGGGTTGGCCACCCTTATCCTAAACTTTCACTAGACATGATCTCCCACATCATCTACACTCACATCAGCTGTCCTCATATCGTATTCAATAGCATCCCTCCATCTCTTTTTTGGTTTTCCTCTACCTCTTTTTCCTTCAACATTAATTTCTATAACTATTCTTACAGCTTTTGGTTCTTCAATCCTCATAACATGACCAAATCATCTAAGTCTATTTTCTCTCATTTTATCCACAATATACGCTACACCTATATTCTCTCTTATGTGCTCGTACCTTATCCTATCTTTTCTAGTCACTCCACTCATCCATTCTCATCATTGCTACACTCATTCTCTGCTTTACTTTCTTATCAATGGCCCAACACTCTGAACTATACATCATAGCTGGTATCACTACAGTCTTGTAGAATTTATCTTTCAGTCTTATTGGAATTCTTTTATCGCATAAGACACTAGACGCTTCTCTCCACTTCAACCACCCACACTTAATCCTATGCCTTACATCCTCGTCAATACCACCACTCTTTTGCACAATTGACCCTAAATACTAAAAACTCTCCATCTCTCCAATCACATCCTCGTCTATTGTCACTGACCTCATCATTTCAACTACCTCGTGTTTTCATTTGTTAAACTTGTACTCTATATACTCTGTCGTACTTCTACTTATTACTAAGGCACCTCACCTTGTATTTTTCTAGTAATTTCATCTATCACTATAAAGAAAAAATAAGGGCTAAAAGCAGAACCTAGGTGCACTCCTACTCTTACCCAAAAACCTTCTGATACTCCTCCTACACTTTTTACCCTGGTACAAGTGCCAACATACATATCTTCTACTATATTAATGTACCTTTTCGGGACTCCTTTTCTCATTTATGCCCACTTTAAATCCTCTCTCGGTACTCTATCATACACTTTCCCCAAATCTATAAATACCATACAAAGCTTTCTCTTCTTTTCCCTAAACTTTTCTATTAGTTGCCCTTCACACAAAATACTGACTCCATTGTTGACTTACCATGAATAAATCCAAACTTGTTTTTAGATACCGATGTCTCATATCTTATTCTCTTATTTATTACCTTTTCCCAAATTTTCATACTCGTAAGTTTTAAGCCCCTATAATTTCCACACTCCTGTATGTCACCTTTACCTTTAAATATCGGCACCACAATACTATTCCTCCATTCATTAGGAATTTTCCCTTCTAATTAGATTTTATTTAAAAGTTCCTTCAACCACCATTTTACTAACACCGCCTAATATTCTCCATACTTCTACTGGCACTTCATCTAGTCCCACTGCTTTATTCTTTTTCATTAACTTCACAGCCTCCGATACCTCCTTCTCACTAATTATTGTCTCTCATTCCACGAGATATCTTCTATACTGCAAAATCCAGGATTCTTTCTCCAGCCTCATTCTTCATACTAAAACTATACCCTCCATGTACTCTTTCATATCCTCTTCTCTCATTACCTACACGTCCATTCATATCTCCTATCACCGTATCCTCATTTCCAAGTACCCCTTGCATCACCTCATTCATCTCTCACCAAAACACTTCCTTGTCTATTTCATCACATCCTACTTATGGTGCATAAGCACTTTTTACATTCAGCACTTTTCCTCGAATATCAATTTTACGACCATAATTCTGTCACTTTTCTTAGCTACTTCTACTACTTTACTTTTCATCTCCTCATCCATTATTATCGCTACACCATCATCTATTTCCCTAGATTTTTTTCTTTTCCACTTAGTTTCCTGCACACAACAAATGTTAAATTTTCTCCTCTTTAATATTTCTATTAATTCTCTACTTCTACCAGTTAATGTTCCAACATTCCAAGTACCTATTCTTACTTTGTATCTATCTTTCTCCCTTATACACGAGTCCAGCTTAGAGTCAATGTCCCTATACTGTTGACACTACAAGCGTTGTGTAGACCTGTAAACTTTACTGATGAAACAGCTACCACACAAGTTGTGCGGCTGGTATCAAACACTTTATTCCTTAGGCCTCCTCCGTTTTCAACTTCTTTATTCCCTATCACCTGTTGTCCCCGCGTACATCCGAGATTTTTTGAGACAATTCGTCTAAGTTTTGTTCAGGACACCTTATACTATGGGACAAAAATTTTACGCCGGCTGTCGACCTGACGCAACCTCATTAGTCACCTCTTTTGACTGGCAGAGGGGCCGTGTACGTATTCTTATCCCCTATCCACGGGGACCGTTACTTTAGCAATACCAAAATTAAAAAAAAAAAAAAATTTAGCTAGCCATTCGATATATAAAATGGGCTACCTAATTTCTTTTTGTTTCCACACGCTAGGGTGTGTACTAGTTACCCTCCTTTTTTATTCTACTTATGTGTTCGTACTAATTTTGAAATAACATTTTTGCCATACCTATTCAAATTAGCTATTTCTTTAATAACTTCCAGTGCTTTATCAAATATACATATATAATAATATAATTTCAGTTTTAAATTTTTAAGTTTTTTTCATAAAAAAAAATTCAAGTTGGTACTATTAAATAAGGGAGAGAGGGTTGAATAGTACCAAATTGATTTTTGTAAATTATATAATATAGGATACTATTAAGTTATAATAAGGAAAATTGTAATATGTTTTATATATTCAAAGTTATTGCGTGATTTATAGTTAGACAATCTGTTTATTTAAATCAAAAGTGATTATCAAAATAAATACAAAAATACTCATATAAAGAATTGAATTATCATTAGATAATTTTTTTTCATGAAAATTTTATTTGTCCGAAATTACAACTTTCTATAATTTTAAGGGTAAAATTCTCAAACTATAAAGCAGAAGTTTTTAAGTTATTCCACCGGAACTTCTAAAAAATAATAAGAATAACTCTAGTAGTAATATAATTAAATAATATAAATAATAATTAATATTATATTTAAGATAATTGAACTCTTATCATACTTGGTTATTTAATTTGTACATTTTCTTTAAAATAGATTTTTTTTATAAATTTTAGGATGGGACATTTGCTGTGGTGGATTTTTTGGAAGCTTATAAGACATCTGAAGTTCAGCGTGTTGTCAAACTTCACGAAAGTAAAATTCATGTAGAACTTCAGTGCTCAGTGAATGGTGAATGGAATCAAATATGCCGTTTAAGAGGCACTTGTTTTACATTAAATTCGTCAAAGAACTCAATTGATAATAACTCAATAAGTGCTATAATTAGATGGCTGTGTGATAAAATCAATGTTGTTGAACTTAATACACTACTTGAAGGCTCACAAGTAGTTGGAAATATCAGATTTAGTAAACCGACACTTTATGTTTTTCCCGCTGGACAAGGTGACTGTGCGTTGTTTGGTATTAATGGATTTAATATGTTACTTGATGGAGGTGCTGGAAGAAATTCATGTTTTTGGGGTTTTGCTAGACATTTAGATAGATTAGATGCAATTTTACTTACACGACTGAATACTGATAATATAGAAGGGATAGCATCATTCATAAAACGAAAAACAATGGCATCGTTGTATCCACAAATTGGGCACTTTTTTTGTAATTTCAAAGTATGTATAAATATTTTACCATTTGTATCATTTGTGACATAATACATAACTATAGTAGAGCCCTTATTAAATTTTATTAACTTATACTAGAAAAGTATTTTGAAAAAAAAAAACCCAGCACAGAGGGTCGCGGCACAGTGGTGCCGTGGTATAGTTGGATCAAGTATAATGATATCTGACAGTGATTAAAATCACTATCAAAAATAAACGCTTCGATGCAAATCTTTAGATTGTGTTTAATTTAAAAAAAATTGGTGCATTATTCCAAATGATCTGCTAATTCCTTATTAATATCTTGATTAAGAAAAAGTATGTCGAATGAAAAAGGGATTATTAAAAAATATTATTTCTCATAAAAAAATTGTGTTGATCCATACACTTTTCAATAAGTTATAGCATTATAAAGTTAAAAATATAAAAAATAAAATCCAGAATTTTCACACGAAAATAGCATTTGGTAGCCATTTTCGCCGCGAAGACAAGTCCAGAGGTTAAATTTTTTTTTTTCATAATAAAGTAAATTACATTAGTNATTTTTTTCATAATAAAGTACATTACATTAGCTTTAATTTATAAGCTAAGATATATATAAAAGTGTCAGACCTTCCGGAACATTTTCAAAAGTTAATTTTTTGTGAAAAAGTTGTCATTTTAAATCCTTCCCTGTGGGCAGATAAAGGGTCAAATTTACAAAAAAAATATACCAAATGATAGGAAAGACATCAAGCATCTATAAAAAAAAAAATTATATTAATATGTTCATTTTTAAGAAAGTTACGGCAGTTTTTAGTAAAAATAATTGAAAAAATTTCGAAAATTAGCGATTTTTAAATTTGTAATTTTTTTGGAGGTTTCCCCATTTACGGGGAACGAGGAAAATTTTTTCAATTTTTAAGGGTAATGTCTTCGACTAGATACGATTTGTGATCTTTTGACGTATCGTTGAAAGAAATCGGTTCGGTGAGAGCTGAGAAAAAGTGGTAACAGACACAAAAAAA